>NW_020447196.1:7914784-8134292 GCF_003343035.1 Apteryx rowi | reverse complement strand
CCGAGGCCGGCAGGGCCCCCGCGGCGCCGGCGCCTCGTCCCCCCGCGGCAGCACGAGGACGCGGCGGAACGCCGGAGGCGGCGACGGGCTGCCGGGAGGTGAGGCAGCCAGGGCGGCGGCACACCCGTGAGGCGTCCGGGCAGAGCCTCGCCTGGCGCCTTCAATGGCGGAAGGGGCGGCGTGTGCTTTGCTGCGCGGCTGTTACCCTCCGTCCTGTGAGGCTTTGGGAGAGAAGGTCTTTCCTCCAAAAAACAGTTGCTCTTCTTCAGATTTTGGTCCCTAGAAAAATTTTTTTTTTGGTAGGCGTGGTAATAGAAGTTAAGCAGGGTAGGTTTTGAGAAAAAAGCTACTTTGTGCTGTTTTTTCTACTTTAAGCTTTTGTTTGCAAAGTAGATATTTATTTATTTATTTATTTGCAAAGTAAATATTTTACGTTTTTATTTGGAAAATAATTTCATCTGATACAAAGTTAATGAGAGAAAAAAACCGATTCTGTTATTAGGAGAACTTATTTCATTATTGGGTCAAGTGTTACCCTTTTGGCATTGTGCATTACTTACATTTGTCAGTCCTGTCAAAGTGTCAAAGGGCAGTTGCGCATGCTGGCACTACATCGTATTCACTGGCGAGTATTGCATCGCGGGGATGTGTCATGACGGCAGCGAAACACTTCGCAGGAGACCCGGCTGCTGCTCTCAGCAGCGCTGTTGTCCCACTGAGTCAGGGGCTTGTGCCTGGGAGGGAGAATCTTTTTTTGTAGTCCAGTTGGATGGAGGAATACAAAAAAATGGAAGTAAACAGTCTTCATCTTGAACTATGGTGCAAGAAAAAATGAAAACTGAGTCTTTGCTGGCATGAATTAACAATAAAATATCAGATTTAAGCAGCTGGAAGATGAAAATGTTTCTGGCCTTATAGATGGTGGTGATTTAAAAGAGTTTAGGTCTGCTGTATAAATCCTCTGTTAATGTGACAGGTGATCAAGGAGCTTTTTCTTGTTTTGGTCTAGTTTCTATGTGTTTATATGGAATGAAGCTAACAATCTGATTTATTATGTTTTGTTGGCAAGCACAAAAAATGCAGCTTAAATGCCTACTTTTTTGTTTGTTTCTGTGACTTTAAAGTCCTGGAAAGTGTCATGTAGAAAGAAGAAACTAGTAGGACATTTTTTAAACATGAAGCAGAGTATTCTAGTTCAGATGAGCCTGCTTTTAAAGGGAGTTTAAAAAAAAAAAAGTCTAAATCTGGACTCAGAAACAGTTGTTTAAATGGCTGCTGCCTAACAGGCTTCATATACATTGCTCTGATCAGTGAGACTGTAACTAATGATTAAAGCTCAGTGTTTCTGAGAATTGCACTGCCATACTTTCTCAGCCAGACCAACATGTCTGAACTGTGACCAGAGGAGCATGTTCACAGCCAATATCCATATAATCGCATAACATGGCAGATATTATCTGATCAAAACTTTGAAAGGAGTAAAGTCAAAACAGTTCAGATCTCATTTCCAAAGCCCTAATGAGCGATTATAACTGTTACAGTACATGAAATATTAGGCTCTTTCAGTGAAGCTAATTTAAAAACTAAATATTTAATAATGTATTTACTTTTTTGTATAGCTTAAAGAAAAATATTGCTGAATATAAATCTACAGAGATGAAAGTGCTGATAGTTCATGTTTTTCAGGCAATAAAGGCTATATATTGATGACCTGTCCTGTTTTCTGTTCTCCTCACAAGTACAGCTGGTATAACTTGGACAAAATGGAACATATATATAAATTCATTGTTTCTGTATTTTTCAGTAACYGAAGGTCAGGTATCCATAGCCTCATCAAATTCCTGCCAAAGTCTTTCCATCGCTATCTGACTTTAACTGGCCATAGAACTTCAAAATACTGGGTCAGTTACTGACTAGGTAAATCCCCTTTGGAATATTGGTTCCCCGAAATCAGTTTTTTTTTGTTTAAGTGCCAGAGGACTCTAAGTTTTCTTTTTTTCTTTTCCATTGCTGAAATGGGTTTGTAATAACAGTGAAAATGGGGATGAAGAAACAGGCTTTAAAAGCAAGCAATTACAAATGGTTTGCATGGAATATGGATAGGCTTTCACAGTATAATAAGTATTTTGAAGGAATACGTACCATAATTCTCAAGTGTGACTGCACTGCAGAAAAGCTAAGACATTAGTTAATCTTTAATCATTCCCATGTCAATTTAGCTTTGCTCCCTCTACACTGAGGAGACTTCTAAAATAGGACATGTGCCACAAATTCTCCTTGGAGTACTAGTTAATGCACTAATCAATTTCCTCCTTCAGCACACATGTCCCTCCGAAAAATTTAGCCGAAATACCAGCCTGATTCAGAGAGTGAAAAGTAACAGGACTTTCTTTTGTGATTAATATTATAGATGATTCATTGAATAAGTTGAAGAGCCCTAGAAATCAACATAAATGAAAATGAAAAGCCCTATTGTTCTATCAAGTAAAGCTAGAGAAATTAGAGTCAAAAGAAGCAGGCACCTCAGTAATGAAAAAATGTAAAAAGAAATATACAGCTCAACAGTTTCCTGTATGATACGATTTTAATTCATTTCTTGTTCCTTGGACAAGGTGATAACAGTGTTCCAGTTTAATCCAATAACCTATCTCCAAAATGATCAGTGTTCTTATTTCAAGCCTTGGTTCCTTTCTGCTTTGATTCAGCTCATATGGTTCTTACCCTTTGATTCTGTGCTCACCTCTTCTCCATGCAACTTGACCTTTTGCAGCTTTTCTCCCCCCTCCCATTTGCCACACTCCCTTTCTCCTCTCTCTTTCATCTTTCCATACATATTAACTCAGCAGGATTTTTGCTCTAACCTTAATTTTCCTGCATCCCAAAGCTTCACAGCTAAAAGGTTGCTGCTAATCCTCTTTCTATTTCTCTTTCTTTATAGTGTGTTTTATTCATCCACTTTCATTTCCTGAAATACTTTGTATACATAGACATTTACTCAGACTTGTGTATTCTTCGGAAGAAACCATTTTTCTAAGCCATTTTTAATGCATTTTGAGGATCACCAGAGGTGACAAATGTAGAACCGTATCTGTATGGGGAAGTTTTCTTATTGTAATCTTTTTTTTGATATATCATTAAAATAATACAATGCTGTGGAAAAAGTTGCTCCACAGCAATCAGGCAGATGAAATCACTTCTGTTTACCACAGAGGAGGAAGGGAGATCATACCGCCCTTCCAAATCTGTCACAAAATTCAATAAACAACATACAGATGAAAGTGTTTATAAACAAGTCATTTTTTCAGTACGTTAAACACTTTAAGCTAATTCTGCAGGTCAACTTGCGTGAATTTGGAGATTGTTTAGGGGGCAAAGGTGCTTAAAACTGTTCTAATGTGACACAGTTGTAGGGCCAAGAAGGACTACCCCTTCGTGACAACTTTAAGGTAAAAGGCTGGCGAAAGTCTCCTTTGAACCCACAGACGCTGTAGTTTCATTCAGTGTTACAGATGGGCTAGGCAGAATAGTCCTTGAGGAAGAACTCTAGGAAAAAGCAAAGCTAGAACAGAAGTTAGAGCTTTTTGCACAGATGGCCACCTCCATAGTAAAGAGAACAATCCATGGGAGAGGATTAGCTTTGACCTTTTTCAGCATGAAGGATAATGCTTGGAGAAGGCTAGGAAAGATTTTTCCACACTACCAAATATTCTGAAGGTTTGTACTTTTGGATATTAGTATTGAAGACAATATTGCACAGAATGTTTTCTCTTATATGGAAACTCACTCTCCTGGAATTCAATGAATATTTTTAAGCACTAACACTTCCTTTTTATTTATTTTTTAGTTGAATTTATTAACCATTTTCAAAATGACAGAAGTTAATAATCTGAGTAAACTTTATATGCTTACTTGCATTAAAACAAACAGTCCCTATAGGATATAGCTATGTAAATTCTCTGAGACCATAAAATTTAACGCAATAAAATAAATGCAAGATAAATAGATTCTTAAAAGTTTTAGAATATGTTCTAAAGAAATGAGTTACATGGAATCCTCAACCTACTGAAGTGAAAAAGCAAAATTCCCATTGACGTCAATGAGATAAAGATTCCATCCTACACAGAACAGTTACAAATGGGGAAATGAAAGCTGTTTGCAGGTTGCCCTTCAGGTGGGCTTTCTCACTAAATGTTTTGACAGTATCACAGACAAAAAATTGTCTCTTCCTTTATTAGGAACAGTTTACCAGCTGGTGAAGGATTGGGGTATTATGTAATTAAATTCATTCACTSACTGACAGGACACTAAGATGGTCGGTGCATGCACAGTGCACTTCACAGGGGGAAAAAAAAAAGAAATCTTGTGAAGGATGATGATCTGCCAGTCCCATTTGATCATAAATGGGACAGACAGGGCATTGCTCTGTGATGTCTGATTCAAAACACCCACAGAGTACTTTGTCGTGGAAGTCAGTTTTCCTGCCAATTTTCAAAGAAAAACAAGTTGAATCAGAACTACCAGGTTTTGTATGTCTTCTGCTTCTTCCACTCTACTTTTGCATTTAAGCATGTGCTTGTAAAATATGAAGATATCACATGACAATTTGTAACAATGATATTGTAGGAAATAATTCCCCTTTGCGTTATTTGCTGTATTATCTTTTCACCAAGACTCATGTCAATTACCTTGATTTTCAAAGGTTTTACTTCAGAGGAAATTTTAAATATCTAAACCCCCATGCCACCAGAAAATAGTGATACTAATACTAAAAAATTGTTCCTTTTAGTAAACTCCCATTAGGTAAATGCATATTGTTGTCTGTACTTCTGAAAGGAAAATAATATCTGCAAAAATAATAAAAATAGCACCAGGTGACATACCTCCCTGCATAGGAATGCAAGAGAACAACTACAAGAAAAATCATCCATTCTTCAGTTTTGCTTCATTAGGTAAGGGTGGTCATAGTCTCCATTTTAGGTTTGACAAACACAAAGACCATTAAAATGATGTATTCAGCCTCTTTCTCAGCCTTTTTGTAACATCTAGTGGAGAGGTTTTCATGATGGGAAAGCCATGCTATGAGAGAGTGGTTAGAGACACTTTTGAGGGAGGAGAGAGGAAATCTTTTACAATTCTAATTGAGAATTTCTCCTGTTTCCTTTCATCTTCTCTCTGCAAGAAAGGAGAGAAAATTCCAGTACTTAAAGTTTCAGTATCTCTTGGCCAGAAAAATTTTGTTTGTCCTAGAAAAGCTTCTGATGAAAATCTCTTGAATATCTCCAAAAGCTTTCATATGTCCATATCTATGTGTTTTCATGTTCTGAGACTTGTGTATGTAAATGCCTATGTATTTCTTCAGTAACAGTATTAGCTAGCCTACAGTATTTGCCACATTCTTCCTGTAGACTTTATATAGGGCTTGAAACACTGGGGCCCTAGGAGAACTGCACGTCTGATATGGCATGAAAATAGCTTTATAAAACCAGGCAGCAGATCTACATGAGCACACAGGAAGGAATCATGGACTTGTAATGTCTTGTGAACATTGCCTTTGAAATGTCCTTTATTAAAATAGTTAATATTAGCATAAGCACTTAGTCAAAGGTAATGTCTAGAAGTATTTTAACATAAATAGAAATGAATTTAAATTGGAATGTATGACTGGAAACATTTGGAGATACAGAAGACTAGAATTTGGATCAGTACAGTGATGACTGGGTTTATATCTGAATATGTGAGCCAGGGTGCAAGATTAAACACTTATGAATGTTAGAGAGCTTGGGAGCTGATGGTTAGTTCTGTGCCTACTTTTTAGATTAGCTCTTTTTTCCTCTCAGGATATCTTGACCTGCTAAATATAGTAACTTCTTCAGTATATCTAAGATAGATTTTCTAACTTTGTAGATATGCCTTCTCAGTTAGATTTGATTAAGAGGGTTTTTTTTTTAATTTGTTTTTCTTGGGCTTTGGAAAGCAATTGAACATCCTAGTTTGATAGCGTTGTAGTTAATTTTTAGTTTGTCTTTTTCTAACAAGCTGTTACATACTTGGTCTTAATGTACAAATAGAATAAAAATATCTTCTCTTTTCTTGGTGTAAGCTTGGAAGTGGAAAAAAATAAGACTAATGTCATTCCTGCTGGAGTATGAAATGTTAGCTGGGTTAGCGATCATTATGTAATCTGGTATATAGCAAACCATGTTAGATTAGAATAGTATTTTCCTCCCCTCCCCAAAGGATTTCATTTCTTAAAGCTGTTACTTTACATGTTAAATTTAAAACATTTAAATGTTATCGCTTCCACCAGCAGCAGGTGGAAAATGCTCATATTATCCCAATGTCAGCAGATACCCTCTGAAACAAATTAAGGATAGCACTGATGATCTGCATTATTGTTGAAAACCTGCAGAAAATGTTTTCTTATTTATCCAGGTGTCTGTTTTATGTGAATCTACATGAGACTGGATTTTCAAAGTCTGCACAAAATTACACATTAACTTAAGTATGTGCAGTAATCAAACTAACAGTACTTGTGGGAGGGCATTCTTATCTTGTGTTTTTGTTTTAATATTTGAAAAGCCAGTCCAGTACACACTGGACCAGATCATGATTTCCTGTTGATCACCTTACAAAAGGCTACAGGAAAATCCATTCCCCCCCCCCCCGCCCCCCCAAGAATATGTGGATACTGTCATGGGATATTGATTGAAGATAGTGAAAGCAGTCTAAATGCTACTGTTCAAAAAGCAGCATAAGATCATGGCGTTTCAATGGCCTAAAAATTGCTGCTTATTAGAAGAACTCTTAGAGCATCTAAGAGCTCTGAGCATCTGTGAGAGTACTGAAATTGGAACTGTCCCAGATGGCCCTGATAACAGTGGTGGGTGAATGAAGTATATCGATGCCACCTCAAACACATTGATCCAATTACACAGAAGCAAGTGAAGTTCACACGAAACATAGATTCTGTATCTGTTGTCACTTACAAACATTTGGAGGGTTGTTTTTTTTTTTTTGCCTTTCTTCTTTTTGAGTCTACTTTTTTTGGAGGAAAATTGAACATAAACATATGAGCCAAATAACTGGAAAGAGCAGTGGGAGAAATGTGCTATATTTGAGTACTCTAGTATGGACTCCCTCCCTTTCAAGGGGTCTGTTTGAATTTCCATATGTCTGCCTGGAATAAACAGGATTATGATATTATAACCATGTTACTGAATGCACCATAACATCTGAGGATATTTCTATCAAGTTGGACAGAGACAATGTAAGTGCCTGGATCTATTGGGCAAGTCTTGCTATGCCACCCAAGCCTCGAGGGCATTTCACAGCAGTCTTACAAAAAGAATATTTCCATACCTAGCATACTGACAATTATTTTAATTTGTTTAAATTGGCATAGCCCTGTGGACAGCTTATTTAAAAGCTACACACGCTATTATGTGTTCATTTCCTAAAGGTATTTTTTCTGCAGGCACATTTGGAGTTGAATTAATTATCATTCTAAAAGGTACTTTTGCAGTCAGGCTAGTTTAGCCAGATGAAAAAGCTCTGTGTGGGAAAAAATGGTGATTATAATTTGGAGTCCGTAATGGTTTACAAATGTCAGCTCAGTTAGTCTTTTATGGAAAGCATGCCCATTCTCCTGAAATCAACTGAAGCAAATCTTTAAATGCTATTAATTGAAACTGCTTATAGTTGTCTTTAGCATCACTGGGTGCCCACAAGCTTCTCAAATATATCTACACGTTCCTCCTTTAGATTGCAGAAGCTTTTTTGCTAAATTAATTATTCTCTGCTTTTTTAACTGATCTAAACATTCAGTGCCTTTTTATTGAGGTCTGTCCTTTCCCAAGTTCCGATAAAAGTAGGTGGTATCTCATAACCTTGCACAACCTTTAACAAGGGCAGTAACACCAAAAATCTTTCTTGTTGGAGAGGATTCATCATGAGCAATGTATTTCAAAGAGAGACATTCCCTAATATTGTGGCCAGATATAGTCACAGCATTACTGTATTTTAGATTCAGAAGGGGAACACAACCTGGGCAACATACCTTCAGGAACCAGTGTGAATAAGGAGGTATTCTGTATAGATTATTTAGGATATTCTGGCAGAGGGGCTAAGCCACTTTTTAGTACTCTGTACATTTTGTTCCTGTACGGAGAAGAAACAAAAGGCTGTGGTTTCTCAACAGCTCCAGTGACTCTTGGGATATGCTATGCTGCTCATCACCTCCCCTGTGCCCCCTTTACCCCCCCCCCCAAGCCTGTTTCTGCTGGTTTAGTATGCTGACTTCGAATGGTCAGACAAGATTTAGAGAAGGGCATGACAAGGCATCAGATTATATCGGCTTTAACTGGAATCGCGCATTTATAGAAAATCCATGCAAACTAGTTTTTCTACTTTATTTGAGGATTCCTGATTTATAATTACTTTGTAATCTCTGAGCAAGTTTCTTGAATATTTCTTTCATAGAGAGCTTCTAAATGTAACACAGCATTGGCTCAGTTCTCTGTGCAGTTTTATAGGTAAAAATTTATATTCAGTTCTCCTTGTTTAAAAAAAAACCCACAAAACTCTCCTTTGGGAAATCTTCAGTTGGATTCTCGTCATGCTCCAGTCATCTCTATCCTGTCCCACCGTGGAAATGTCAGAGATCCTGAATTCACTCCAGAGCTCCACAATATATCTTCTCAGAGTTGTTTAGCACAGGTGTTTCTGTAATGATGATACATTTGGAAAAATGGTTTGTTTAATGGTCCTCGGACTCATACTTCCATCTGTGATGATGGTAATATCAAGATAGTGAACAGTGATTAAATGCCTTTAAAAATTAGAGGTACCAAAAGTAAGCCTAGAATTTCTTGCTTTCATTTATGGCCCTCTTTGTACTTATTTTATTTGTAAGAGAAAATGCAGCTGGTTTTAATTTCAAGAACAAGATAAATCAATGGAACCTGTGACTAAAAGGGAACAAAAGGGTGAAAAATACAGAAGTTTTCCACATGGCAAATTCCCAAATACTGAGCTGTTAAAAAAAAAAAACRCAGATGAAATAAGCAAAGTACTCATGACAGATGCAAAACTTGTTCAAAGAGTGGAAATATTTGGGTGGTAAAACTTGGCTGAAGATTTTGGAAGAAAAATGTATCAAAATTTTCATTCTTCTCTAGGAACAAGTTTTCACTGTTTATAAATACAAGACTTAGTCATGCCAGTTAATCTTATGAGTTGGTCCTTTATGCATTTGTGGACTGGGGCATGGTGCACTACTATTTGTATCGGTTTAGTAATTCATGCTCATGCAAACACATTTTAGTCCATGTGTACTTAGACCTGGGCTGTTTAACATAGTCAAAAATGACTTGGAAAAGGAGCTGAATGCTGAGGTGAAGAATTTCAGAAAGATCTTTCAAGACCAAGTAAATAGGCAATAAAAATAGCAAACTATAGATAAATGTAAAGTGATACATGAGGTATGGGGATCCTACATATTGAAAATAAGTTCTGAGCAGACCATTGCTGCTCAGTAAAAGTAGTGAGACCCTGAAGTTATGCCAAACAGTGGCATAACGTGAGCTCAGTGCTTGGCAGCAGACAAAAAAGTGAAGCAAATCTTAGGAACTAGTCTAGCGCTTGTTCTGAATCTAAGAACAAAACAGAACATAATTGTATAAATGCATGAGTCATCTACAGATTTTGAATAAGTGTGCAGTTATGGTTTCCCCACCTCAAAAAGGATGATATTAGAACTGAAAAGAGTTCAGAGAAGGGAGTGTGATTTGAAGATACAGCTTCCCTATAGGGTACTGTTGGGCAAGCTGAGACTCTTCACCCTATAGAAAAAAAGAGACAACTCGGAGAGAATAAGGGACTATGAAATCATGACTGAAATGGAGAAGATGGATGAAGGCCCACATTGGCTTTCTTTTCTAATACTAGAACTAGAGTCTGTGAAAGAGTTAATGGAAGGCAGGTTCAGAACAGACAAAGGAAGTTGGTTCTTCTTGCTGCAGCTAGTAAATCTATGGAAATTCTTACTGAATGATGTGGATGCATAAAGCTCATGTGGGCTCAAGAGACTGGATGGAGATTGAAAGAGATTTGTTGTGGGTTAATAAATAGGCAAATGACTGCGGGCCCAAAAGAGTGAGTCAAAAATGGGTTGGAGGCTGGGAGAGAGAGGGATATTAAGGAAGGTGTCATGTGATTGTTCTTACTGTTTCCTGGGTAGCCACTTGTAGTCCCTGTTGGAGAAAGAATACCAAGCCAGATGGATGCTTGGTCTGAATCAATACAGTCATTCTTATTTTCATGAACTATTTATTGTTTGAGGTTGCTTAGGGAGACTAATAGTGATGAAGATCCATAGCAGTGGCCAAATGTTTTCAGTCACGCTTGGAATATTTCTAATCAACACAATTTTTATTTTTATTTTTTTTTTCAGTAGTCTAAATGGCAGAAGAGAAATACAAGGGTTTTGAGAAATAAAATAAATGAAGAATAGATTTTTCTGGGTGGACCATTAGAATAATGGAAATAGTCTTTACTGTTTGTGACTCTGCATTTCAAATGTTTTCAAGCACGTCAGTATTTCTCAATTAGTAGTAATCAGAACTGGTCTATATTACTTCTATCAAATCGTGTATTATGGCAAATAATGTGTTTAACTGTTAAGTTTGAAAATGTTCATTAAATTGTAGATATATTTCAGTGTAAGAATATGTTCAATCCTGGAGGACTTCAACAAAGAGATCTGAAATACAAACTTCTAAAAATATGTTTGCAAATGTTAAAAATTGCAAGTAACAAAATTGTATTGCAGCAAACATTGCTAGCTCAGTACAGCAGCATATATTTGAATCAGCTATACCTGGATCTGCATTATAGGTTTGTTAGGTTTAAAAAGAAGGGGGGGGGGAACATCCTCCCCCTCCCCCCCCCAAAAAAAACCCCCCACCTTACTGTATGTCTCATTTCTCCCTTAGCCTGAGACTTTACATTTTTCACAGAAAATAAAAATTCCAGGCAAGCAATTGATCACATAGTATGCAACAGTGAACATCGCTCCAGAATTATTTGCTGTCTTAAAAATGTCATTACAGGCAATGTACTGGAGACAAAGGATTCTAAGATTTAGTAACTAAATTGGGGAAAAGATACATTCTAGTCAAGGTTATGAAAACCACCATTTCCTCTAAATAAAAAAAAAAAGAAAAGAAAAGCTCAAGCTTCTGCAAATATTATCCATTACAAATACATCCTGCTGAGTGATTTTTTTTTTTTTTTTTTTATAATGGAGATTATGTCTTCAAATCCAGAAGATGTGTGCTCCCATGGATCTCCATTCTTGTTGCATTAGTGGGGTGGATGAGAGTGCTGCCAAACTTGCAATATCAAACAGCAGTTGTGGAATTTTCTAATGGCTTCTGTTTTCACTGGGAGGTACTACCTTGTCAAACTCTCTTCTTAAATACACACACTCACACCCTATGTCTGTCAGTTTTGACCAAGATGGTATATTTTGTGAAAAACAGAAAGCTCACTGGCTCACATCAGAAGAGCAATAGTCTCCATGCTGGGCTAGGAAAAGGAAGGTGGAACCTGACCTCAGGTTCCTGCTGTATGTAGGACTGGGTCTTGCGCTTTCTAAGAGAGTGATGTTTAGGCCACTGTTTATTGCTCATTTAAGCAAGAGTAGGGACAGTCAAGGCAGATAAATTTTTGTTTGTTTGTTTTTTAATGATTTCTCTTCCTCCTCTGTTGGAAATTTTACCCTGCAAACTCTTTCTATAAAAATACAGAAACAATCCATGCTACTATATTGTGCATGAATCTGTAAAATGTGCAGTGCACCCACCTGCAGCTAGGATGTGATCAGAATTTGTTACAGTAATTCTTCTGTGTCTGAGTTTGGGCAGTATATCATGCACTTCCAATATAAATGCTTCAGCAAACACTCCCCAATTCTTCCTTGTCCCTACTAGTTGTCGGTTGTGCATTTAAGTATAAAATCTATTCACTTTCAATGTATACCTCTAGAGATATGTAATTGATCCTCAGAGGAGGGATTCTCAGGGGGATAGAATGCTAAGATCTAACTTGCTAAGGCTGTGAATGAGGTATGATAGGAAAGGACTAACTTCAGTGACCCAGGAASTTTTTTCCCCATGTTGCTTCAGGACGGATGTAATTTTACTGCTTTGTTGAAATTGAAAATTAGGGAGGTTCGTACATGAACACATGCACCTATACACACTCCAAGGTGACCAGCAAGTTAAGCGTATTTTCACAAGGCTCTTTSCTTTCTAGTTGCTAACATTCTCCTTCAGGATGGCTCACAGAGTTCACACTCYGCAGGTGTGTTACTGAGGATTTGCTTTCTGATAATGTTAACACAGGCTATTGAAGAGGAGCAGTGAGCTACATGGTACAGTCAAACTGCTCTGATTATCTTGCTATACCTTGAGTCTTACCTTCTCTTGTTCTTAGCCTGTAATGGCTTCCAGAACTGCTCATCCATTCCCTTAAGAACAGAATACTTCTGTGATCTGTATGAAAACTAGCTGTAACTCTTTAAGATCTGGATTTATTAAAAGACTCAAACACCTAAATATTAACTCCTGGTACCTCGCTGTAAAATAGGAATCCAGAATCCTTTGTAAGAGTCTGTTTCCTATACAGTTTCTCTGGAGTTAGTTGCTTCAGAACTAAAATCTAATTCACGCAAGATGGCAATAATTTGAGTTTGTGAGTACTAAATCCTGTGAACTCCAGTATATCTCATAATTCACTCACTTCTAAAATTTGCATGCCATCTTCAGGGCTGGAGGCACCTATACTCAACTTATACTACAGACTCACAGCTTGTGATACGCTTTTGAAGATAGATGCTTAAGAACATCCTCTTAGAAAGCAGCATGCACTGATGAGATCATGCATCCAGGCAGTGGGATCCTGAGCTCAGTGCTTTCCATCACGGAAGAATCATGTTCGTAGCCATCAAGACAGTAGCTACCAGTCCGCTCTGCAGAAACTGCATGATTGTGAGGAAAAAAATAGTTGAAAATATCTTGAGATAGAAAAAGAGGCAAAACTTTGAGGATCCTGTAGCCCAAAAGCCTTCTGCCACCAAGGAGGTAGATGCCATTTCCAGTGTCTGCTCCTTTAAGTCTTCCTCTATTATATAGTAGCAGGGATATAATGGATTAGATATAAATAGTGTCAAGTGCATAAACAGGAACCACAAGAYATTTATCAGAAATATCAAGAGCCTTTTTGTCAACTCTTCGTGTGGTTCCAGGAATCCTTCATTTTCCTTAAAAATTATCCTTTAGGTTAATGCACTAATAGTACCAAGGTTCATAAGATCAACAAGTGGACATACTGAGGTATATAGAAGGAGGGAGTGTCTCTGTTTTGATAATATAGCGTAAGATTTCAAAGACTAAATATTAGTTTTAGACTTGCGAGCAATTTCATCTATTTGCTTTATGTGTCAAAACACTCAAATAATTTTCTGTGCTTGTTGCAGGTCACTAATTTTTCAGGGAGTGCTCTGTGCTTCTCAGCTGGCTGTATCATTAGTTATAAACTTTCCTTTTTACTGTTGGGAGTTTCATTTTGAGCTACCATTAGATGCAGGGTTTGTTTTTATTTTTTTTACCTTTTCTGCTTTTGGTTTTGTTCTGTTTTGGTTTTGTTGTGTTTTATTATAAGCCTCTATTGGCTCTTCTCAGTCTCGGGCTAGGAGAGCTGAAGTTGCACTGTGCGTGTATGTACTGTTATGAGACTGCCACATTATGTTGGATTTCTTCTCTAATATCAGTACATGAAGTGATTGAGACTTTTCCAAGTGAAAGCTAGAATCAACTATTTTGTATTTTGGCAAAATCTCAACAGAATGTCCCAGAATGACATTACACTATATATAGATATATATAGACAACATAATAATGTATGACTAGGTTAAATGTAAAAAATCAAAATACCCCCCCCCAATCCCCTAAACAGATCAAAAACCCTTCTTTTCAACCAGTTGAACTTTGAAGCTGAAGACACTGGTGTGTTAGCCAAGAAGCTACTGAAAGATCACTTGGATCTTTCCATTCGATGGAGAACTCATGGTCAACTGAGCTTGTTTGTCAATATACAAAATATATTCAGACCCTACAGTCATACGGTTTTGTTTATCTCATTGTGGTGCCCTTTGAATAAGAATGATTTCTTCTCTTTATCCATTTGGTGGCTCTTCAGTAAAATAAAGCTGTTTTCTTATCTGATGGCACATACCTTTTCTCATACCTTAATTTGTCTCCTGATCCTAAGCTTCGTTCACAGCTAGCCTGTTCAATGTATCCATGAGGTTAACTGTCTACTCTTTTTTTTTTTTTTTAAATAACTGCTATCAATTCTAGCTAAAATGTCCTCATATGTATCATTGCTGTGACTTGACTTTTCCCTTTTACTTCCTCTTGACAGTTGTCTTTCCGCTGAGGCTTGGGACCTCTGCCTGTCATTGCCATCCCAAAAAGAAGATCTTTGGTTCACTAGAAGGTGATCCTTTATCATGATAATTCAGTCATTTTCATGTCAGATGAAAAAAATAAAGAATATTCTTTTTTCTCTAATATTCTCATTGGGCTAATACAGATAATTATAGACACCTTAGGTGATGTTAATGCAGACTGCTACTTGGCTTTATTTTCTCCTTTTATCCAAAAATATTAAATGTTATTATTAAGATAGAAAAAAAGAGCTGAAGTAAAACAATTAACAGGTAATTTAAATGCAGCAATACTGTTGAGAATTAGGAACTGTACTGAGCAGCTCATTGTGCTGTAACCAGCAAAATTGAATTCAATAACAAAATGTCAATGTACGGTTTTAAGTAGCCTTATTGTACCATAGCACTTTCAGAACAAACTTCTGAAAATGAAGAATTAAGATGAAGTTTCATATAAGTGTAATACTCCCCCCTTCCCCACCCCAGCTAAATTGCCAGTGGACAGCAGAAATGCATCTGAAATTGTCAGCTGCGCTTGCTGTTTGAAGTATAATAACTCTTACCTTGAAGAAAAAAAATGGATTTAATGTTAGAGCTGGCTCTGCAATACAATGAATTGGCTTTACAAGGAATGCTTTCAGATGAGCAAGATAGCGCTGTGCAGAGACTGTGAACCAAGGTAATACTATTCTGCACTGATATCCATGCAGCACAGTGCAGCATCCACACAGTGTGGGAAACCAGGCAGAGGTAAGAACAGGGTGTAAAGTACACAAACAAGAGTTTCCCTATGTAAATTCTGAAGTTTKGAATTTTGACCTATGCTACATCCTTGTTTCTGTTCCATATGAATCAAATGGTAAATGTTCGGACATCATCTCCAGATAGACAAAGGAAAAGAAGGGTTAGGTTCTCACAACTTGCTTTAAGAGGGAAAGGTTGAAATTCAGTTTCATCCTTTACCTGAGGAAAGCCGAACACTCAGAGCAATCTTTGAGAAGAATACTTCAAGCACCAGGGCATACAGTACTAGAACTGAAGTGTCTCTCAGGCCATCTTTTGGAGATACTCCATTATGAAATGAAGCAAAAGCATTGTGTGCTTTTGTTTGGATAAACATTGCAAATGGCTGGACTTTTAATTAGATATTCACCTGGGTTCTAGTTCCAGTGAATGCTTGTGATAAAAGTGGACCTTTGTTGAGAAAGAGGTTGAAAGCTCTTCCTATGCCCCTTTTCAAAACACTGAATTGTACCATGCTGTGATACACTTGTTCATGATACTTGTCCTCTCAGTTGAACGTGGAAGTCAGTCTGAATGTGGAACTGAGCATTGCTGCAAAAGGCAACATAATGCTGCATCTGTATGGATGTGAGAAAGCTCGATCTAAGCAGGCAGTAAGGAAGCAACAGCTCTCCCAAGTGCTGTCACTGGCTCCTTTTTTACAGTGGGGGGGAGAGTTTTGAAGTGAGCACTAGAACTAATTGTGCTAAATAGAGCTTCTCCAAACAAGCTTCCAGCAGCTCTGCACAAATATCTTGATAGCTCTGCCTTCACATCCCTTGAAAGAGGAAGGAAATGAAGCCAGGGATTCGTTCATTCTCAAGTGCCTTTTCAAGCCAACCAAAACTCAAATGTAGCAAACATAAAATCCTGTTAATGGAGTAGGGATGACTGAAAAAGTATGTTTTGGTGCATTTATTAAATAAATAAGAAAACCCCCAGCTTTAGAAGTAGGTATATGTTGCTGTGTTTTTGTCCTTGATTGGATGAATCTCTAAGTGCTTCCATATACTGACTTAAAACTCAGTTACCATGTGGAGAGTCTCGTATGCCCTTATAACAGCTATCCTCTGTATTTTTCTGTTATCTGGATGCTTAGGGGAACCAAAAAGCAAGAGGGATAAAATGGCAACAGCAACAAATTTGTTGAGATATCCAAATGTAGACATGCAGAGACTCTCTCACAGACTTTCCCTTGCTCTCTACTGAATGTCATCTTTAAATGCTTAATGTCTCTCTTTAAATATAGTACTTCTGAATCACCACAGGTGGACTGTGTTTGTCATTTTTCTTACTTGATGAGCAGAGTGATGGAAAACATACTGTAGGTGTTGGGGGGGGCAGGCAGTATGGGGTATGTGTGGCACACTGAGGAAGAACAATAGCTTTGTGGCATCTTGACAGAAGAAGATAACAAAGCAATTTGCATATTTGCCAGCTGAGAATTATAGGCTTGCCCAGGAGTAATATAAGGATCAACTTTTTAATTTGCTGTGTTTTCAGATGTTTTTTTCCGAAGAAAGAGACTTCTAGGCAAACACTTGAGGACATGTAAGAGAATTACACTTTTAATATTATAGTGCTCATTATTTTAATTAATGGCTGTGAGAAGTTGCTCTAAGACAATTTTTTAAACTTCCTGAAATGATCGTTAATATTTGATGAGAGGAAGAACGCTATCTCCTCAAGTAATGAATTGGTGTGTTATGAAACCATGTATCCGGCAGGCTTCTTGGGCAAAATGTGTTAATTTCATTGACTCACACTGCTCCCAAATGACTGTAACCTCCATTCAAAGCTATGCTTTCTACCTGCACAGTATTAAGTTATCGCCTGCATATATCTGCTTTTCCCCTCTGCCAACCTTTTCTGAAGTGGAAGTTGGCTGGTTTAAAATATCCCCTAATTTTAAAAATTTGATTTTGTTACACATGTAGTTGAAGGAAGATATGGAGAGGGATTTGTGCGTTGTACAAATGGGATGTACTTGGGGAACGAGCCTGGGACATTGAGCCAGAAACCTGAGGCACCTGAATACTGAAGCAGGGAGCTGTCTTCTGTGGATCAGCCAGGGGCAGGACAAATATCTCCTTGGCTAACTTAGTACCTAAGGGCACATGCCTTTGAATATATTAGCCCTGTAGCTGTGCGTGTTGAATCCTTGTGGTATGTACTAGCTATTGCATTCACAGCCAAGTAAGCCTAGATAGAATAATCAAAATATATGAACTCAATAAGAATCTAGACTGCAAGTTGTACTGGTTTGTTTATTTCTGTGTGTTGGGCTGGTTTGAGTGAGCCACACAATGGAAAAAAAGCTTGGAATGACTAGACTCTGCTGCCTCTTTTCACTGTTCAGGTGTGGGGTTTTTTTAGGTTTTATTTATTTATTTATTTATTTATGCTTTTCATGTTGCTTAGATGGTACTTTCGGGAGGTCTTCAGTCTCTGAGTCCTCCGCTGAGCCCTCCAATATCTGCCTCAGAGTTTTACCTTTGTCAGATACTCTATTGTCTGCCTTATTGTCTGTTCCCTTCTCTATATTGTTACCTGTTGAACCAGCTTCCTCAGCTCTCTCTCAGGTTTTCTTCCCTTTTCTATGATGAATAATTATTTTTCTGTTAAAAAAAATACTGAAAATAAATTCATGAAATGAACAAGCATTTTGTTGGTGGGTTAGGCAATATAGCTGTTTCGTACAAAACCTGTAAAGAGACTAGCTGATTTCAGTGATCGTATGTGGTATGCAGGAAATGCAGGTAGGGACCCAGCTCATAAAGCCTTCCTTTCTTTACACACAGTCAGCTGAATTTTGCCTTTAAGGGATGGTGAAGAAGAAAAAAACATAAAACATATATACATTAGTATGTTATTAGTTGACCAGGAGAAATATCAGTGCCCCAAATTGTCAGTCTTAGAAAAGCAGTGAGCCCCTTTCCTGATTCAAGGTGATATTTGAGTACCCAACTTAGAGAACCTTAAAAAGGTATCCAGTTCAGAAGATGAATCAGTTGAGTTGCTTTCAGCATCCAAAGTCTGTTCTGCTCAGTGTCAGCAGCTGTTTTAAAAAGAAATTTTCAGTAATTCATGTTCTTGTAGGTTTTCAAAATAAACCTTACTTTTCAAATAGTTTCAGTTGAGTTTCCCAAAGCAAAAAGAAAGAAGAGATACTAATTTATTGTTTTCCTGTTTTAATAGCAAGATTGGTTTGTTCTTATAAAACACACAAGTAATGATTATACCATATTAAAAACATAGATTTCAGAATACCTGAAAATTATTGTAAGAATGATTTTTAATAATTCTTCTGGTTATTTTGAACTGGTATCTTATAGTTGTATTTTTTGTTACTGCATAGGTCTCAGTGGACATAATTAATAGTGAAGTTGTTTTTCATTTTTTAAAAAGAATATTTTCTAGTCCTCCTGAAAGTGAGGGCGTTTTTTCTAATTAATAATTCTCTTTGTTTAAAAAAAACCTTTTCAAATATAACAATGGCCACATTCTTTGCATGACTGGAGGGCAGCCATTGAACATACTGTGAAGTTGTATCTCAAAAACACAATTCTGAATGAAATTCTAAGCTGTTATGAGCAGGAATAACTTCATTAAGTTCAGAGGAATTATGTTTGCCTGCCATAGTCTTGGAATGGCCTTTTGTTGTGCGACATGGTACGACTAATACAGAGATTCATTTTACTAATTATGTGAATAAAGGAATTGTGGTGGGAAACAAAAGAATATTTCTTTCATTTGAATCTCTCACTAGCAAACACTCTTTTAAGACTGTAATTTTGTCAGCATTTTAGAAATAACTGTTTGTCCTCATTGGTGACTTGAAAAGAAGCAAGGTAAGGCAAAAACAATCCCTTGTCCGTTAGGGAAGACATCTTGCTCTTTCTCTTTGTCCCCTTTTTTGTTTTTGTTTTTTGGGGGGGGGGGGGTTTGAGAGGGAGCAGGATTATGCTATCTCTGTGTTAATCAATAACTGTGGCTACCAAATGATCTTTGCTTTTGTGGCCTTGTTTATCTTTTGAAATTTGTTCTTTCTGTGCAACAAAAGGTGGATTGAACATGTGGGGGAAGAAGGGGAGGAGGAGAAATAAAATCTCCATCTTGCCCTGTTCCAACACCTATTTAGAACCAACCCAAATTCATAACTGAATTGTTTTTTAAAGTTCCTCAGTACTGAATGTTTTCTGTTCTTCATGCCTGAGATGTTACATATGTTACCTGGTCTAATGACTGTCTCCAGTTCTAGCACACTGAGCTAGCAGAAGTCTCATGGAAGACTTGGATGAATTGACTTTCTGGTCTCCTGGGGCGGCACATTCACCAGGCTGCAATCACAGAGGCAACAGTACTGAACTAGTTCTAGAAAGCTTCTCCTTGTGACAGTGTCAGCTGAGTCTAGAAATGACAGTTTCAGTAGCCCCTAAAGAGGCTGTTATTGAAAGGTTTCCAGCCTAATGTAGCAGGCTTAAGATACTTGAAAAGCTTGATAAATTTTGATCAACCTCCAGGAGAACTAGCAGACTGACTGGGTACTTGAACCTAACTATATTCAAACCCCTGGCAGTTCTCCCAGCATCAGTATTTGACACATGATACGGGAAATCTTCCCTCTTTTCTTTGTATCACTGCAGTAGAACATGATGAAGTTCATGTAGCTGTCATTGTAAATAGATGTGAATTATATATAATTGTCCATGTTACCAGTTTATAACATAGTAGCCTTATACAAAACCCATTGATGTGAATGGAAATCTCTCCATTGCCTGTAACAGATTTTTGGTCGGACCCAACAGAATAAAGAAAAAAAGACAGAGATGAGAGGAAAGAACAAGACCTGTGAAAAGCAGGCGAGTCTGAGGGTAGCAGAAGAGTCTCTGCTCAGATCTGAAGTGAATGTTGAACTATTGAAAGCCCTCACCCAGTATCCTGCGTTAATTCACTACTGAAAAATATTTACTGAGTACATTTAAACAAATGGATTTAAATATACGTAATCCATTTACAAAACATTTACAACTATTGGGTAAATTGAACTTGTTGTTTGTGTGGTTGTCTCTGCAATCAAACTGTAATCATGTGTAAACTGTGAGCAACCATGTACAGTTCATATGCAATTATTTACAAACTGGTTTTGTGAAATCCAATTGTATTACCAGTGATAATGAACTTCAGTGTATATATTACTTTTTTGAACATCTTTAAAATGCTTCAGTGCCTTCTCCCTATTTTAAGGCCTTCTGAATTTAAAGATATATTAATATATACTGTAGGTTTTAGGATTACCTTTAATTTAGTGGTAGGGCCCATGCCACAAAGTCCAGTGCCCTGTCGTAGCCAGCATTTTCCATTCATATTGGATCACTTCAACTCCAGCTCAGATCTAGAGTTTGTATTGTCATACAGTGCRGTAACCCTGTGGGCTGACAATACAGCAAGAGAAGTTTTTGACCATACTACTTTCTTCTACAGACTGTTAAAATGTGTTTATTATTGCCTCCTTATCAATCTGTAAGGTTTTGAACCTTGAACAGTAAGTAAGTATGGCTTTGCAGGTGATGAGAAATGAAAAATAGCATTAATACCATTTCTTTTGAAATTCCCCCTTCTAGTGTATCTGGGAAGTAAGTCGCAAAAATTTCATGAGGTTGTGAAGCAATACAAAAGTTTCATTAGTATCCTTTTGAGATGACCTCATTAGTCTCCACTTCGCTGCTTGCCCGTAACTGCTAGAACTATTATGTTAAATCACCGTAATAATGCTCCTCCAACCCGTAAGCATGCAACAATATGATGGGGCTTCTTTACCACATTTTTCCTGTGCCTCATAAAAAAGAGCAAAATCACAGCCTTAGCCATGTGTCACAAAATCTTAGTTTTTAATGGTATTTTGTGTAGATGCTGTAGATCAGAAAGTTGGTAGGAAGGAGCTGGAGTCATAATTTTGGAAGGGATGCTTCTACAGTCATAGGTCCTGAGGTTCCTAGAGACTCTTCTGTAAGGTGTTGAACCTAAATTGTTAATGAGTTAGCTTTTTCCTTCCCTCAGCAACCACCTCTGTTTTGACAAATAGCCAAAAAAGATGTAAGAAAATAAGAAGCTTTTTTTCCCCAAGAATCATTCAGTGGCAATCAGCGACAGAGTTCTATAAAGTACGGTTTTTCCTGTCCTGGAAATAATCCTTTCCACTTAGAACTAGTAGAAGACATTCTGGTGCCCAGGGGAGGAAGAGGAAAAGAAAATGTGCTAAAGTAGGGTCTGGGAAACTACTGGCTCCCCTTTCTCATGCTAAAGCAACATTTACCAAATTCATCCTTTTATTACAGTATGTAGAAGAAAGTAATTCCTAGTCTGAATTTCCTAATTTAAATAGTAGTTTCTTTCCTTTCAGGGGTACATAAGTTCATTCTGATTCTTCCTGAAAAAATGTGTATGATCTGTCTTCAAAGAAAAATGTCACAGGACAATGGTCTGTTGCTAGGGGAAAAATGTCAAGGTGAAATCTGGCCATACATCATCTCTAAACGCTGAGGCACAAGGATTTCAAGGGGGAAGGTATTTATCATGTGATATTGTTCTATTACAATGACTCTATATTTCTGTTCTGCCAAGTGATTGATGTATGCTGTGTGTAATCATTCTTTTAGTGCACTGGTATGTCAGGTGCTCATTGTAGCGTTGGTAAAACAGCTGCATTCACATTGACTGCTACAAAAGGCTTGTGTTTATTTCAGCCAATGGGAAAATAGCCCGTCATGGCAGTGCCAGCACACAGGTTCAGTATTTGTTCATTAGCAGACAGTACAGGAATGCTAGATTATCCATCACACTACTAAACAACCTTCCTAAAAGCTTGTAATAAAGATTGTTTGACAACATGGATGGGTAACTTGTGCGAAACACAGAAAATAATGTATGCAAGGTAACTGCAATGTGTGTGTAGCTCAAGCTTCATTTGGGGAGGTATGTGGAGTGTCTTAGAGCGCATATCTGCACAGGCCATTGCAAATAGTTGTACTCTAGCCCTGCCTCTTCTCTGAGAGAAAGCCACAGGACAGTTTCGGTTCCAAAGTCACGTTAGTAGGGCAGTATGCCACGTATGAAACAGCACTTACTGTCACAGTCCTGTGCTAATGTTTCGCTGGCTTTTTGAGTGGAACAGGCTTACATCCAGATCATTAGAAGAGACTGTAGATCTACCACTGAACTGTCTTAATCTCACAGATGCACTGATAGCTAGAGTTTCAGGATAGGGTGAACTCCTAGTTAGTCTGTATAAATTCTCATTGATGTTAATAATGATAATCATGTAAGTAACAAAAAAGAATTAGTTTTCCTTTGTTATGAAGTAGAAGAAATTGTAACAAAGAAGAAGAACTTGTATTAACCTTGTTTGTTGAAAAGTAGGCTGTTCATGACCTGATGAAGTGATCATGCATTTATTCCTGTCTTTGAGCGCTTGTGGAAATCATTATTAGACAAAGATTTGTGTGCAAAATAGAGCTTGAATGGAATTTTTGTCATGTTTTTACTGGCACCCATATCTTTGAAAACAAAATATATTTATTTCAAGTAAGAAATATTTTATACTTTAATCATTAAACATTCATGTTAAATAATGATTAATGCTGAATTTTCACAATACACAAATGTTTTCGTGAATGTACCAGAGACTATGTAAATACTAATGGTGTGTGTGGGGGATCTTAACTGTAATAACAAAAGATTGAAATTAACCACACAGAGTTGCAGAAATACTTAGGCTTCATTGTTTTTATTCACTAAGCTTTTAAGAGTACCTAATACTGTGGAACAAGTTTTTTAACAGTTTTGGATACATCGCTGTAGAAATAATCTTGAGTCTTATTTTCACCTCTCCAAGGCATGGTTGCTTGAAATTAGGGACTTTAGTTGAAAATACTCTCTGCATACTTTGGGGGGAAAAAAAAAATCACTGCCCCAAAATCATACGTGTAACAGAAACTACAGTTGAAAATGAATCTGAGGGAAAGTGAAGCAATGTTATTCCTTCCTCCTTGCATCAGTTTCAGTTCTTACTTTGAGCCATATTATAATTGTTAATCGTTGTTCACTGCTCCGCTGAGCATATGAGACATTGCTCTGAAGGCATTGCCTGAACGTGCAATCTAGCATGCAGTGGGGATTCATCCATTGCATCCTTCTTTAAGAAAAGGAGGAACAGCCTCCTCTCTCTAAGTTAGTGACTCTTTTTGGCCAGTTCTGGATGTGTGTGAAATAGATCAGCTACCTCACACTTTTCTCTTAGTAAGCCATTACAAAAAAGAGGCTATAGAAGGAGRTTTCTTAGGGAACTATACCACGGTACCTGAAAACCACCCCCTTAGCAGGGGGTAGAAGGTAGGATGAAATGTTTCTTTGCCTTTCTTTCCTCCATTGTTGTTAGAGTAAGGACCAACTACATTTTTGTCTTTGTTTAAAAATCCTGCACTGACTACCAGAAAACTAAAATGGTTATATTTCATTCCATTTAGAAGTGACCTTGCTAGGGAGGGCTTTGAAATATATCAAAATAGCATTTCTGTCATGCTTAAGAGACACTGTTCTTAAAAAAAAAATTGATTGTAATGGAGATAATAATAGGAGAATGATTTGAATCTTTGTTTTTGCGGAGGTATATTTAACTATTATTCTGCCTTTTTACATCAAGAACTCATTCAAAAGTAAAATGTAGAACTGATTGTTCAGGAAACAAGGTTAGTTGTTTTATTTCARCAACATTCAAGCAGCTAAGTTGTTATGACTTCTGCAATAACTGTTCCTTCTGTCCATCACAAGGAAGGAGATGGTGAATTTAGGTTAGCTTTTTGCATGTGGTGCCTTTTTTTGAAATGCTGTGGGCTTTTATTCCTTTATAATTGTTGGAAGACACTTGAAAACACTTAATCCACCTTCTAATTTGCACTCGGCTTGTGATACAAAGATATGGTAACAATAGCTTTTGGGCTTTCAGGCTAGATCAAAAGTGCTGTGAGTGTAAAACCCAAAAAGAAAATCCTGTATAAACTCACTGGGATCTCAGATTTGTTTGAAAGAATTTGATGTGTTCTCTTTTTACCAGTTAACTTTTTGCCCAATTAAGAGTCATCTGTCCATGACACTTGCTTTTTGAGGGATCAAGCACCTTCTCTCTCTCTGTAAGCATAGAACATAAACTGGCATAAACTCTAGATTACATGCAGTTTCACAGTACTGACCTAGCTGCAAGATGTCACCAAAGGATGGGGTTTGGTTTATAGGTTTTTCTCCAGCTTTACCTTCTGACCACATTCCAGCAATCACATGACCTCCCAATCTGTGGAATCAGGCAAAAATGTATGCAACCAAAAAACTTTAGTTTTAGGACTGGTTGTCAGATCTGTGAATCATAGTCCTGGAAACCGGAACAGCCCCTTCTGGCAGCAGGCCACATTTTAAGATTAAGAAATAATGAGATATGTCACTTTATTCTGCTGGATGTTTCAAAGCAGCGTTGAATGCAAATTYGCATTCTTGTTGTGTATTTCTCCTGTGTTAGTGGAAGGTTTAAAGTGTCTTAAAGTAAATGAGATTCTGGTCTTCAGTTCAAGCCGAAGATTTCCGTTAGATACATAATATAGCTTCATATTTTTCATCTCAGTTTTTCATCGTCTCATGCAGAGATGTTGAGCTTCTAACTTTCTGAAAGAAGAATATTCCTGTACTATTGTTTGCTTCCCTATATCTTTGGACAACAGATTTTCAGTCCCACTGGGCTGGCACCAATTGCAAGAGTATGTTACTCACATTTATTTTTTGTTCTACCACATGCTCTCTCAGGAATTTTCAAGCTTGCAAGACTATGAAACTATAAAAATGAAAAAAATTGGGAGTTTTGGGCTGTATCTAACATACTTTTCATGGCTTATGCTCTCTGAAAGTCATGCACAATCAGGTTTCAGACAGTGCTCAAATATATCTAGAGTCAGTATTATACCATTGACTCCATTATTGGCTGTTACAGTCCCAGGGCTGGGAGAAGGAGGCCACATCTTTTGCTCATGCAGACATCTAAAAATGTTGGCTGTTGTGGGATTTCATTTAAATCACACCATGGAAGAACAGGCAACCTAGAAAAATAGATTTGTTTTGTCCTTTTGCGAATTACAATTTTGTCACTTTCTCTAAGAACTTTTGACCCACTGTTACTGTTGCTCTTGCAAAAAGTGGATGAGTGCACTCATATAGGCATTTTCTAGATCATTACACCAGAAGTCAAGAGAAATGTGGGGAGGAGTAAATTCTTTTTTCACATTGGATTTCAGTTGATGTTTCAGACTGGAGTTTTCAAACTCAGAGTTCTTTGTAAGTGGCAGGACAGAATTCATCTTGTCACAGTGATAGAAATGGGGGTCTGCACACTTCTAGAGAAATAAATGAGGGAGCAAGGTCTAATCTTCAGCATTTGAATGGGCTACTTGGAACACAGTTTAGATGCTTGAAGTTGAGTGCTTATTTTCTTCTGAGTCCCCATTTTCCTCAGGTTGTGTGATATGTGCGGAAAAGGAACAGAGAAACATATTACTTTTGTAATTCCTGCTTTACAAGTTGGGGGAAACAAGATACTTCTAAGTATTGATGACTGTTCCTGGGGTAATGCAGTAATGACTCTTTAAACTGGGCTGTGTCCTCATTTCACGATTAAATATCATGAAAATAAAGCCAGTTATTTTCTTGATTTTTTTTTTTTTTCTCCTGGTTTTAATCTTTGGAATGTGTTCCTTCCTCTGTGTATGTGACCAGATAATTTCAAGAGGCACTAAAGATTTTAGGACTTTGAGCCAGTGTCACAGGTATGATACAGTTGAAATAACATGAACATGAAAAAGTGTATGCAATGAGAATGCATTCAGCTTTGGCTRTATTTATGCATGTGATAGATACTTGTAAATAAAGTGCACTATATATATAAAAGTATGCAGCTGCCATAGGCTATTCTAGAGGGTGTGAAAGGTCTATGTAACATGGCAGTGCATGCTAATGCGGTGAATCATTTGGGTGAAACTCACCTCTGCCCTTAGGACAAACTGTGTTCAAGTCCTCGATATTTATACAGAGAAGGATCGAAAGAGGCCCTATCTGGACTGGCTGCAGTGTTTGAAGGAGAACAGTTTAGAAACAGGACATTGGATTCCCATATTTAATTCTCATCTTTAAGCCTTTTGTTTAAATATATTTTCTCTCGCTCCCTTCCCCCCCCCCCCTTCCTTCCCCTCAGGCATGCACACACACATTGCTTTCAGGAAAAAATTACATGTTTGCTAACAGTTCAGTAAACCCATGGTTTCCAAGTAAAATATACAGGTTTTTGTTGTGGTGGTTTGGATATAAAAACCCAAGCTAATTTTGGTTTGAGCACTGGATCTTCATAAATGAGAACCAGTTTATGTAATGGTTAAACATCCCAATTTTTGCAAAACTGCTGCTAGAAGTGAATTCTGGACAATTTGTTAAATATATGAGGTTACCAGAACAGCTTGAATTAATGAAAACAATTGTCAATATTCTAGCATTTTTCTAGGCATGTAATTTGAGCAGAACTATAAGCCTCCTGCTTTTTGGTCTGGGTATAGTAATACCTTTTTTTGTGCATCTGATAGGAACTCCTTGAACATTTGTTCTAACTTTGGGAAAAAAATCCTCTTCCGAGTCTCTAATGGTATCTTCAACAGCCAATAATTAATTTTTTGGAGCGAAAATCGTTGTAATGGAATTGACCTTTCCCTGTAGCAATAGGTTCAATCACTTCCATCTGTCAAAATCTCTTTGCAGGATTTTAATTAATGGTGAAAAATGTTTGCTCCCCATGTCAATGAGATGCTGAGAATCCAAAATACCTGGGCACTTCATAGTGTTCTGGCATTACCAAAAAACCTCTCCAAGATGAGGATGGATTTCCTGGGGCAAAATCTGGAAAGTAGTAAAATCTTTAACTTCTCCCAGTTGATCTTGAAGCCAGAAAATAATGAAAAATCATCAATCATGCTCAGCAGGGTAGGAACTGGTCAATTCAGCTTTCCAAAGAGAAGTTTTGCAGCARCACAGCCACATTCGTTCAGAGAGCTGTGAATTACTTATATATGAAAATGGTTTATTCTTTTACTGCCGCTCGCATCGTAAAACTGCCAGTGATAGCAGGAGCAGTAAGTGGACTGCTGCCACAGAATTGTAGTCAGGTCTATCATCTCCAATATTAAATTGCATGGATCCTCCCTGTATTTTGTTGTCTTTTAAGCAATGCATGTCTTCTTTAGAGGGAAGGCAAAAACTCAAGGAAAATTCCCATCTTCTGCCTTGGGCAGCAGACCAACTGAGCATTAACTGGGTTGTGTCTTGCCCACAGAAGGTATGCTTAAGATCATTGCTTACACACCACAGCTGCAGGGCTGGATGGGTACCATGAAGCAGGAGCAAGTTGCAGTGTACTCAGGACTGCATGTTTTCACTGTACCCTTGAAAACTCTGAGAAAGAAAATTTCTTGTTAAGTTCCTTGAATATGGCAGGTCACTTCCATGGAGGGTGGAATGTGAATTTCACCATGCTGCTTGCAGTGTTTTGCTTTTGGATATCAACATTAAATGCTAAATGCAATCTCTTTCTTGCTTACACTTCTGTGCCTGCTGAGCAGGTCATATGACTTGTTGCTATTTTAATATCAGCTGCCACTACTCAGACTTTTGTGGTATTCCATTATCCTTGGATTTAGGCTGGGGCTACTTAGACTTGCACAGCTGCTTACATACATTAGTCAAATATGAGTTTTACAGGCACCGTCTCYACAAGTAGAAATACATTCCCAAGTTCTGTTATCAGAATGAGTCTGAACCGCCCACAGTAGTTCAGTAATACTCGGAGACAGCTATCACCAGATGCACTGGGCATTCTCACCACATGAAGGCATAGCAGTTATAAAGCAGTCAGCTTTCAGGTGTGGTTGGTGGGTTCACTTCTTTCTCATTATCCCTGCTAATATCGTCTGTTCTCAACTTCAGGCACATTACAGCAGGCTCAGGCATTGCTGCTAAAAGGTGGCTGTGCGCTGCATTTGTATCTCAGTTCACGAAAGTCAAGCGGTTAGTGTAACAAGACAGTGAGGAGGGTTTAGTTCAGACCCAATTTTAGTTATTGAGCAAATAGCAGCAGTGCTGCCAGCCTTCATTACATCGCAGAGACAGATGGTCTGGACTGAGAGACCAGCAATTAATGTACAATGTGTTCTTTGTTGGCACTTACCACAAAGGGATATTTTGTGTGTATAAACTGCTTTATTCTTAAAGCTTATTTTGTTTTGTGACACTAGTGTCTGTATGGAGCTGGAGGAAAATAACTCCAGGTAGGCATTAAAGGGAGGAGCGGCTCTCTTTTTCTCAGCTTTCATTCAACATTGTGATGACTGAATTATCATTTTTGATTTTGAAATATTCTTTATCATCATAGTCAAATCTCCCTAATGTATCTTTTGCATTAAATTGAGTTCTCTGCCTTCTAATATTCCCATTAAATTGGGAATCCTAGAATTCCCATCAGATAAAAAAAAAATTCCTCCTTTCTGCATGACAAGTGGAAATTTAAGACATCTTAGTGACTGTAGGAATTTGGTCCAGATGCTTGCTTGGATGAGAATCTGTTGAGTTTTGTGCTCTAGTGATCAGACGAGGACCCTGAATCATTCAGTAAATACAATCCAACGTTAAATGAGCCAGATGTGTGACTCAGAGGCATGCTTGTGTCCTTGACTATGCCTCAACTATATTGTATCCTGAAGGCSTAGTTCTTCTTTTAGTTACAGCAGTATAATTCCAGATATCATTCCAAAGCTTGCAAATCAAGATACACATAAGCAACTTTTAATGATTTCCATTAAAGCCAGAATGCCTGTGGGTGTGAGTCAATATATGTCTGTCCGTTGCTCTTTGCCAGATTTGGGCTATAATTTGAGTCAGAAAGAGGTGATAGTCTGCCTTTTCTTATTAGTACCCTAGCCTCATTTACTTGGTATTATAATTTCCTTCAATGAAGCTGGAAGGTTTTGAGCCCTGCCTTTGAGGTGTTTGGGAACTTATTTGATCAGGATATGGTGAGCCTCAGATACTGAGGTGATAGATGTGTGATCGTGTAATCAGAGTCTGCATCAGGAGCAAGAGATAATGTTGCAGGATTCATTTTCTGAGATCTCTCCCTTCCCCCAGCCTTAATTTTTTTCTTTTAAAATACAATTTTGTGAATTCAGTAGAGAAGTACAGGAAGATAAAAGATCGGTCTGTAATTATAAGCTGTTACAGATAAAAGTCCAGGTTTCTCTTCAATAAAGCAGATTTCCTTGGGCAAATTCTTCAATAATGCAGATAGATGCATCTTCTCTTATACCACATATGCTTGCACTGACTTTTGTATGAAAAACACTGTTAATATGAGTAAGAATGACTCTTTTGCAAAAGTTTGTCGTGCAGGCCTACGATTATGTTATGTGTATTGCACTGTATTTGTTCTTCCTGATATCAAGCATTTTTCAGCCACAGTTTCTTGCTCTCAGTCTATGGCTATCTTTCTAGACTAAAGTGATTGTCATACAATAAATAGAGAAATATATTTAAGTACTCACTATTGACAGATGCTGCTGATTTGGTGGATTTTTCTGACATTTCTTATATCTTCTAAGTTTTTTTTTTTTTTTTTTTGAAATTAGCAGCTCAAGAAATTCTCAGCTCTACTTCTTCCATATTCTGTAGAAAAAGAAATGTGCTGACATATGTTGCTCTAGTGGTGTTCTTCAACTCATGTCACATTACTCATTGTTTCATGGAAGAGATGCATTTGTGTCTAGGAATTATTTCTTGCATTTTTTTCCTCTAGCTTTTTTTCCAAAAATTACTTCATACAGAACTCCAACTCTTCAGCTTTTAAGAAAGCATTTAAATTTCTTTAAGTAATATAATTTTGTACTTCCTTCCTCACTTCCTATCATGTTTTGTAATAGCCCAAAATAGGAAATGAGAGCAACAATATGAACAATTACCTGGGTAGCGATGCTTTGTTTCAACCAGCAGCATATTCCTTCCCCCATACTCTCAGTGACCAATAACTAGAAAGCAAAGCTAGTTCTTTGGTTGCCTYAGATGCTCAGAATACAGTTCCCAGTGAGCACTAATGAATTCATCAGTTCCTGCAATAATCCCATATATCAAGCAGAATACATTTTCCCCATTTAATAAATGCAGAAGAATGGAGACTCTGTCCAGTTTATCCTCACACATACCTCATGGAAGGTAAATATTTGTCTTTGCTCCTCTCCTTTTGTAATTTATGGTCATGTAATCTACAGTCATGTGCAACGAAGCCCTCTAGGGCTGAGATTATCCGCAAGGTCTCGGAGACATCTGTTGTGTTTCCTGCATACAGAATAGAAAATATCTGGCCTGGCAATAAACTATTGGGGAAACATCCACGTTTATGAACATTAGCTGTATTTTAAAGTATTCACCTTCATTCCAGAATGCAAAGCCCAAAGAAATATTGGTTAATTAATTAGACTGTGCAGTCCTCTTAAAGCATTTGCCAAGTGAGAAGTTTTCTGTGCAGAATGAACCTACAACTACCTTTCTTGGGGCTAAATCCCCTACACTTGAGTGTTCAACAGAGCACAAAGCAATAAAAAAATCGAATAGCAAGTGCCTTTTTCTCTCTAATGACACTTCAGATGTAAGTCTCCCTTTAACTTTTTGATCTTCAGCCCACACTGCTCAGTGATTTTTGATGCTGAATTGCAGATTGATTTCAGTGTTTAAAATATATGGATTTACTTTGTCTAAATGAGTTAGAAATTTATCATTGGAGTGGCTAATTCACAAAAAGCAAAGCAAGATGCCTAACTTGAAAGAGTTTCCACTTCATTCTTTTGGGCAAATGGGGCTATTCCCCCCGCATCCCCCTGTGGATCAACAGGAACATGCTAAGCCTGATTAGAGTGGATATGATGGGAGAATCCAACCTGGGAATGTTAGTAGGCACCTACTGGTCTGTATAATGTCAAACCACCAACGTGAAATGTTGTACCAATGTATCAGTGGTAATGTGGAATGAGGCAATAGGGACATGGATGTTAAATTGCCCTTTTTCCCAAGTTTAGTGAGCTTTCTGCCCACTTTTAATGAGCAATGAAAAAATGAAAATTCCACGTGGATTCCACTCAGTGGTACACACTTGTCCCGTTCCCTTCCTTTGCCCACCTTTAGGAGGTTATTTGCAGTTACTGTTTGTTATTACTCGGATTAATTGTTGATCATTTTCAATTCCTTGTTGTGTTCTCCCAGCACTACCTGACAAAAATCAAAACCCAAACTGGCTTAATGATTTCATACTTGAATTCAAACTCTGTAGTGCCCATAGCTTTCTTCTTTTGCCTAGGGCCGTCAGCAAAGAGCAAGTTCTCTCTGGATTATCTGGGTAAATGAGAATCACTTGCTCATTACAGACTTAATTTACTGTGCTAAGAATCTTGATATACTCTGTTTTACTATCACTGCTTTATGTAGTAGTTGGCAGGAGCATTAACTCAGGTGTTGCCGCTTGGAGTGTTTGCCTCATTGATAAAGGCAGTAATTTGGTGTTAGCAGCAGAGCTCAGCCCTGTACCCTGATATGCTGCTGCCCAAACTTAACATGAAGTATAAGCATGAGAAATAGGACCCTGAATGAAAGAGGAGGAGGGAAAGCAAATGCATATAGAACCTGCAAATTCTTGTCACAGTCTTAAAGCATCCACAAAAAAACCTTATTTTAAAATAATTCCTAACATTTGGCATCTAATTTCTGTGTGTTTAGTTCAGGGGTAACTTACACTTTTTATAATATTATCAATTTCAACTGACTTTCAATTGAAACATACAAAATATTTTCAAAATAGCTATCTACTGTATAGAAGAAAAATGGTTCTTATGTAGAATATTTAATTGTATTCAGGTAGAAATTTCAAGGCCACTGTTTACTTCTGTGTACTCTTGCTATACAAAGTCTTAATGCAAGGGCCAAACTCGAACTTCTCCTGTAAGTTTAGAAAGAAAATTGTAAGTGAAAACAATGTTGAGATTTTTTCAGACAAGGAAAGACAATTTTTACATTGATTAAAAGCCCAGACCGAACACTTCATAAATAAATAGGCTTTTTAAAACTACATTTTAAACTAATAACATTGGACAAGCATTTATGATTGGTGTAGCAAGTGGCTTTTTCTTCAGCTTGGAAGCTACTGCCAGCTGAGTTGTACTAACCTCCTAAGTAAGCAGAGATACAGTAACCTAACAAGATTATATTCCTAGCCTACGCAATGTAAAGCAAAGTTAATTTTTGCAGGCCACTACTTGCCTCTGTTTTACTTTGCATCACGAATGCAGTCAAGCCTACACGGGAGGCAATAAGTGCAAGCACACTTACAAGCGCTTGCTTGGCTATGGCTGTGTTCTCTTAGCATGGGGAATGAGTTTAGCTTTCCTAGGATCAAATTGCCCTGTCTGCTAGGTGGGGTGCTAACGTATCTAGTAAGAAATTAAATTCCTATAAGCCATTAACAAAGCAGTTGCTTTGATCTAATCTGGTTTTGGTGTGTGGGGAGTACAGATAATGATTGCCATATCTTTCTTTCACTTGTTTGGATAAAGTATAGAAGTTCCATAATAGGATCTGTTTTATTTTAAGACAGTTCCAACCTAATTCTGTCTCAGAGGGGCATTCTTTCAGAGGCTTTTTTACTCTCTTCTTTACAACTGAGCTTTGTTAAGTTTCCTTTCCCACAGTCGAGGCTGTGGCAGGGTGGAAAACAAGGAAGGAAGAGGATGAAGGGATTAATCTAGGCCCTGCATGAGGTGCAACAAGGTAGCCACAAGGATGAGAGCAACCCGAAGACTCCGTCTATGCCRGAGGGGATTCCTCCAGCTGACTATGATACTCACTTATCAAAAATAGGTGCTGAGGAGGAAATTTGGACTGTGACTGCTGGTTGTCTAATGTCTGGCAGTGTGACACAAAGACTGCACCGTGTTACCAGTTATAACGCAATGACAATATACCGATACCATTTTGAATCTCAATATGTGCAATACTTGTTTAGTTATTTGGAAAGCTGCTAGGCATTATGGCAGCAGCAGAAGCCATCTCAAAACAATTTTCTGTAGTAATTTCTGCTGATTTGACTGCCAATTACTTCCAGTGATGACTCGGATTTTTTTTTTTTTTTCAGCTTTTTTTGGAATACATGAGAGCAGAATGTAACATAATTGCTTTGAGCAAAAAAATTTTTTTGGAGAGCAGTTATTCACATTTTGAGTAACACTGTAGTGATGAATTCTGTAGGCTACTGACATTTGTAAATTTTCTCAAACTTGTACAATTTTTACAAGTTTGGCCAGTTCATAGCAGTTGAAATATTTTTCACAATGTCTTAAAATGCATGGCCATTAACTAGATGGAGGAAGTGTCAGACGTAATTTAGTGGTTTCTGAATGTCAGATAACACCGATGCCTACAACAATACGAGTGTTTTAATTTCTATGGCATTTCAAAGAAGTTAACTTTGCAAATTTATTGCAGGATGTAATGTGCAATTGTTAAAACATCATCAAACTGATTGCTTTATTTGATTTAAAATGTCATATTCAATACGGTGATTTTCACTCATTAACATTAAACTCAGGGAACCATATGTTAAAACAATCTTGTCTATTGAATGAGTACACTCAGTTAAATAATATGAGCAGAAAAAATGTGAGACTTCCTACTAAACATTTTTATCTCCATTTTTAAAATCCTCTAAAATTCATTAGGACAAACCTAATCCTGCAAATGGTAAATCATTCTATTTATAGATTGCATGGCATTTTGATATTAAAATGCATAAAATCTGCCAATATTTTAGAAATGAGGCATCAGCAAAGAGGATTATTGGTCTACCTAAATAATAATACAACCATTAAGAGGATAACATTTTCCAATTGCAATTACATGCCTTAATTTTAAAGAAGCTATCATTTACAATAATTTGGCAGATTCAGTCCATATTTCTTTCACAAATTTATTTCTTCATTATGCCTCAAAACAAATTTATGGTGCATTTATGTTGGTGAAGATAATTTGCTTAGTTTATTGTGAATGGAAATCAGTAATTACATACAATCTCATTTTCTACAGACATAAAGTTAATTCATGGTAGTAATTTTACACAGAATATTAGCCTGTGTTACTTATGATGAAAACGTTACTGTGGCAATTGCTCTGTTACAGTATAATTTCCTTGGACTTGGTGAAAAGGAAATACTGACCTAGTAAGTAACAGTTACATCATTGATTTTGTGATAATTTGGGGTGATTCTAAAGATTTATTAATGGTTATGGGGAAAAATCCTTATCTGGCCCTAAAATCAAAACTTCTTTCGCAAGTGGAGAATGGAAGCTTATTAAAGGAAAAAGAAGTCTGGTAGTATATATAGCGAACCAGATGCTGGAAGTAGGTCTTTGAGCTGAGTGATGGAAGCAGTGGATCCAGTTCTCCAAGGAACTTGAATGGGATCCCTTGCTTTAGAGATCTAAAAACGGACAAAGACAAATAAGATGCCCGGAGGTAGCAATTCTATACTAATGTCCAAGACAATTCCTTGTTATGACAGGTCTTTTCAATCACATGATGTGTAAGACTAGACCTTTTGTGACCAATGTTACAGAAAGTATATTAAAAATTGAGACATCTTATTTTGCTTATTTCCAGCTGGTGGGCATTTGCCTCTGAGAAGCATGTGTAGTGGTTCAGCATATATACGCCTTAATGTTTTGCTCTGGACATCTGGGCTTACAGATGCTCAGTACATTCTTCTCGTTCATTGATAGAGATTGCACTTGTGAAGTGTGAGAGAACAACAGATTACGGGTATTTCCCCCCCCCCCCTTTAAATGAAAATCATGTTGAAGCAAAAATTTCTGTGGGAAGAGGGCCAACAGGGAAGGAATATTGGGCATCTTATTTGATAGCATTGTAGAGCTGTATGCACTTCTCGTCTGGGGTTTGAATGTTTTGATGTCCAATGATGAAACTTTCTTGTTGTGCTACGGAGTGATGTAGCTAGGGTGTTGTCCACCCGCTTTTGTCTGCCGTACAATGAAGCACATGTTTCACTAAGAGCTGCTATGGGAATGCTTGTTTTCCTGTTTTAGTAAAAGAGTTAAAAATAAATAAGGATAGTTAGCTGTTTTGGAACTAACTGCTCTTGGGATTAGGCAGTGCTAAATAGTCGTCGTCTTCCAAATATGATGGTATAAGTAAAGTTTGTGTTCTCCCAGCTGAACAGAAGGAACACAAATCTGCCATTAGCCTTTATATCACAGAAAGTATAAAAATTCTGTACACTATAAAATATCTGCCATCTCATTAAAAGTAAATGAGGTTTGGCAAAATCTCAGTGTTTAAGAATAAGAGTATTATGAAAATGTTTATGCTGTTAAGAATGATTTAGTTGTGGAATTATTAAAGAAATCTTTGATCTTGAGGACTATTGTAAATATTTCTTTATGTAATCTATAAATTACTATCACATCAGGTTTATGGAAATACTTCAGCATTTAGACTTACTTAAAATGAAAGCATGTTAAGCTCTAGTGGCTTTTGAAAATGTTTTTTTTTCAAGTACAGATACAGCTGATGTCATAATGTATTTCTTACCTAAATTAATGATATCAAAAATGACAGATCCTAAGGTCATTTTTTTCCAAAGTGATGAGTTATTTTTTTCTACTCCAATTTTTAAATATTCAACGTAATACTTTGACTTCATTTCAGTATGCCACGCTCCCTTTGTAATTCAGGTGGACACCTAATGAAAGAAGCACTCAAAACAGTACCGTTGGAAAACTGTGGCTGAAGGGAAACTTCATTATCTAACAGAAAAGCTTCTTCTTTTTTAAGTCTGCTATGGTCTGATGATTGTTTTATTCAACATTAAGCTTAAGAATTATGTGGAATTTCTAGGAGTTTCTGGGAATTTATCATATGCATGTTAAATCTTTGTGCATCCTTCCTTTTCTTTTCCACCTACTTCACATGAAAGAAATGTCCATGCCATAACCAGTCTTCTGAGGGAGTAGAGTTGGACCACGCTTTCCACAGAGTCGCTGACAGTACTCCTCTTAATTAGGCAGAGGAGTTGCTAGCAAATAGCAGCTTGTTTCTTTTCTCTTAGGGATGAATGTGTTGATGCTGTTCCTATAACTCAAGATTTCAAGAACAACGTCTATCCTAAATGTATGGATAACAAGACAAAAGGAGCACATCACAACAGAATCGGTGGAAAAAATAATTCATATTAATACTAGTTTATGTTGAGAGAACATTTAAGTTCAAAATTCATTTAAAAAACATGTATCTGGATGTATTATAATACCTCTATTCTTAGGTGAACAGGAGTGGAGAAGCATATAAGGCTAATTTCTATTATCCTGGAGGTACTCAGATCTTGTGGAAGTAGGGGATGTAATAACGAATTCATTAATATTCATAGAAATGGAAAGAGTAATTCATGGGAGTAGGAAGGGTAATTCAGAAGTATATCATAAAGATATTTGTTTAATGATGTGTTATGCAGGCACCTTAAAGAATCTTAGAGCAGATCATAAATTTAAAATGAGAAGGCAGTTGACTACCTTACCCTGCATTGTCTCAGTTAATCAAGGCTTCTTTTTGCCCCTTTTCCTTTCCCTTACCAAAAAAAGGGAGGAGTATGTGGAAGTATGTGTTTATGACTGTTGAACACCAGTTGAATTCCAGTGCAAGACCAAATCTGTGATYGGAAAAGTCAGTGAATGGTGACGAAACATTCGCAGCTGAGATTTCACTGCTGATATAAGTTACTGCCAGGCTGCTGCTGTACAGACCCCTCTCAGGGAAGTCCATGCATATAAGTCAAATATATGTGTAAAGAACATTCCTATTCTGGAGCAGGGTGTGCACAAAATTAATTCACATAGCTTCCTCTGTGGGCAGGTAATAAAAGAAAAAAAAGACATCTTCTATTAAGGCCTGATAAAAATCCATGAAACATGAAAAAATATTGCTCTTTTTAAAGAAATTTTAAGCATTTGTATGCTTTGGTTTTTGTATYGATATGAAATGAATTCATTTGTGGAAGATCTGAGTTCTATTTTTAGCTTTAAAAAGTGATCTGCTTTGTCACTTTGAATACAGGTAGTGTGTCCCCCCCCCTTGCATTTTTTGTGTATTGTGTATTAAAAGGTTTTAAGGCAGAGACAGTCTTATAATAGGTTCATGCTGTTCCTATCTGACTGAATCATTGATTTTGTTTGGAACTTCTAAGTGCTCCTGAAATACAGATTATTAAGAACAATCATTATATTCTGCATCTGTGCACTCTCTTCCAGTAAGTTCTTAAAATCTTTAAATCATATACAAATATGTACACCATCTAGCACAAGGAGCCCTAATGTAGGCAAAATTCTGCTATAGCAGCAGAAATAAATATTACCAGTAACCAGCTGCTTTATAACCTTGTATTTGGGCACAGCATAAAACTGAATAAAAAAATTATACCCTTGGATCAGTTGCTGGCTTTTTCTATAAAATACTGAATTGAATTACCATCATCAGTGACAAGTTTTCAGTACATTGTGGTGTTGTCAGTGGTCTTCCGAGTCTTCTCTTTCTGCTTAGAATTTGCGACTTTGTGTGGGAGGCATGAATACTCAGGGGAAAATATCTTTAAATGGATTGTGTCCTGAATCAATTGCCATAGAAGTTTTAAACCTGACAATTAAAATAATGAATATCTAGCCTGGTAGTATCAAAGAAAGTCTTCATTAAAAAGAAAAAGAAAAAAAACAACCCTATGTCAGAAGCTTTGTCTTGTAAAGGTTTGTGTGTGTATGGATAGAACTGTAGAACAGTATACTCAGATATTTCTCAGTTTTGGATCTCTGAGTTCTGTATTTTGCCAATGGGAAAGAATTTCACAGTATATAATACTCTGCTTTATTTCTAGAGGAAATATTGAGGTGGCAAATGTCAGTCTGTTTCTTAAATCTTCACAGGCAGTGGCCTTTTTTTATCCTGACTTATATCCTTATATTGTAACATATTCAGAGCTCTTAAGATATAAGGATGCCTTTTGAAAAGAATTTTATGTGTGTATGTGTGTGTGTGTATACACATGCACACACACACTTTTTTTTTTTTTTTTGCTAAAAGATGGTTAAAACATAATGTAAATTAGAACATCTCAAGGGGAAGGTGAAAGTAACTAGAGATTGCAACGTGTCATTCCAGAGCAACTTTTTTGGTTGAAGGAGTACTTTTCAAAATTAACTCAGAAGTGAGTATTACTTTGAAGAAAGACTACATAGATTTTGAAATGATGCAGCAGAGCATCAAAACAGTTAAAGTAATGAGTTGTGATTATATGGACTTTGACAGAGCTAGCTACTGCTAATAAAGTAGATCTTTCAAATAGAGTGAGAGGTTTTTTTAACAGTTACAGAATAGACTTCTTATAACTGAAAAGTGGATCAAGAGAAACAAATGAGACTTCTTTCACCTCTGCAGTGATCAAAAGATTTAGCATACTGAAGTATTCATTTCACCTTTTGAAAAAAAATGAGGAAAACTATAGAATATAGAATGATTGAAATTAAATTTTCAGGCTATTAACAACTTTAAAAATGGAATCATGACATAAAACTCATTTCGTCTTGCTTCTCAATTTCAAATAAGTACTGTAATTTTTATTAAGATAGTTTTTTTGTTTTTTTTCCCATTAGGAAATGTTTGGAATGAGCAGACTACAATTTGGCTGGGAATCTGAATTAATGCAACTTCTTATATCCCTGTTTCTACTGTTGCTGTAAAAACAGCTGTCATCTTCTGATGTCACTCTAACTTCTCCAGACTATAAGGAACTGGAAATAATCCACTCAGCCATTACTGGGTTGATTGCAAAGTTACTGAACTTGCTGGAGTTTTCTCATCTATTTCATTTCCTTGTTGTCTGTTGAGGTTAGTCTCATTTGTGAGCAAGTGTGCTATATTGCTGTAGCACCTAGTAACCTTAGTCATGGATCAATGTGCTAAACAGTGAACAATCAGGAACAAATGGATGGGCTGTGTCCAGAGAGTTTCCAACCAAGTGCTTAAAATGCATAACTTTGCAGGTGTTAAATACGTCTTACAGAAAACACTGCATGGCAAACCTGGACAGATTAATGGCAGAGAAATCCCTGTTGAAGATTAGTAAGTACACAGAAGGCACATCTGTCTCCAGAAGTCCATGAACCATGCAGATGGTTGGAGACTGAGAGAAATCCGGGGAAAAACATCACATATGCTTGCCCTCTTCTTATTGTCTTTTGAGAGGCTCCAGTCTAGTGGATCTTTGGTTTGACCCAATGTGTTATTATTGTGTTCTTATGTTACTGTCTTTGAAAGATACTCTAATGAAATCATTTACAGAGGTGATGTTTTTGATGTAGTGAATCAGAGAGTTGCAGAAAAAGACAAAATCATTCCTGTTAGTTCAAAGAGTAGTTGTGTGCCAAAAGAACAACTTCCGCTCCAGGTATACAGAAGTTTTGCTGCCTCACAGTCTCTTCAGCGTTCATTAGATTATTGATTGCTCCCAACTGTTATATAAACAGTTTCATATGGGAGACTCAGGCATTGTGATATGGTAGTTTGATTACTAACATTTTACGCTTTCTGGTTGCTAGCAAAATTAGCAACCCTAACTTACGAACTTTTTGCAATATTATTCAGGAAGGAAGGGTATCTGAGAAGAGTATGTACAGACCTTGGCCCCAGGCACATTTGAGAAGGAGTTAGTGTACAAAAAAAGTGTGGCTGTTGTTACTAGAGCCACTTGCTTGCTCTAATATATAATTATTTAATGCAAAGTAGAGCACTTACACAAGGGGAGAACCTGACTCCCTCACAGTTTATTAAGACTTAGAATATTTTTGTGGGAGGTTATGAACCAACAGTTCCCCATCCAGGAGGCAGATGTACACTTGGCTCTTCTGTAGCTAACGGTCACTACTGCACGCCTCAACAGCAGAGGCTTAAGATGTGTTTGTATGGCGCAATGCGTTGTCGTGTAGATACCCAGGCTAGCGCTAAATGAGCTGAGGCACCAGAGCTATTATATCCGCACTAGTAAAGTGCTTTGCCTGAGCAAAAATGGAGCAAGCTAAAGAGCAATCTCAGGCATCTCTTCACAGTGCTGCGTTATACTATGTCAATGAACTCGGTGAGGTCATGTATGATGTAGTGTAATTTCTTGTGATTTCTGAAACCAGAGTGCATGATACAACTTGGAGGTATTCAACTGCATTATTTATGAAACTTCTTACATGAGCAGGATCCTTGTAGCTGTACCTCCCTGAACAGAGAGGCATTCACAGAACAGAGAACAGTAATAGGTCCAGAAACTCATGGCAAAGTAACTGAGAGAGAGAGATCAAGCTGTTCATGAACTTAGAAGTTCTGATCTGTTTGATCTGAGGCTCATTTGCTAAGTGAAGTCTTAGATGCCTGTGCAGGCAAAACCATTAATATGCTCAAAGCAATGGATTTTTGTGTATGGAAAGCAGCTTCCTGTAAAAAAATGAGTTTGTTTTTTTCATGTGGGAATAATTTCAATTCATAAACCATTTTAATTTCTTCCAATATATTTCTGATAAAAATAATTTTGAACTGATATTACAAGAGGAGATGAGAAATTTTGGGGGGGGTTGACTTCATAATATGTGGCTTCAAAATATAAAATCTTCATTTTGTTTAGATTTCTTCACTAGTGTAAAAAGGAAATGTATATAAGATATTGTTTCCCTAAATTGCAAGCAGAAATCCAATTTATATGCTGGAACTTCATTTACTGACAACCTTTACAGGTATCTGAATCAAAAGCCATGGTCTCTTTTCCTCCAGGGGACAAATTTGAGTGCCATCTCATGCCCTAATAGAAGTGAATTTTGCTGGTCTCAGCTCACTTCCTAGTAACTCTAGTCCATATTAGATATTACTATAAAAAAAGAGGGACAAATTGACAGCATCTGATAGTGAGAGTTCTTAGAATTGAATTAACTCCTCAGTCAGGATTGAGGTCATTGCTGGGACAATGTAGCAAAATCATTTTGTTCCGTGGCCTTTCACAGTAGCAGTATCTGAAAGCCAAGAAGTTCCTGCGGTTCTTATTCAGCTATGTCAGAGAATCCTAACATGTCAGAGCAGAGATGTACGATATAAAAGTTACAGAACAAAAAGTTACCCATAATGAATATTAACTGCACAAAAGCTTGTTTTCAGAATGGTAGAAGTTTGACTTAATCTGGAAGAAGAGTTTTTGTGGTTTGGAATATTTTGGTTTGGGACAGTGACGCCATCGGAGTTTCTCTCATACCTTCGTTGCTCACAGTTACCTAGGTTGTCTTGGGCCGTGGGTGTTTCACTCTGCCTCCTCCTTTCCATTGGTTTTAGGATCAGAAATACAGTGAGAAGATGTTCCTAAGGTAGTGTACCGTACAAGACAAGGTAGGCACCTTCTCTGCTTTAAGAATTAGGGGTTGAGATGGGCAAGCCCAGTTAAATATGTTAACTAATCAGCTTTGATTCTCACAGATTTTTTTTTTTTTTCCTGAAACCTAGTCACATTTAACTTCATAGCAACTTCACAGAGTGAGAGTAAGATGGACTGTTATATCCTGTATCCTATATCCAGGCCATTACAAGTTGTTTTAGTTAAGTAGCTTTCAGTGATTTATAGCTTAAGAGGACTTTTTATCTTTCAGCAATCTTGATTTAAAGCTTCCTGCCCTCATTCATGCATTGATAGCTCTAAGAACCTGTTTCAGTATTTTAAAATGCTAGATGCTCTTTCTTCTTCTTTTTTCTCTGAACATGCAGCCTTCCACCCCATCCCACCCCAAAGATATTAACTGCAACTATGGGACCAACCTGCTGTGTTTAGGCATTGTAAGTATGTTATGTACAGTTATTAAGTTATATTTTGCCAATAAATATTTACTATATTTTGCCAACAGTTTGCTGCCTTTACTTGTATGTGTAACTATTTTAAAGTCTACTTGATATACTCGGTGTAAAATATATTTTTATATGTTATCCATAGGTACCTAAGAGAGCAGAAATACTGCCATGTTTTTACATGCTATCTAAAAGTGAAACACGGTCATTTAAAACTGTATCAAAGAGTTAAATTGGCAAGTAACCTGTTGAAATGTAAAAGTTAGGTTTTCCTTTGAAACTGATAAGAAACAGGTAGCTATCAACGTGAAGTTCATAACATACAATTGAATACTTTTCTAATCTGTTGCATGCTACCAGAATGAATGTACCGAAATGAGAGATCTTGTGAAAAATTTGCCTCAAAAAGAAGATCTTTATTTGCAAAATACCTGATTTGGAAAAATCTTGCTGATAGTGAAATACAAACCAGACAATACTGACCTAGCATTTCAATAAGTCTGATACTGTAGTGAAACTGTGTTTGTGTAATTACCTGCTCAGTTAGTTGGAGGCAGCTATTTTTGATACAAACCTATAAATTCTTACTGTTCTCAGAACACAAAATCCCAGTCTCCTCTGTTATTTCAATTCCCTTCTGTCCACTTATATCTTGTATCAAGGCAATAATGCAGTCTAGGATTTAGTTCCAGGCCTTGTTCTTTTAATCTCCTTTCCAAGTGTATAGAGAAAAAAGCAATAGCAAGTGTTTAATTATCTTCTGCACTAGTAGTAGTTCTGCACGCTGCCCTTGGTGAGTGGAGGATTATTTGCCTCACGTCAGCAATCCAGTGGATTCTCTGTGCACTCTCTGACCTACTTGCTGAGACTCTGCCATGACAATACAGGCAGAGGATGCAATAACAGGAAATCACTCTGCAAAAAGAAGGTGACAGCATCACTAACACCTAGTTTGAAAAGAGGGAGTGCTGCTTGCTCACATTTTTTGGTTATGACGCTTTGGAGGCCTGCGCAATTACAAGAACTRGGAGAGAAACATCTTAGCATCCGCTCAGCAGAACTGAAACACTCTGACCTGGAGGGCTTTTTTGCTGTATCTGACCTTTGTTAAACTGGTTTCAGCTAATCTCTTTGGGATGTTGTCAAGTGAAGTGTCCATGCTGCACTTTATATTTTTAATATTGAAAAGTAAGTGCTTTTGCAATGGGAAACACTAGTCCCCTGGCTGATACTGTGCTAGTAGTGAAATTAATTTACTTCAAGACAAAATGTGTGCTGTTAAGTATTCGTTCAGCTTTAGCCTTCTGTCACTGTAGTTACTGGTGAGAGTCAACTTTCTCTCAGCTAGTATATGTTTACAAAAAGGGCAAAAGAAAGCTAGTTTCTTGTGGGAGTGGGAAGAAAGCCAGATGATTTAAGTTGTCTTAATGAAAGAGGAAAGGGAGCTGAGATTCTTATTTTGGCTTTAAAGTTAAAGCTGTAAGGCAAAAGTTGAAAAGATAAGAATAAGTTTCAAATGAGAAGAATAGTTATGGAGCTGATGAATTAATTAGGGTCAGAAATTAAAACATGACTGTGATTCTGCACCTCAGAGTCATTTGAATATGTTTGGAATGGGTGTGAATAAAAATGCTAAGACTTACTCACGTTAAAGGTGTCATCATTTTTGGCTGAAATAGAGGATATAGCTTATAGTGTGTATGTCATTTAAATGCCAGAAATGTTTGATAATTCACAGGAAAATTAAGGCACTTAAAATGACAGAACTATTTTATCAGTGTGGTGATGAGAATTGAACCCAAGCCCAGGCATCAAAAGGATTCAGTGGGCTCACAGCTTCGTTTGTACTTGTACCACTTTTCCTAATTGCAGTCACTGGGGAACTCTGGTATGGGACACATCATTGTCACTTGTACAGTAAATCCAGACATTCTGTAGCAGCTTCTCTGTAAGTAGGACTTGCACTGTGTTGTTTTGGTTTTTTTTTCCTCCCTTGTCAGATACTTGTGACAGGTTAGCAACGATTTTGACTACATGCTCCATTTTCACTGCATACTGAGGCAATTTGCTATCAGTGCACTTTGTTATTTCCTCTGCTTTGTCTTTCTGACCTGCAAGGTGCTTCGTGGCAGCAACTATTCTTTGAATACAAACATTTTGAGAGCTCTTCAGGCTGCAGGCTGTTGCTGTAGGTTTGTAGAACAGTTTAATCTGTAAGAACTAGATTTCTGTTTAAGTGCCCATTTTTGGCTGCAGGCCAAGTTACTGTTTAACAGTCATGTTCCACTGACTACGTAATATCGCTGTTTAGCCTCCAAATGATTAGGGCTGGATGAACTCAAGAGATACCGGAATTTTTTTGCACTGCGTGATCATTCCTCCTGCAGCCTTAAGGATTCCAAAATGTGCGAACACCTAGAAAACACCCCAGCATTTATCTCTTCTGGAGGCCTTCCAACCATTATAAAGGGACATGGGAGCCTTGTTTGAAAACACATGGTATTTTTGGTTGCTAAAGGATTTTTGTTGAGATCATTTGCTTAGGAGTATAGGTGCTGTTAAAGTAATTGGAGAGAGAACAACTATAACAATTACTCAATTTCCTACAGGAACTTAGAGAAAACAACCAAAATGACTGAGAATAAAGCTCTGTTAATATTACTATTAAGACACTTGTGGGATAACCTATATTTACAGTCTGTCTTCTTTTCTTATATCAGCTATAAAACTGAGTTAATAGGTTTGTTCACATAAGGTATATATGGGCTTTTTATACATGGTTAACACTCTGGTTGTTTTTTCATCATTTTGCCCATGATGTACCAATCTGACTTTAGGGCTTGCTGTGGAATCTTTTTCCTTTGTGATGGTTTGTCTTTCTAGCTGCTTTTTCAAAATGTCACTGCGGTCAGGGTTGGCTCCTGGTAGGCTCTTTAGGGGACTCACTGATGAGGTTGGGATAGATTTAAATGGGGAGATGCTAAACAGCCTGTTGGCTTTATATATGAAGACTCATGTAAAAAAGAAAAATAGCTAACCAAGATTCTGTAAATCTAGAAAGTGAAGTCAGCTGATTTTTATGGCTTAGTTCTTCTTAATGACCTATGTAATACATGCCCACTTGTATCCAATTTAAGTGCCATATAGCATAGTTAAATACAATTAATAAGTAGCTGGTATCTTGGAATGGTAGTATTCCTAATGAGATCTAGCTCATCAGTGGAACTCTAGAGCCTTTACACTATAGGTCTTCATTACRTTCTCATTTAATTAGATATTCTCATTTATTAAGTAGCAAAGCTCATATACTGAGTGAAAACCAGAGCTGGAATCTAAACCTACACATCCTGATTTCATAGCCCCTCTTCTAGCCGGTGGAGTTTGTTGCTGCTTTCTGGTTTTAGTAGTCAATAATTCTTTCAATGTTTCAATGAATGCATGTATATTGTAAAAAGGAATACATAGACATCTACAGACACACACATGCAGTCAAGTACAGACTAAGCAATTCAAATCTGCAATCTAATAAAGTAAAGCCATTTAATACTATTCTGATTTGCTTTGCAGTGCCTAAGCTGAACAATGTTATCAGATTCAGCAGCTGCTCTTTTGTTCAGTCACAGGCTGAAATACAGGAGGTAAACAAAAATGGAGCTAAAAAAAATGCAGCAACAAAGGCCTGAAAAGCTTGATGAGGGCTTTTTTGCCTCTGAACCCACATCTATTCCACCTGTCAAGCCTTTATTGCTTCAGTGTCTATTAAGGCAATAGCCACATCCTTTTGTTAGGGAGTCACTATATATCTACTTTTTAACCAGGGGATGAGTCATTCACTCTGAATATTTTGAGGAGAAGCTTCTGCTTACTGTGTTTCCGTTAATCATATACACAGACTTTAAATGTGGAAAGAATCAAACCAATCACATAGTCCTGAACCGCATTAGATCTGCGACTTCGACGTTGTCCATGAGGCACAATTCAGTGTAAGGCAAAGAAAGCCGAGTTAGCTCAGAATGAATTGGCTCTCAGAACCTGGGCTGTGCAGCTGCGTAAGTGTCCAGGGACCTGCCCTGCCTGTCCTGCGCTGACAAGAGGAGGTAAAGCAAATGCATCAGTACTGCTGCTTATGCTCACGCTACCTTGAGCAGAGTATTGCATTGCATTGCATTGTGTTCTATAGACAGGTAAAAGCCTTAGTTCTTTTTGGCATATTTTTCAATATCAGGTACTTTTATTCAACTGCTCACTTCTTGGTTTCAGCTTTCACTGTAAAATAATGTTTATTATCAATATTATTTGTACTGTGTGATGGCTGGCAGTTACCTGTCCTGTGGAAAGAAAAGACATACCATTTTCAGCTTTATTTGGAGCAAAATATCCTATTAACTTTCTTTCTAATGAAGAAAGCTCTCTTACTATTAGAAAAAGGTGATAGGACTGGGACCATCTGTGTGTGTTTTAAGTCATAGCCATAATATAAGTGATTACTTTCTTTCTCTATATATAGAAAGTATATTCTGTGCAGGGGCTTAAAATTTTTGTAGAGGTAGCTGCCTGTACATTGAGGTAGAAATAAAAGCGATAAAACAGCTGAAATTCAATAAATGATGTAATTTAAATAAAATCTCAGTAAAAATAAAGGAGCCTCCCTGTTAAAACATTTTATGGAATCCATTAACTGAACCAGTGTCAATAATTTGCTGGAGGGCTTGTGTTTGTAATGTAATGCTTATAATCAGATAGATTTATTTATTGACTTACTTTTTATTAAAAACAGCCAAGAGGCTATGAGTAGCTTGCTTGCTATTTGCCATTTTTTTAGAGGAAGGCACCCAGCCTTTATATCGAGAAGGGCATGAATTCTGAATGTTGTGAAATTGATTGATTCTTAAATGAAACTCTCAATTTTTCATAGGGGAGACTCTTTTTGGTGGGAAAGTGGTGTATGCCATAATAACTGTCTCTTGGGTAGAAAGCAAACTTGTTTTCTAGAACTTGGTCTCTCCCTTGAATTCAGGCTATTTCCACTACGGCTCTGATTTACGGCCAACATTTCATCTGCAACCAACATCAACATAGCAGAAAGCGGTGCTGCAATAGGAATACGTTGGTCATACCTGGTTTTGCTGCTGCTTTCCAAGAATGGCTATCTGTGCAGCTGTTGAAACCCTCCTGTAAAATCTAAAAATAACCCACACATTCATCTTGAATAATAAAATTGAAAACTGAAAAAAGCATCAAGCCAGTGATCTCATTACAATAATCTGAAAGCTAGGTAGGAGATGCTAAATTGGACAAGGTACTGACAGTGTATGTTGCAGGAACTGGGACACGTTTAAGTTGCAGTTGCGACTAGAATTCTTCTAGTCCACAGTAGCCCTATCTCCTCTTTAACTTTTGCCTTGTTTCCAGCGTTGGCTGTAAACTCGTATTACAAARTGTATATTCCCAGTCTCCCTCACACTCCTGTAGTTTCAGCGTTGGGAAAGATGAACTATAAGTGTTTAATAGTCTTCACAGGACTATAAGTATATAAAAAAGGCCTTAAATAGCAAAAAATCTTTTTGCACAAAGCAAACCATAGGCAGTGATAGGAAATACGATTGCAGTACGCTTTTTTTTTTACAGTCTGTTACAGACTCATTACTGTCTCATGGCTGTTTTTCTACTGATTTGAGAAGCTAAAATTTCCTCATCCCCCCAAAAAATTTACAAAAATTTTCCAGAGAGTGGGAGTGTATTCTGATAGAAACTAACTGCTGTGGATTAAAAGAACAAGCTTGCAGCCTCCACATATTATATCAGCACTCAGAAGAGACACCAAAGTTCTTTATGAAAAGGAAATTACATTTGAAGTACTCTCACTATTCATAATCTCTTAGGCTCTCTCAAAAACCCGGGTGTGATGGTATTTTAATGTTGTACAGTGATTGGTTGTGTGGAGGAGGTAAAATTGGTTTGTCACAGATCCAGAAGTGATAAAGCTGATTTCGAAATGGAGATTAAGGCTTTGTGGGGGGAAAATGACAGTTTTCTTTAATATAAGAAATATTTAATGCAGTAATGCTCATTCATTTTCATTTTTATGTGCTTGTTCTGTTCTGGCCAGGTACAGCAGAGGTCAAATGCTCTGAGACAGAGAGTTTCCAAAGGGTTTTTTTCCCCATGCTTAAGTTATCTCAGAACAGAAAGTCCATCTATAAGTATGAACAAAATTCACAGATTCATGCGTCTTTGCAGGCAGCTGCAAACCTCCAGTGAACTGTTAATTTAAACTGCTTGTGAAGAACAAATGATTGGCCTCAAATGTAAGGAAGGAATGGGAAGCAAACCTGTACACAGATGTGAACTTTGCAAATGGTAAGTAATGGCCTGTAATAATGACCTAAAACACTGTGCACTTAAGCAGGTGCTTCCTTTTTGTCTTGTTTTTTCCTCTCTTGTCCCCATAAAAGAACATCTCTGTGCAGAGGAGGGAGTATTTGCAATCAAATTGAAAATTTTCCTTACAAGATAAATTAGCTATTAATTAAGAGAAATTCAACCATTATTGTTATACTGTTTTTAAAATTGAGGATTAAAATTCATTAGGTTTAGGGGAAAAGGCAGACAATTGTATTTCTGGTGGAGTGAAGGTCACAAAAATGTCATCTGATTACTCATTATAAACCCCCCACCACCACCACCTTTTCATCAGGCAAAGTGATGTAGAGCTATTTAAAAATTTCTAGAATAAACAAAGGCAATCCTGCAGTATGTAAAGGAAACTTTCTCTCAAGGCATACGCATGCAAAGACAGAGGAAAACGGAACTTCAGCTTTATCAGCCATATCAATATTTTACTGCAGTTACAAATCTCACACAGATGCCAAGATATTTTATGTTGCCAAATGTTGCTTTTATTTTGCAGCACATGTTGTGCATTCTTTTTTAGAAGTGAACACATCTGCTATGAGTTCTTCCAATATCCATTTCTCCTTCCCTGCAATTTGGGCTGTGAAGATTACAAAGCCATAAATCTGAACCATTGCAAACACAAAGGATCTGATTTACAAATACGATTAATCTTTGTCTTTGCAAATGCTACAAGCCTTGCAAGGAAGCTAGGGAACCCATGGCTTTGGAAGATGACGTTTCCTAACTGTTGCAGGAGGGGCTTTCATGGAGACAATTGGGGAAAATCTAAGCCTGTTTCCCTTGTGTTTTTGATTTTGTGTTAGGAGAAGGACTAAGTGCAATTGCTGAACTCTAAATTCTGCTTATGAGTGAGAGGAGTGAGTGATCTGATGGGTGTGTTTTTTGTTGATACCCAGCTGGTCTCCATCTTTGTTTCTCACTGAGGCTAATTCCTCACTTGTTCACTGGTAGAATGTGAACAGAATAGCTCGATACAGAACCCTCTATATTGCAAAATACCCAACCAAGCATTGTTTGATTCAAAATATCTGTTACTTCTTTTCTCCACCATTAGCCAAAGTTCATTTTGTAGTGTTGAATCTTTGCTACAATAGCACTTTTGAGAGACACAGAGAGAAGATCCTCTCTTGAAGGGGAGTGGGCATGCTGGTGAGAGGGTACAAGAAACAGTCCCTGAGCTTGCAAATACTGTTGGAAAACTTTACACTGCTTATTTTTTCACTAAGTTAACGAGTAAGAGGAATTGGGGTACTTGGTAACCTCAGAATGCTCTTGGAAGATCTAAATTTAATTATAAGACAACTAAGTCAGAGTTGAATGCTATAGTGACGTGTAAAAGTATTTAATTTGCTCAGTATAATTTATTTAATGATTTTTCCCTCTTTATGGTAGGTCCATCTGTTTTGTGAATTTAGGTTGAGATCCTCATGACTCATCAGGTCCATAAAATAAAGCCATCTCACATCATTTTTTGATATGTGCTAGGGATTGGCTCAAACTGTAAAGTTCAGCTTTGGGTTAATAGAAACCCTGTGACCATCTAGTCTGATCTTTCATATTAAATAACCCATACAATTTCATCTATACTTTCCTGTACAGAACTCAGTAACATGTTTTAATAACTCTTGCCTTTCAGAAAAACATTAATCTGACTTGGGGATCAACAAAGTATTGAGACCCATTTTACTTTATTCTACCACATTATTCACCTGTCTGAGCATTGACTGGTGTGAGTGTTCTCCTGGCTACCAGGAGAATGTTTGTGGCATTCACAACTGAGTAAATAGTAAGGGCAAATATTTTTCAGCTCTTTGTTGTTCTCTCCAGAAACATCTTTGTATTCTTACAAAGCCTACTCTGTCCTTTTTCACCTTCCTCACCCATAGAGTAGAGAGAAATTTAAGCTACATTGCTTTCTTCCTCACTTTCTATTGTCCTGCGGAGTTTCAGAAAAGCGGCGCTATATTGGCTTAGTTAGTCCAAATATGGAGGTAAAACAGCCAAAAAAGGAGTAAAATATTAAATGTTAAGTCTTTCCATTTTCAGGAAAAAAGAATCATATGTATATAAAGAGCTAGAGCTGCTAAGCTCTGCTAAATACTAATGACCAGTAGCCATTGGCTGTTTTTATTTTAGCTGGTTGTTTACATTTGGCTCTTTAGCAGTGAAATGCATTAGGAACCTCCGGGTTTTTTTCCCCATAATGCCTGAAGTTAGAATTAAAGTTGCAGCAGTATGAGCAGGAGTTAATTCATTCTGCTATTAAGCCTTCAGTTACACAGAGGCTTTATCATTCATTGCTAATAAATGGTATTTATAGTTGGCATATACCTCCTGTAGCAACAATAACAAATGTGTTGCCTGAGATAACCTACTTTATATAGCTGTTAAAAGGCACTTTTCATTCAAGTTCCACAATTTAAAAAATTCATTATAAACCTCTTGAATCCTCCAAGGACTGAAACAATGTGTGAAGCTGGATGTTTAAAGTGCAGACCAGTTTTTTAAAGGGGCTCAGAAGAGCCCACAATAAAGATCTGATGTTTAAGTATGCTAAGCACACAGCAGCTCCTAATGCGATACTTAGATCTAGATTCTCAAAAGAGTTCAGAAGAACCTTGTGTGCCGAAAGCTTTGGAAATGCTGGCCATGTCACAACAAGCACTGCTGGGGACTTTATACTCCTAAAAATCTGCTAAATCTGGCTTTGATTTCTCTAGGTCCTAAGCACTTTGAATGTCTGGACCTAAACAAAGATCTATGCTCTGTGTGGGATTATTTCCTTTTATCTAAGAACATTATTACTCCATAATTTCCTATAATTAAAGTAAAAAAAAATACGTGGGATAACGCAAGATGCCTATAAGCTTATAAGAATAGGGTAGTATTCTTCTGAGTGCTGTGTATTGTTGCTCATTTCAAAAGCCAGCCAGAACAGGGTTGTCAATTTTGCTATGTAAGCACAGCTGAGAATCCTGCTTGAGCAAAATAAAAGATGGTAATTCCTCCTTCCCGCTGGAGCTTCTGCCTCTGCAGCACTCAGTGCTACTGAGGGTAAAAATAAGTGGCTGTGGCTTGGCAAGGGAACAGAGGAAATTTTTATTCCAAGGGTGTCAGACACACTTGGAGTAGTTTTCACACCCTTGTGTTGCCAGGTCTTGAATCAGCTATTTGTGTGGGCATTATCCAACTGAGAAGACACAGGCATCTTGGGCCAAGCAGGGGAGTTAGCAAATGGGGTGGAAACTTCAGAAAGCACAGAAATATGCAAGAACACACAAATGCAAACCCAATCCCTGACTACTGGCTGTAGAATCAAAACTTGGTTAGCTAGCTATACTTTTCGCAGCTCTAGGCCAGAAAAACAGTAAGTATAGGTAGCTAGGCCTTGTGTGTTGTGTATTGTTGTTGGGATCGTATGTACGTATGTCGTGATCGTTATGTACTTGTCAGGTAAAAAGCAAAGACAGAAGTGTGGTAAAGAGCTTGAGTCCTTGCTGTTGCTCTTCCTGATACTGTGAATTGTGTTTGGATGATTCTGCATACCACTTCCTACCTTTGCTGCGAATCAGTATTGAAGTGTAATATTGTAGGGGCTGCCTATTGATGGAAACTTAAATTATCATTAGGGAACAGCCACAGACTTCGCAAGGTAATCTGGCTTTATTTGTCCCTTCCCTTCCTGGATGCTGTGTGTATATATCTCATTAGCAGGGAAAATTACTTTTCTTTGTGCTGCCCTTTAGAATTATGAACAAATTACACCAGCCCATTGAATAAAATGTTGCTCTTACTGGTAGCACTGAGATTAAACACGGAGGCTGTCAAACTGCTACAAGTTAGTGCTCTACACAACCAGAAAAAGCTTTGAAGGGGGTGCCAAGGAAGGGAAGAAGATACTGAATTAGTCATAGTATTGTATGTGATGGTCCAAGGACTTAAATTTTGGGGAAATGTGTACTGTCAGCCCAGGGAAAGGACAGCTTTGTGCACTTTGGAAGATGCACCGGAGAGCCAGCTACTGGCACCTGGAGAGAATGACTTCGGAGCCGTGGGGCTGTCTGGAGATTCAAACAAGCAGAGCAAGGATGCTGGAAAGGCATAATAACATGCATATGTGGGAATATGGGTGCTAAGCTCTAAAAATCCTATTTGATTAAATGCCACATATAATAATGATATCGAGGATGTAGTCCATATTTGCAGCTGCAGAATTGAGTTTTGCTTGTTAGTTTTTGTCTTTCAAATCTTTTAACTATCTAGAACCAGATTATCATGGGGTGTAAACTGGGAATTTCGTTTAAGCCGAGAGTTGCCTTAAGGTAGGGAAGAGGTAAGGGTCTGATCTCAGAGTCGTTTTTAGCTGGAAAAATAAGATGGCTAATGTTTTTTTATCTAATGCATTTGCTCTGACATCCATGGGCACTTTTGGAAAATGAAATGTATTGTTCCTTACATGCTTATGGACCCTTTGGGGTTTGGGAGTAAAGTGCTAATAGTATGCAGTTCCCTTTATATGACAGTCCTTTCTTTACGGGGGTTGAGGCTGATGCTTCATGACTGTTATGCCTGTAATTAGCAGTGCACCACAGACGTTTTATATGAGTGTCCTGTAAACAGCCGCTTGCGTTGTCGTAAGTGGTATGCATTTGCAGCTGGCTCAACACAGTGACCGGTGTTTGGCTTCGAGCTCAGGATTCCAAGCCTTGATGTATGAGACAAAGCATTAGAGAAGTTTGATTGACTTGCTAGTCATTACTGAGATCAAAGGGTTGGTTTGTTTGTTTGATTTTTGCATCAGACTGCTTTATTCTACCACCTGGGCTAGGTTATTTATTGAAAGAACTGCATGCAGAGATGCTAAATTCCAGGGAAAACTCAGTGATCCAACATCAGTCTCTATTAAGTAACAGTTGAATGCACTGCCATTATAGGAACTTAAGCACAAGTTTATCTATTTTTCCTGGGGAAAAGATTTAGCTTTCTGGGTCATCCTTGTACGCAGGCAAATTGTGTTTCTCTCCTTTTACTGTGGAACAGTAGAGCTTTCTGAAGTGTGGGTAAGAAGTCCTACCAGTTTTAATAACATTGCTCCAATCCTGGTTTGGAGTGAATAGGCAGTACCTTAATACTGTAATAGTTGACAGTAGTTAGGGTTCTGATGGGTCCTTCAGGGTCCTGATGAATATGTATGTATCTTTAATGCAAAAACATCTAATATTTTAAGAGGCTTACATCTGAGCCGTTCCATTTGAGATGGAATAGATTTTTTGTTTTTGAAAATACCATGAATTTATAAAGCAAAAGACAATCTGTTAATTTAAATTTGCTGAATGGCTGTGTCTGAAATCAGTGCCTCACTAAAATACATGACTTCTTATGGAGCTTCTAATAATATGTTGTGATAATGATAATAATAACTCATATTTAACTATGCAGTATCTGTCAGCTTGTTTTCCAAAACTGTGAGCATACTGGAGCTTTGCAGTGTGCTTCAAAAGATTCACAGGTCTGGGATCCAGGGTGATTAGCATGTCTCATAGTCTGAGAACTCCAACACCTGCATTTGGCTATGTTAATAATAGTTGTCCCCTAGTCCCCCCCTAGAAAAGTTGTTTTTTTAATGCAAGTAGGCTTCCCACCTCCTTTAAATATCCCTGGGAATAACACTGTTTTAGCCAGCATAGCTTTAGCTCACAGTCTGCTTAGTCTTAAGATCTTTTGAGCTCTGTGTTTTGTCAACTATTCAAAATAAACTATAATGAAATAGCTGAGAGATGATCTCCTCAATATATCACTATATCCTCAAATAGGAACTAATACAAGATGCCCATTCAAAAACAGGAAACTTCAGCTAAGGTTTCAGTACTGGATATGTTACAAATCTTAGCATTTAGCTATTATTAAGTGACTTGCAAGCTATTCTTATGAAGACATGTTCATATTATAATGTGAACTTTCATAATAAAATGCCCCCAATCCTTTAACTGATGAATAAGCAATAGTGAAATCCAGTATTTATTTCCTTGGTGCTGTTGCTCTGTGATGTGCCAGTAACGCACTTTTTGGCCGAAAGATAACGTTTGTTACATCCTAGAGAGGTAGTAGGTAATTCAAACTGTGATTTCAGGTTTCTGAATAGCTTAAATGGGAATTTGAAGAAGGGTCTATCAGAATGCTAGGAAGTTATATTTAATCTCTCTTTGTACTGTGTGCTTGCATTTTTGCCTGTTTGGTTTGTGCTTGTTGTCCTTACTACGTGGAGAGTCTGTTTGTCCTTATTTTCTTCAGGCACATGCATTTGATTTTCAGATAATCAGTCTGTTGAAAAACATGAACCTACACCATTATAAGAGGATAAAAAGAATAACTTTCATGCCAATTTGATAGCAGGGTGTAATCTACATTTTAATCCCACTACAGGTGTCTTTCCTTCAAAGTATCTGCTTTTCGTCTTCCCCCCAATTTTGCAATGTGTTGCCAAGACCTTTAACACCACTATGATTAATTCATGTCACACAATTGAATAAGGACCCAGAAGAAAAACAAAAAATATTTATCCAGAATCCAAATCTATTCCTCTTGCAATTATGAGGATTTGTGCATCTTAATTAGACAAAAAATAAACAGTTCTATTCTTTGGCTCACAAAATGCAGGTTATCAGAGATAAAGAGACAAAATCTGAGAAAAGCTATTAAGGACAAAATTATGCCTAAGACTACACGATCATAGGTAGACAGATGTTAGCAGCAAGGTAACAGATGTCCTACTAGACAGCAATAAATACACTGGAGGCAAGTACACGTTTCATAACATGGGATTAGAAAATAAGTTGAAGATGCAAAGGATATTTCTCCTTTTTTGCCCAGTGAATAAAATGACCTTTATCCCCTGTATGAGGATCACATATGGTGCAGAATCACTAATGCTATTCAGAAAACTAATGATGCTGAAGTGTTTTCTTCAGAAGATGCGAGTTCTGTGATTGTTATTTTATGATTAGGTTTTATAATTAAGATCAAGTTTTAATGGTGCCCCCACTGTAGATCGAAATCTGTTTTGCTCTAGGGCTGACAAATATAATAAAGTGAATAGGGCTACAAGATCAGCAATGACAATAAGGTTTGCATAAGGAGACGATCACCATACCCAGAGYGTCTCCTCATTATGGTAGAGATATTTCACCGTTGTGGGCCTTGACCCTTCCCCTGTGAGGAGGCTACAGGAGAGTTGCTCRTTTCAGTAGGTTTTGGGTTTGGCCTGGTAAAATTCAGAAAACTGAAATGTTAAGGAGAGGGAAAAACAGGAGAAATATTTGGAAAGAATGTGATTGTTTGGTATCAGCAGTATGATCAGTATCCAAGAAAAGAATATCTTGTTTGTAAAATACTGCTAAACAACAATTTTGAACACAGAATTAAAAACATTCTTTAAGTTTCAGGTGATTAGGTACTGTTTTGTTTTTTTTTAAGCCTACCTAATAGTTTTGAGAATTGAGAACTAATCAGTTCACTTCATTAACAAAATTTTAACAAAATTTCTATACTGCAGATCAGCACAGCTGAAATCTAGATCTTCTACTGCGTGGAATAGTCAAAGTGACTCTGTCCAAAATCTGCCTGGGTAGCGTACATGTCTCACAGGCACTGCTACATCAAACAAACATCAGTTGTCACTTGTTAGGACCATTAACTAGACAAGTCCAAAATAAAACACAGAGCAGAAAAGATACATCTTGCATTCTATAAATTGTGTGGTCTGAGAATCTATTAAAGCTGACAGAGAAGAGGGCTCTGAGTTGGTGAGCAGGCTGATTACACCTCGTTCTTTATTCCCTATTGACTTTGGTTATGCCATACCTTTCCATTTCCTAGAGAAATAAATTAAAAGTCAGAAGTAATTTGCCTGATGGAGGGTGCAGGTGGAATTTTGTTCAGAAGAGCATTTGCACATTGTGAAATCCAATTTAACCCCTTAATGGGGTATAGCTTATTTTCTTCTGTTGACAGCTTTGTGGCAGCTAAAATAGGAACCTGATTAAATAGAGACAGTGAGAGATTGAGGTCTTGTTCTAACAGCAGGAGTATCAAGGCCTCTAATCTTATCTCCCAGAACACTGAGATGAGCTGAGGATGTTGGCAGCGAGATAAGCTTGGCTATTTTGAGCTATAAAAAGACCCCACAGAAAAAGAAGTGGTATAAGGTGGGAGGAGAGAGTTTTCATGTACAGAAATGATATTGCATTGTTTAAATACATTTGGGTCAAGTACTTGGAATGTATTGGGCATTATAGAGGCAGTGATTTCATTTTACTGTACGGGCGTACATCAAAGTACAAATAATAAGAGCTTGCTCCCTCTTTGCAAAGAAAATATGCGTCTGCATATTTCTAAATATAATTCATAATTTATAATCTACCAGGAGCACAGTAATAACAGTGGAGGCCAAGTGGGAGGAGACCACTTCTGGCAAAAGTGGAATTGCTTCTTCTTGCAATCAAACTTTAAAAATATTTTGAGTGGAGCTATAACATCAAATCACTGTGGAAAACCTTTTGCCAGGYTTAACGCAGAGCTGGCTGTATAGTAAGAAAACAGACCAATTGCTTATTTTTTGCAACCCCCCTTCCCCCCCCCTATTTGTTTGGAAGTAGCCAAATAAATGATAGAAGGTCCTTTCCCCTCCTCTTTCTACATGCAGGGGCATTTTTGTACATTATCTTCTTGTACTCTGTCCCACACCAAATTTCAGGACATTTGATAAAAATGGGAAAGAATAGAAAACGGGAAAAATGGAAAGGACTGAGACAGAACTCTGCTTATAATTAGTTTTCTTTTCTTTACCAGAAGAAAGAAATGGAAGGGAAAGGATAGATATAAATAAAACATACATAAGTCAAATAYTGTACCAAAATTACTTCTTTTAAAAAATATTTTCAAAGCTTCCAATATTGCAATATTTTAATGGGGAAAAGTTTTAAGTGAAGTTAAAATAACTTTATTTAATTTACTATGGTCCTATTTTGCTCATCTGTGAAGTTACGCTGATTCATCCTCTTGGAGATATGCTGAGCACATAAGATATGAGCAGGCTGATCATATACCTTCTTGAGCACATTTTTCAAAACTCCATTGACCAAAGTGCTTAAGGATTAGTCTCCAGTATTAGCTGGCTAAATGAGCAACTGTAATCACAAAAGAAAGTACAACAAAGACATCACGTTCCACTTAGTGGGACTGTTCTATTCTGATGAAAATATCGCAGATCCAGTTGCACTCTCAACTGGAATGGATTTTGAACTTTAACTTTTGTGGGTTTTTTTCTAATTACTTTTTACCATAATGTATAGTCAAAGCTCTCTTTTACAATGTCCATTATTTATTCTTACCATGTATTGCATAGGAGCATAGTGTATTCAAAGAGATTGGTAATAAATACTGAAAGAATAACTTTAGGGATTTAGCCCCTAAAGTGGTTAATGTCAAGTTAGGCTCTCACATCCCTATGATGATTATCAGCCTTGATTCACTTTTTTAATATGCCTTGATRCTGGTGGTCCAAACTTAGTGTTAGCATATCATTGCACAGTTCTCACTGAACCAGTTTCAGTGATGCACTGATATCCAAAACCTAAAATTTTCATAGGGGGATTTTTGCAACAATAGACCTGAACATCCTAGTCAAGAATTAGTAAGTGCATGCCAGGCTGGAAGTTTCTCCAGGTTCCTATCTTTCTTTTTAAGTGCCTTGGAAGAAGCATGGTTAAAAAAACACTTGCAAATTGTTTGTGTTCCAATAAAGCTTGTGGAAAAAAGAGAAAAGCTGTTCAGCATTAACGACGGCATCAAATTTCATAAAAGACTTCAGCTTTTGTTGCTTCTTCTTCTGATAACTTCAGGGTAGTACAGTAATAAATTACTAGTAGTGGTTTGACTAGATAAGTATCAGTAGCTTAGTGCTTATCATTTATTTAAATTCAGCTTGTGACTTAACTCTGTATAACTGTACTCATATTTAAGGTTTGATACTTAAAGGTTAGGTTACTTTTAATTGGGCAACATTCAGCTTGAGAGACATTTGTTGGAGAAATTGAGAGCAAATTACATTAAACGTGTGCACTGTTAAATGCCGAAACCTGCCTAGAACTACATGCTATGTGTATACACACAGTAACCAGCTATAGTACTTTGTCCAATATCAAGTCAGGATTGAAATCTCCAGTCCACTTTGTGAAAATCTCATCTGTATACAAAATTACAAAATTTGTTGAATGTCAAATTAACATTTAAAAAATAGACCTTAAATAGGCATGAAATAACTTTCTTCATAATTCCAACTTTCTTGGAATATTCCAGTGATAGACCTTTAGCTGAAGCCATATTATGCTTGTTGTTTTTCAGAAGTACTCCAAATATTGTCATGTGACAACATGGTGTGACAGGCTGCAGTGCCACAGAAGAATTGTCTTCTGAAGGAAGTTTCACAAGTCCGGATAAAAAATCGTAACTCTGAGATACTGGTATGGAGAGTTACTATGCAGATAATCATAGCAGAAGCTGGAGCTGAACTGTGTACAATGATCAGTATTAAAATGTAAGGTGGGCAGTCAGGAGAGAAAAGTGACAGGTTGTAGCTCTCTTATTGCGTGTGTTGTACATACGCATTGTCAGATTGATCAGATACATTAGCACAGGCTGTCACTGGAATGGTTGTTGGCATTACGTTCTCCTCCACAAATGAAAAAGTATCTCTGGGAACTAAGCTTCACAAATAACCTCAGAGCCAGCTACATTTTCACTAATGAAATGTTTCCTTGCCAGATTTTGCGAAACATTTTTAAAGCATTCAAGGGTCATCTTAGATGAAATTTTAAATCTTAAAAACCTTACTATGCCACATCATCACTGTGGCACTACGGATAGAATGTTTTTGGCAAAATCAGTGTTCCTTAAGGACAACTTCAGTGCTTCTGGCCTCTAGTACCAAGTGAAGTGGCACTGCCCTTTGAAGCGAAGGCTAGGCACAAAATAAGTTAGATCTCTGTATCTTCCATAGTAACTCAACCAACAGAGGCTGTAAAGATGCATTAGCTACAGCAGAATCATTTAGCTGTTCTTTGGACGGCCATATTTTATCCATTCAGCTTGGAATGCCTCACTTCAAAGGAATCTGAATCAAAAGAGCAACATATTTTAAAAACTGAGACAGATATAATATGTAACCAGATAGAAGTGCATATACCTTGCTTTGCTTACTAATTATCGCAGGTGACACAGAGGCTCACCGTATGCTACGCACTAGCCAGTGTGGGAGCACTCAGAGCCAGTGGGTAGGCTGAAGCCTGGGCTGAGCTGAAGGGCAGCAGTGACCCTGCCTAAGCAATGCTTCCCAGAGTCAGTATGGCAAGATACCACACCATAGAAAAGTTTGCACATGCCCACTGAGTAGCAATTTAGTTATAACAGCAGATGCAGAAAACGAAGAGCACTGGGAACTTCCATTTTCACTAAATCAATTTTCTTGAGGCTAGAGGTTATTCTGGTTCTCACTCTGATGATACATTGCGCTTAAGGGAATTGAAGGGCTTTGGCTGGCTACTTATAGGGATAAAGAGGCAGAAAACACCTTTTACCCTCCCTTTCAAGTATTTTTCACATATGCTGACATTAATTTGACCCTTAATTTTAAAGGCCAAACATTAGGAAAGGTAAGAGGTAATACATGATTTGATAAGTGCCATTTAGTTTTAATTACTGATGGAATTGCTACATAGTAATCATATGATGGTTAAATATTGTTAGGAGTTTGCTCATTATTATTGGAGTTTTGCCACGAGCTTTAATGGAAGACGGACAAAATCTATTATTTTCATAAGAAAATGTATGCATCAGACCTTTGTTATTAATTCTCTGATAGAACTGAAGAGAGATTGTACCATCTCAGCAATAATTATAGGGTATGTGGATTAGTAAATCATCTCCAATGACTGAAGTTGCAATAGTGTAGTATTTTTGAGAAAGACACCATTTTAATATGCACTGAGAGTGTACTTGAAGCAAAAACTGGGCTTTATTTTGTTTCTATTGAAACAAAAGTCAGAAGCAAAACCTTTCCCTGTTGGGAAGTGTTTTAGTCTACTATTTAAAGGACCTAACTGGGACTTTGTCTTAACGTATGGACATCAGTGCCATATTTCCTTTTTTGGTTTCCTTTATTTTGGGTTGTATAAATGACAGTCATACTTGACAGGCTTTAAGTACGATGCTCCAGTACTAAGCAAAGTAGCTAGGTTGGTTATAAAGCCCTGTGGACAATCATCCTTGTGCCTGAACTGCAGCAAGTGAATAACATTGTATTTACACAACCACCATTGACTGCATAAGGTTGTTTTTGGGGTTTTGTTATTATATTGTCCTTGATACACAAGATGCTTTTTCAGAGCACAGGAGTTCCACTATTATCACAATCAGTAGTGTATTATTATCTGGGAGGGTCAACGCTTTTCTGGCATACTTTGCTCTTCATTCACATTGAAATGGCTTTATGGAAATGGCACCCATAAACGAAGCTGATAACATCTATGCAATATCCATCCAAATCACAATTACTCATACAATGCAAACCTGCTTACGGGTGCTGTGAGAAACTGTGCTGATCTGTTTCATGCTTTATTCTGAACAGTCTGTCTTGCCCTGTGAAGCTAACAATTTGCCCTAAAAGGGAAGAAGGTATTTAAAGCAGGCGTGATTGTCAGCTGATTAGCATTCGTTTCTCATTGCACCATCCCGAGAGGAATTTTTTACACTCCCTTTTTTCCCAACTTTAGATTGCTTTAGGTACCAACGTTAGCAACAGCCTTTCAGCATAATCTCTTTCTCTCTCTTGTCTTTTGAATGAATATATATCCATTATATATATGCAAACATATCCCATCAGATTTTGTGTGTTGTTACATTTATTGAGGTGTATATATATTATATCTACAGCCAAATAGTCATGCATGTATATACTCACATGCTCAGTGTGGGGATTACCAAGAAGTATGATTGCCCTGAGAAATGTCGTAAGGAGACTCTTAAGTGGCACCTAACCCATCTGGAGTACCCAACGACTACTGATAGGCCCAGGTAAAGGCTGGTCCAGTGCATTCAAAGAGGTTACTCAAAAGATGAAGGAGAAAGAGGCTAGTTACAGAGCACATAGATATATGGGGTCTGTGGAGGAGGATCGTTACTAGCCACTTCCCTAAACGCTGCGTCTCATTGCACCTTTATGTCATTCTCTGTGACTGTGAAGGACACCCTGATAATTGCTATCCTTTCTGTAGTCATTCATCAATATGTATTTAAATAATTCACCCTTAATTATGAAGCCAGAGATCACTATATTCCTAACAATACTTTGCAAAGAGTTGAATTTTTATTCTGATTAAATTTTAATCTATTCAATACATTCCGAAGGACCTTTTTTCCTTACAAGTAAACAAATATGTTACTTTAGAGAGATCCTAAACCCTCAGTGTGCAAGTCAGATTTGGAAGCAGATTTATAGTATAATAACAGATTGCTATTGTTTGTTTGCATTAGAACATCTTTCACCCATAGTGTCCTACAAGATAAAGTGTTCACTTGGTAACAATAAAACTTCCAACAAATTAATTGTTAGAAGCCTTTGAAAGATAAAGAACATACAAATGATGGCAGATGACTCTTTATCCCTCTCTTTAATTTGTTTTGGGCATTGATTATAGTGTTCATAATCAGTGGAAGCACTGTTGAGAGTTGAATGGGCTGTGGGCAGGCACTGTGGAAGAGTGATTTAACTGAATTCTATTGTGCCGGAGCCCAGATAGCCTAGCGTGGAGCTTTTGTGAGAATAATTGAATGCTTGCAACAGAGCAGTTCATAATGTGATTTTGAAATTAATTCACCTCAATCTTGGGTTGACTCTGAGCCCCACTCCCTCTTTTCCTGAGGTGGTTCTTGCCACATTTAAACTAGTATCTCTCCAAGTAAAATTGCTGTAGTAAACTTCGGTATAAACTATGCAATTTCCCATGCTGAAAACATGCATGGAGAGCATATAATAGCTTTACAATAGAATAGGAATTCTCAAGTTTATGACTGGCTAAAAGATAAAAGAATGAACAGGGCTGTAGAGTTTGAATATCTTTGCACACCACAGACATTTTTTTTGAAATCATTTTGATTTGCTTTGGTTGTTCATTGTTCATGAATGGAGGATGCTCTTTACATAGTCCTTCTCAGCAAAGTGATGAAACCGATAAAAGAGTTAAGGATGACAAATACAATTGGAGGTGGATGAGTGAAGCTTTATGAGTGTGATGATAAATGCAAGCCTATGTATGATACAAACCTTTTATTGCACAGATCACAGCAACACTCAGCACATGCACTGGCCTGTTGTGATTCTGGTTGGCTTCAGGATATGGTATGAATACATTCACCAGATGTAGCTTCCAAGCCTCTTTACAAACAATTTTCTTGTGAAGTCGTACAAAAATGCTTCCATTTTCTAACAGGCTGGACCCTATAACTCTTTGTAAATGTGATAATTATGATTAGAGGGAGCACACTGGAATATTAGACCCATGCTAGGATTTAATTACCTGCACTTTCAAATCAAAGGACAATTAAAAATACATTCCTTGTGTGTTTTAGATAACAGGAAAAAAATAGTTCTAGTGTGGAGCGTGTTCACTAATTTAAGTTTTAGTGATGGGGGCTGAGCCTGTAATATATACACAGGTTTGTGTGTAGCTTGCTGTGCACCACAACAAGCTAACTGTAACCATCAGGGTGGCTTCAGGCAGCTCCCGTGCTGAGCCCGCACGTCTCTGTCCCCCGGCTGCCATTCCCTGACCTGGATGTGCCAATCCCTGCTCCCTCCTGTTTCGGTCCTCAGTCCTGAAGTGCCTGTCTCAGTACACAGGCTCCCCAGGTAGAAAGCAAGACACAAACTTGATTTAAGGATATACGTGAACAGCTACAGTTCAAATGGGAGCTATTTCTGGAAACAAGACTCTTGAGACTACAGAATTAACATGGAACTTTCTAAATGGATTTGAACTGTCTAATAGTTCTCAACATGAAATTACAATTGGAGAATTACTATCAAGTCAAATCTTTTTGGAGCCTTGAAAATACAGATTCTGGCTTCTGCTTTACTTAATTTTCTTTTTTGTAAACTCATTGATTTGGAAAAGCATAAAGTGTTGGTGAAAAAGTTTGGAGGTGTTAAAAAAAAAACTGAGTAAGATGGGCATGTATCCAAAACCCAGGTCCCTTGGCAAACTTGGTGAAAACAGTTTGTTTTTCACTTCTGACCAGAAGCATTTCAGTATGCTTTCAGTATGAGAGAATTCAAGCTTAGAAGAGTGGTTCTGAAAGTTTGAACATCATACTGCAAAATCACATGTGATGGACATGTGCTCCCACTATGGTGCTGTACACAACAAGGAAATACGATAACCAGGGAATTTTTGATCACAATAAAAGATGCTGCAAGTTAAGTCCATCAAACGACACTGAAATACAGTAATATCACCTCACTTCTTAGCAGCTCATTCTGGAGCAGAATCTTTTGCTCTAGGTGAGATGCTTATATTCCCCAGCGCGCAGGAAGGTGGCTGTTTCAGAAAGGGATTCACAGCATCCAGCCTGCGGAGTGGAGAAATGGCTAATCTAGCCACTAGGAAATCGTGCGGATGGAAATAAGCTTTTTGTCTTTTCCTTGCTGCTAAGATTTAAGCTTAATCTTGGTGTGTATTTTACAGAAGGTGGAAATGGAATTTTGAAATCACTTAGGCAGACAAAGGCAACTTACATCTCCTGCTCCTGGGGTGTGTGTTCAGACGTATGAAGGGAAAACAGCAGCACCACTTTCCTCTCCTTTTTCCTCTCCAYCTGTTATTTTATAAGAATGGCAGCCATTGTTGAATTTTCTGTGGGACTTAACCTGTTTTTTGTAAGGAATGATTTATGAACCTTTCCAGACCAAGCCCCACTGGCGATCTAGAAGGAGTGCCCCACATCTGTGCCCAGATTGGGCTTACAAGTTACCTGGGAACCAAACTATTTGATTCTAGAAATGCACAGAGGTACATTCTGGACATCAGGGAAAGTAAATAGGGTGTTTGTGGAATAAAGTATTTCTGGATTATAAATAGGGTGTTTCCAGGATTTAGGTGCCTAAATTCTATTTCATTTTAACTTTAGTAGCTAAATCTTTTAGAATTTGGTCCTGTATTACTTCTGTCAATGACTGTACATTACTGGAACCCCTTGTCTATCTCTGAGGTCTGCAGTTCTTTTTGTTTAGTTAAATCAAGAGATTAAGAGACTTCATCAGAGTCCATACGTAGCTACAAGAGGAAATACGATTTTGGTAATGGGGTTCCTTAGTCTAGGAGACAAAGATACAGTGGCTGCAAGTTGAAGCTGAATAGGTTTAGATGAGAAATAAGGTGATTTTTTTTCCCCCCCTATGAAGGTAACTAACAATTGGAGCAACTTGCCAATGGCGCTTTTTTTTTTTTTTTTTTTTTTTTTTGGAACTAAGATTCTGTTTGACCTAAGGATTTTGAAAAATCCTGGTTCAAACAGGAATTCAAGGAATCCTATGGGCCTTATAGTTCCTAAATGTCTAAGTACCATTCATTTTAAGGATTGAAGAAATGAGCTTTAAGGCCCCAGCCTAAGAAAGTATGTAGGTACATGAATTGAGAGAGATTATTTCAAAACCTGGGATTAAGTTGTTTAACTGTATATATTTGTAACAATTAATACTGTTGAGATGAAACATGGTAAGAGAGTGTCAGTACCAGGATGATGTGAATTAACTTGTAGCTGTTTATTAGAATGTTCTCCCTGAAGCATCGTGTTGTTTGCTGTTGGAGGTGGAAGTCTGGACCAGATGGACTTTGGTCTGAGTATGACAGTGCAGGGTTTAGTTCAGCATTGCAACTTCCATCCAACACATCTGTTGGTATCAAAACGGGGCTTGCATTATGCTTCCCCCCCCCCCCAATCTGCCCATCTTACTCTGGTAGTATAAGCACTAACCCTTTTCCTTGTTGGGAAAAAAAACCCCTCACGTATGTAAGAAATAGCCAACTTAAAATTGTATTGTGAAACGGAAATAAAATTGTCTGTTCCGTACTCTTGGGAGTGGCTGAAATAATGGAAATCTTAAGTTTTGGTTTAGGGCATAATTGGGCAAATACTGTTCTTGTAAGTTATTTCACAGGTGTATCTGATCAGGTGTATCAGGTGTATACTGGTGCATTTTGAAAGTAATTTTAGCTTAGAACTCCGAACCAGGTATCCTTTCTGGAGGTGGGATGTTAACATCCTGCAGCAATGCTGTCTCTTAATATGGAAACCTTTTTTTTCTTAATTTCATTTCTAATAAACTTATTTTATGAGATTCAAAAGTTAACATTAAAACCAAAAGATTTCCAATAAATGCAGATCTCTTTTGAACATTATCTCCCACTAATCAGAAATGTTGGCAGTAATAATTCTGCATCTCTTCTACATTCACTTTTCTGTAATTAGGCTTAACTGTTTGTGAAAAGTACAGGGCCAGTTCTGTTTTTCTGGCATAAATCAAGCGATTTTTGCCCATGCAATTAAAAAAAAAATTTCTTTTAGACTTTTTAAGACAGTTTACAACGTAGCCCCTGCTTAGCTGAACTGCGTTACTGGGCGTCCCTCTTAGCCCTCCCAATCTTGTCTTTTTCCAGAAAAAACATCCACCACAGGAAAAGCAGCATCACAAGCTTTGTATTAACACTGCCACCACAGACTTCCCAAGTGGCCATTCAGCTGAATGGAGGTTGATAACTAAGCTGGCAACAAGCTCAGTGGTTGGAATAAAAACAGCATCAKCTTTTCTGATCATACCCTTCTCTAATGTAATTAAATTCTGAGTCATAGACCTGGAGTGAGGCTTGCTTCCAACTGATGCTGCATTTCCTGAAGGTCAGCTGGAGAGCAGTATATTTTATCAAGTGCAATCTATAGAGTTGCAAGTTTCCTGATTAAGTTTGCATTTGAGGAGCTTCCCAAAGCCTAACTTAGTTGGGAAATTGGCCATTTAAGCAATAAAACATAATAATATATGACTCTGCTGCTTAGTATTATCGCACGTGGGAGAGTGCATGTGAAATACAAAGACAAACTGATTCAGATTCTCATTTGGTAAGTTTTGTTAAGCGGTAGTGTCGTTTCTCTGGATTGTCTGATTGCTCTTATAAAAGAATGAGTTCAGTGAATAGCATTCAAAATGCATTTAATTGATTTCTCCATACTTTTAGTTGTGGATTTACTATTAGATTTCTTCAGCATCTTTTAGACTTACTGAACATCACATTCTTGCTTTTGTTGCTATTTTTTATCACTTACTCTTGTCTGACCCAGTCAAGGTAACTCTTTTCTCTTCTGCTGGCTAAGATAACCCAACTGTAGTTCATCAGAAGATGAAGAAAGGGAAAGTCTGCTAGCTATTCAACAGAAACACTAGCTCAAAGCTGCAGTCAGGACCCTTTGTTGTCCCACAATGTGTACGTCAGTGTATGGCATGTTAGTTCAGAAAAAGGCTGACAAGCAATCTAAAAGGAAATGAAATTGTGTAAATTCATAGTTAACTGATTTCATCTTCCTGACTAACCAGTTCAAATTGCTTCCCTTTACTGAATATTTCAGGCATTTCCCTTCTAAAAGGTGCTTCTGTGCTGAAATGCAGAAATGTTAACCTTGTCATCCTTATTTATGCTCGAGTCACAGAGAAAACACCATATTTAAACTTACCTGATATCTCAATATTAATAATAGAAATAGATAATCTGCTGTCCCTCCTAGGACAGTGTTCCATTAGAGGAGGATCAGGAAGTAATACTGACTGCAGGTGGGGAATGAGATGTTCTAAACTCTGAAACGCCCCCTTCTTCGTGGTCCCCTGAAAGATAGGGGATCACCTCAACAGAAGCTCCTTCTGCTAAGTAGCAATAATAATTCATTACTGACACTAACTCAGTCTTTAATTTCACTTCCCTTCTCTTCCTGGAATGCAGTTGGCTTTTCCTTCTCCCTTATCCTGGGAACTGGCTGGAAAATTTTGTCATTAGAATTACGAAGTCAAAAGCCATTGAAGAGACTGGTAACATTGTCAGTGAGACAATTCTTGCATCAGTCATGAGAAGATAAATATTCCTACAACACTTTACTCTTTCTGTAAATAGCAAGTCCTTCAAAACATACTTTACTTATCCCCACGAGCTATTTCTCATCTTTTAAATGTGTTCAAAATAATGAGAGTGCAACCTGCATCAGAATATGTCTCTATACTTTCAGTGTCCCCAGGAAACAAAATTTTGCAGTATTTTGGAGATATTTAACCATGTGTAGAAGAGATTTAAGACTTACAGTTCTCCATGCCAAGTGAAGCAGTTGTTTAACAGTAGAGGATCTCTGTTTTTTTAATATATATATATAAAAATATATATATATATGCACGTATGCATATGTATATATGTGTGTGTATATGTAGATATATGGGGGGCTTCTCAATTGCAACACCTGTTCTATTCTGGATAATGAACAGTAAAAAAAAAAAAAAAAAAAAAGTTATCAGTTCCTTACCTAGAAATAAACTTTGCATACAGTTTATCTATCAACTGTTTTCCTTCAATAAAAGGTGCAATCACTACTCCTATTATTATTCCATAAGCAGCTCAGAACTGCCATTTTGGACCTTTTATTATAGGCTCTATAAAACCTAATAGTCAAGAATTAGATCTTAATAAAATTTAGAAGTTATTAACATTTGGTTTTACCCTGAATTAGAAAGAGAAATTGAAATTTTCTGAGGAACGGATATTCTGAGAGAAGTTGATCTTCCATAATGTCATAAATATTACTTTTGACACTTTTATTTTAAAGTGTCATTTTGAAACTGCTAACATAGATATAATTTGTTTCATCTTACTGAAAAGGTAATCATTTTTTTTTAAGATGAGTTCAATATTATACTGATGTGCTGAAGTGCAGCAGTGGAGTACATCTAAACAACTGATTTTGGTGTTACACTTTCAGTGCTCCCAGAAAAGGAAAAAGTGTTTCTTAGAATTCTGGAGTACTATTGAAGTGCTAAGAGGAGAATTACATGAGATAGAGGGAGGCAGAGATAAAAAGAAAATATCGGGAAGTGTTGGGTATAGGGAGACGTGTACTTCTTGCTTCTTACAGAGGGAAAATACTTAGGGGAACATGCACAAAATGATTTGGGTTTTCAGTACTGGAATCAAAGATAACATATCCTGAAAATGAGTAGAGATTTTGGAAGCCTGACCTTAAAGCTGCTTGAAACTAAGTAGATCATATTTTTATTTTTAAGGCAGTAAATGTTCTGAAACCTCATTCAAGTGGCTACTCAAAAATATCCATTGGTTTGTTTTGCTCAAGATGTTCAAATGAAGGTAAACCTCAGATTAAGGAAAGTGTTTTTAAATAATGACTTCCTTTTCTTTATATTTTAAGTACATTATCACTTTAAAGCAGGAGAATCTTTTGGAAGTAGTACTATAGCTTGTGAGAACAGCATGCCTTGATCAGAAAAAGAAAACTAGATTGGCAGCAATTTACTGAAGTCCTGTTTGTGTGCTCCTCCTACAGCTCCACTCCTTCTCTTTGAAAAGAATGGAAACAACTAGGAAATGTTATTAGGAATTTACAGTAAGATTGGAGGAGACATTTCAAAGGACACACTTGTAGATACTTATCTAATATATCCCAAGGATAATCACATAAAAAATCCACATAGGGCAAAAACTAAGTTGATTATGTTCCAATGGAGGAGTAATTTTCCTCTGCCCCAACTACAGAAGTGTTTATTGTCTTATATTTTAAAAAATGACATGATTATCATAGAAGTCAATATGAGGCATTTGAGAAGTTTCATTCAACTTCTGTGTTTTGGTTAAGGGAAAAATCACCAGAAAAGGAAAAATATAGTATTTCCTAGTTAATAGGCAGTGAAACTGCTGCTTATTTTACTTGAGGAAATATGATGAGCAGAAAGGTATTTGCTTACTGGTGTTAAGTACTTTCAAGACTGAAAAAATGAATTTATCAGAATGTAAAAGAGAATATCCGTCACTTCAAGGAAATGAGCAGTTAACATTTTGTCAAAATACTTAGTTTTGCACCTACAAAATGTTTAAATAAGAGATGGAAACATAGTAACTTCCTTAAAGCAAAAATATTTTGATATAAACCTCCTCTTTGTCCAAATGTATGTCTTATGAATAATAGTTTAAATAAGAGTTTAATGTGATAGTTGCTTCATTGTGAAAGAGGAATATGTCTCAGTGATGTAGAAGGCTTGACAGTTTTTGTTAGCCAGCAAGCAGAAGTTTTAAGGGGGAAAACTGAAAGAAAAGAAATGCAAGCATGAATTGGGCATATATTTTCTCCCTCTGATATTAAGTGTTCATAAGGACTTGTAACCCATCTACGGAAGCTACTATTTGCAAATTGAAGGAGGAGGTCTCCGTTCTGAGAATTTTTTTTTACTTTTTCTGTAAAAAGCAGCAGAACTTCAGGTGAGAAGAAAATGTGACTCCTACCTCCTTTAACCTCTGTATTATTAATTTGAAACACTGTAGTACAGAGCACTTAGATGTATCTATTTTGGAGTTAACATACAAAGCTAATTAGAAAAAAAAAAGATGTTAAATATGCACTCTCTGTAACACTTGCCAGGAAGACCTGGTGCCGCAGGAAAGCTGGGAGGGCTGTGAACTCTCTGGCTTCTACGGTCATTCATTGATCAGCAGCAGGAATAACTGTCCTCTCGTGAAGGTTTCCAGTGAAAGTACAAGTGGTTAATAAAAATCCAAGGCTAAGAATATTAAAGGCACAGAGATAAGTGGAGATACTTTCAGCGGTATTGAACTGATGCAGGTGTCCAGGTCCTGTGGAACTTTAATGATATTTAGCAATCATTTGACATTTATGAAAATCTTACTAGGCTTCTGAATAAATGTGATGATTTTTCATAAGCGTTGAGTATCTGACAGCTTTTAGGGAAAGTCTTTGACAATGCGCATCATAACTCTGCTATCATAAAGGTAGCAGCTAAAGTATATGGATCGTGTGGATTTCTGTAAAGTTAAATGGGGTGGGGGAACATTCATGAACAGCTGTAACAAAACTATCTTAGACTTGACTGTCTCTGAGTAACAAATAGGACTGATGCCAGTATATCACTTGTACGATATGGTTGATAAGCTCAAGAAAAATTTTCTAACAATGTCTGAGGAACTTGCTGTCAGATGTTAAGAACTATTTAGAAACCTAATGGTAAAGGCTTACTCTAATTTTTTAAAACCACCTAACTCTCATATAAATCACCTGGGTGCTTCTGAAAATTGCCTATTGTATTCTCAAACAGATTTAAAACAACCCCAGCCTCATTCAAGTAACCATTTTGCAAATTTCACCTCAACTTCCACTACTGTTGGGCATTTATAGATTTAGTGGGCCATGCAAATACAAATTTTTTGTATAACTCCCATGCAAACCTTTGAAAATCTCTGTTAGCACTTCCGATATGCATACAGTCATTCAGTAGTACCTTTGTTCATGATTTTTTTTCCCAATTAACATCTCTAAGGAAGAGTCACCAAATAACTCATTCAGCACAGACTAACCAGCCCGGTAGAAGTCTGCTGAGTACTTTAATTGATGTCCATTAAAAGTGCAAAGCTGTTTTGCTGTGATCAGACACCCTGAGATGCACCTACAAAGGAACTTGATTCCGTTAATTCCGTGGATGCTGCTTCACAGGTAATGAAAAATTAAGCAAGCTTTGACCAAACCTTGGGAACATAACTCAGCAGTTAGCAATGGAAACCCAATTAAAATACTTTCTATGTGCTTGTTTTAAAATATTCATGCTATTGAACCATTCCCACTTAATACATAAATGACAGCATAATATCCAACTGTAACAGTTGGTGGAAGCCATTTTAAGTAGCAGTTTAACAAACAGAGATGGATTTTAATTTGTAATGCCAGTTGAGCTGTAATAAAAGCTAGTATTCCAGCTGTGAAAAAAAAGTACAACACAGCTTGGTTTAGAGTTATTTACAGATGTGTAGAGGTTTTTTTCCTCAGCCATACAATGGAACCATTTTGTTGCTATCCTTCCCCAAAATGTTTGTATCAGATGCCCTTCCTACCCCTAATTTCTGGAATCAGACTCATAAGAAAGTACACATTAAAATATTACAGCAATTCTTCAGTGTTCATTAATTACAGAATTCAATTTGGTGTGTTGCAACTGTTACTGTTCAGTGTTAATGTAGCTGTTTACTTGTTTTTTTGGACAATGATGAGCTGCTCTTGACTTTGAGATAAATCCTGTACTGCTGTCTTTGAATGATTTCCATGTGTTGGCATTGCTGCTGTCTCCTGGAGTGTTATTAGGATTCTTGCTACTTTGATTTCCGTTTGTTTATCCCTCTCAAAATACCAGCTCCTGGGATCGTGGTATTTTGTGAAAGTTTTACCTTTTTTTTTCTTTAATAATGAAATTCCCTGTTGCATGAGGGAAAAGTTTGCAAATAAGGCCCAAACACACCTTTAAAGTCTATTAAGAAAACTCCAAACAACAACAAAAAATCCAAGCTGTGCTTTTTTACTTAACATTTGGTTAGGGTAAGGTGAAGAGAGGATCACTTATTCAGTACTTAGTATTGGCAGTATTCTAAAGTAATTCTGAAGGAGCTATTCTCGGTATATTCTACTTAGAGAAAGACATTGTCACTGACTGGCACAGTGACCTTTCCTCCCTGCTTTATGGCTTTGCTTAATACATATGACTTTGTGTCCCTGAAGGTTCATCTGTAGCTGAACTTAAACTTCCATGACAAAAATGTTGATTGCTCCGTGAACAGTTAGAGAAAATACTTCTGTTATTTGGATTAAGGAATTTGATGAGTGAAAGTTTTCCTGCTTTTCCGGTTTTGTGGTTTTATGTTTGTATCAGTATASTATTACTAGAGCCTGAACAATGGTCAAATGGACTATATTATACGCTGGGCAGCTGAAGGTGTGCAGGCGACAAGCAGAGCAGCAAAGTTGCTGGAGAGGAGGATTTGTAAATGCTGTGAGTCTAAGTGCTTTAACTGAGGCAGCACAGTTCAGAAAGAAACTAGGACAACTTCAAAGGCACTAAGGAGTTACGACTCAAATTTGCAATACATGGGAAAACAAGGTGGAGGAAATAAACAGATAACGTTGCACTCAGCTGGGCTGGAAATGAAGCTTCATTAGATGATAGGAAAACCATGTATATTAAGAAGAGGAAATAGCTCCTCAGACCTTGTGCAGGAAATTGAGTTAATCCTGGCTGCCTTAGATTCAAGTTTTTTTTATTTTAACTACAGTTTTTGAGATTGGTCACAGGTTTCACCTAATAGCCCAAGTAACATGCAGGATTGTGGAAAATATTTCAGTGACAAATGGAGAAGCTGCAAGTAAATGTCTGAATTATAGCCTCCTTAATTGGTAATGACATCAGGAGAGCTGAACATGAGCTGCTGTCATCTGAACTGCGTGTGTGCTAAACAGATGAAGAGCACAACAGTAACTTGGCGCACTCACGAATTGTTTGGGAGGAATGAGGAATATGGGGGAAAGGTTGCACTGTGCATACAGTGTATGTAAAACCCAGAAATATCCTTGAACACTTCAGCCTACTGCAGTCAGCCTGCTCCAATAAAATTGATACCGTATATTGTGACTCATGGGAGAAGAAAACGTCTTCAGTTCYAACGCAATCAACCCTAAAAAGTCAAGTTTGTTCTCTCATGGGCTTTTCTTATATTTCAATTTAATTGCCCTAAAAAAATAGGTAACAACATTTTTCAGTAGTGAATTATAAACAGTGCACATCAGGAGAGCAGACTCCTCAAACACAGCAAAACTTGTCTGATAGTATATGCTGGTGAACTCTGCAAGTGACTCTGTCTGAGGAGCAGGAAGCAGGAGAGCTGGTCCTTTCAGTGCCCCAAGGCTGAACTGGTGGGAGAGATGTAGGCCTGTCACTGGAGCTGAGGACTGGGCAGAAGGTGGGTCACCAGTCCTTATGTGTCAGCTGACAGGTCTGGTCTCCTGACACTGTATTTGGAGTGGACCTGAAGAAGGGCTTCAGTAGAAAGGCTGAGGAGTAATGGCTACTGTCTGCGACCAGGAGGAGAACTTCTTTGCCTGCATTTCCTTTCCTGTCTGACCAATAGAGGTCAGTGAGGAGAAAGACCCTTTTGGGGAGAGACTGAAAGCAGCACTCAAACAGTACCTGCTATTAATATAAGAGTATTAACATGAATGATTTGCATGCCAAGAAAAAGATGGGGAGATTTAAAAAAAATGGGTCCTAGTTCCCTTCCATCTTTCTTTCTACAGTACTGCAACACTGAATAGGCATCTTCTTGGAAAGCACTTAGTCATGTACAGTTGCTGAAAATACTAATTGCCGTTCATCTCTGTCCCTTCTCTCTTTTCTAGTTTGTCCCTTTTGAGATTTCAGCAGAAACTCGTTATGATTTAAAATGTTCCCTTTGCTGTCTTCAAGGCTGGATTTCTGCTTTCTTAGTTAAAAGCTGGTGGCGTAACATTTTTGCAAAGGGCAACAGCATTGCTGCTATGCAGATCACATAATTATTCCAAGTATTATGAGTGCAAATCTCTGAATATGACAATGGGAAAAGGGAGAGCTGAGATGAGAGGTAATGAAAGATAATGAAAAAGTCAGAGGTTGATGGGATGATCCGGTGATGCAAGGTCAGACAAAACAAAACACTTAAAACAAGATCATGGAGCTGGAATTAGCTGGTATTACTTAATAGGCCGCATGTGCCGCAAAACCTGTGTATTCACTGTGGGTGAGCACAGAATGCCAATGCAGTATGGAGATGACTCCTTACACTCCCTGGAGGGTGCTTAAAAACTAACATTGCACCTACTGAACATTTAAGATTTATCCCATATGCAGCTGCTGTATGGCAAAGAAAGGAGGAAGCTTAAGCAAGCAGATGCAAAATGACCACTGTCCCCGAAAGAGCTGTCTCAGCATTATAATTGCTCAGAAAGTGACTCTTCCTGAATGAAAGCTGCAACCAGGAACATGCAGGGTGCTCCATGACAGGCATTCCCTAATGCGTGAAAATGTCGTCAGAATATAGCAAAAAACTTTATAGCAAATAATAAAATTCACCCAGTTGTTGAGAGCCAGGACCAAACTGTGCATTATCAATATTTTGTTGAATGCCTGGGACTAGAATATTGAGTTTTCAGGAAAGGGAGAAGAACTGTCTTCCTTCTTCACCACCCTTACAGTGAACTTGTCGGTGTAGATTAGTTTACTTATCATTTGAATTGAGAAGACACTGCAGCATCTTTCTGTCTTGGACCGTGACCTTCCTGTGCTAGATATTTTACAAATAGAAATTAACAAGACACTCCCTGTCCTAAAGCATTTGTAGGCTTAAAAGAGGTAGCAGATGGATACAGGCAGATGGCAGAGAAAAAATATGTGACTAGGTCTGGTCGGGAATGTTTTCTCATCAAAACCATGGTGATCGGTAAGCTTTCTTTTAAAAGTTTTGGATTTGGCAGTCTTTCTGATGAAAGGTTCAGAACAGAATTGCCAGTTGAGGCAAGGGAACCAGCAGATAATATTAAGGAGCTTGAGTCACTCAGGTGGCATGTAGGAGATCAAAGTTCAAGGGATTTTATCTGAATATGGTATGACTGAAATCAGGCTTTCACACTTCGTCTGTGAGCACTGCACCTTAGCTTCATCTGGAAGAAGACCCTGCTGATTTTAAACACACACACACACACGTGTCCTTTTTCTTCAGCTCTTCATCCAACAAGAAAGCTACATTTCTTCTTCTGTAAATGGGTCTCCAGCAGTTTTGAACAAGGTCTCCTGAGTGCTCTCCATTCACAGCATGACAGTCAAAATACACCAAAGAGTTAAAGTTGAGATAGTGAGAGGATGGTTTAGAAATGGGAGAAATGCGTGCCATAGAAGGAATTACCTTTCTATTTAAAATTGTGTAAGAAAGCTGTTGCAGTAACCTTTAGACAGTGACATCACTGATAAGCAAATATCAGACACCCAGTAAATTTTTTTTATCTTAATACAAAATAATCCCTCAATTATAATAATAATAATAAAACCCCTCCTTTATTTTTAGGAAACGTGCTATACACTGCTGAACACAGGGAAGGCAAACAGGGACCTCCTTGTCTCAGCCTGCTCCTCCCCTCCCCAAATTAGAGTTATTTTAAGGCAGATTTTAAGAAGGAAATTTCATTTACATATAAAAGTACATCCTATTCAGCACTAAATAGGCAATATCAAAGCTAATTGAGGAGGAGTACTAATTGGAAGTCTGATTTGCATAGTTTAACAGTGAAATATTGTAAATGTATGTTGGGGTGCAAAAAAAAGTGTGAATCTTACTTCAATACTAGTATCCCATTCATTGGCATATGGATATAATAACTGAATGTATCTGTTCCTCTTTTGCTTTGACACATTGCGGTATCTTATGTGAAATTAATTAATACATTCAAGCTGCTGTAAAATAGTTTGATTCCTACTCATCGTGATACTTTTTGAATGAAATTAAACATTTCATGGGTTAGAATAGCTATATGTCTTACATATTCACCATGTTGAACATTTTACTGGCTTTAAAATGTGGCTTGAATTTACTTTGTGACCTAATGGGTTATTTCAGGATGAACAGTCTTAGGCAAGCTTGTGGAAGTCTTAATCCAAGGTTTCAGTGACATTTTTGTTTTGGACATGAATGTTTTCTTGTGAACCAGAACTTACTGAATAATCTTCTGTAAGGTAGAAAAGAAATAGCAATAGGAAAGAGATTTAATCTTTTCATTTGTTTTGCTTTGTTTTGTTTTGTTTTTCTCTTACCCATAATGGAACAAACAGCAGTAGACCATGAAGCTTTTTCCCCTAGCTGAGTACAAATTATTCATTAAAATGTCATATTTGGTTTCAAGTTTGTTTGAGAAATCCATTTTTTATGGATTTTAGACTAAACATAGGTCAGAAAATGGGATTTGACTCTTCTTAGCTCTGATTTTATTCAAGGTACTTAAAGGGTTGTGGTTTGGTGTGAAACTTTTTTAGCTCTTAAAGAATTATGACTTTTAAAGATTATGAAAGATATATGTTGAAGTTAAAAAACTTGCATTTTTTTCTGATTTTAATAATTTCTGTAAGAAAAGCTTTAATTCTAATCTTTCCTTTGAAGGATAGAAGTCTTTTTCTGTAATTTAGAAATATGCTTTGTAAAGGAAATTAAAAATTTCATAAGCAGTTTCATTAGTAATCTTAAACAGATCTACAGGAAAGAGGCGTGTAATGGGGTATTTAGAAATTTTTCATGTAAATTCATTCTCCGAATTTTGAATTGCAGCTAATTTCCTCCTTGTAAGACTGAAAAGGGGGATAATTTAATATCATCTTTTCTCCAGGGCAGCCATTTGAATGTTGTCAATTCTAAGTACTTAACAGAAAATGAAAGGAAAACATGGTGTGTTGTGCTGACTAGAAGTAAAGATACTTAGTGATAACATGAGAAAGCATTTTCAAAGAAAAGTATAAGTCACTATAAAGATGGAGGCTTTGGATTTTTTAAAGGAACTAATCATAGGAACTTAAGTGAAAAAGTGACTGAATTTTAAAAATTATTGATTGAGGCAAAATATCTTCCTGAGAAAGAAGGGACACTGAAATTGAAGCAATATTTAGATGCCTGTAAGCAATAAATGAGGCCAAAATTTCAGTATTTTGCTAAATTGTGCTGGTGACATGATTAAAAAAAAAAAAAGTCGTCTTCACTTCTACAGGTTATAATTACACAACTACTAATGTGAAATAGGCGAATTATGTGATTATGTAAGAAAATCAAGATAGATGCRCAGGCAGTAGGGTTTATACTCACATTCATGTCCAGTGTCATGCATGATCACTTCAGAAGTCTAAATTCAATGTTCCTGTTCCTGAATGTGTCAAGAAACAAATAGTTCCATGAAATAAAAAGCACAGAGATGCAGAACAGCTAAGTGCAGACGTGATCACATTATCTACCCACACCTCTTGGTGGACACACARAACTACTTGTAGCTCATGCAGTCACAGGAGTAATAGTTTGGCATATTTGATTCAGTAGAGGAAATCAACAAACGAAAGCATTGCTTATTCTCCAAAGCGGCGGAGAATAAAGTCTGGAGAGCGCTCTGGTGATCAAATAAGTTTTTAAAACTCCAGACAAGCACATCCTATATGCTTGTGAAGCTAAAAATTCAATAAAATTCAGTAAACTTAACTCAGGAATTCTGTAGATAGTAATCATCCTGTGTCATAGAAAATAAAATTTTCTTTTGAGATACTGAAGACAAGCCAGGAGGTGAGAGGACATGAATGCAGAAAATTATAAAGCTTTGCAGTACTTCTGTGGGTAATTACAAAGTACTATACAAGTCTGTGATTTTGTTAATATGGAGTATACAAGAAAATCCAAACAGCTGCTCTCAGCTCATTATGAGACGGCTCACATTTCCCATCTCAGTCAAGATATCTTTCTTTTTCAGGCTGTCACAAGCTTCTGTACGCAGGCATTGTATTGCTGTACAAGGTTCCCCTATGCGTTTGGTTCCTATCCTGTCAGCCTCATGCGTTCTTACTCTTTCCTCAGTCTAAGAAGGCTGCAACAGGGGTTCAGTCTTTGATCTCTCTTCCGCCTTCCCTGGAGAGAACCTCCCTGATTTCTTTTTCTAGAAGCTTAAACTCTGGGTCCAGCTACTTTGAGGTCAGAGGGCTACTGTGGCTCGCCTGTAGTTTATAAGCACTCTTTGACAAATTAAAAACTGATCTTACAGTTTGGTCTACCATACAGCCCTCATCATTTCAGAGGTGAAATGAGTTTTAGAGATGGACGTTCTTCACGTTAGGGGGCAAAGAAGTGGTACACATATACACACTCAAACAGAAGTGATTGCTTCTGTGACTTTCCCTGCTCCAGTTTTCTCTTTGACAATTCTGGCCCAAACTCGAAAGTTTTAAGAACAAGGATTAGGATTTTTTCTCCTACAGGAAGTTCCTCTCTGAATCTTGGAGGTGCTTTCCTTTCCCTCCTCGTCTCCTCAGTTTCCCTTTTCCTCAGCTAGTCCTGCAGATAAACTGGAAGTCCAGTCCTAATGCATATGCCTCTGTTTATATATTCTGCCTACATTTTTTTCAGACTTCAGATCCCTGTACGTTATCCCATAGATAATGGTCAAAATCAGACACTGCTAATGTAATATATTAAAAGTAAATGATATTTATTCTGGCTCTGGAGAAACTTCTTCACAAACTCTTCTTGTAGCCAAATGGCTGGGCTGGTTTCCTTAGCATTCAGCCATCTTACTTTCCTAATATCATCCTCACTGGTAAGAGCCATGAAGTTTAATGACCCTCCGTTGTCTGTGGTCTAGGACTGGTGCGTCTCCAGTCCTACATACAATGGCACGTTTTGTGATACAGCAGTTCATAACTTGTACATAAGCAAATTCCCCAAACTGTCACAGAAGCAATTCCATTTCCATCACAGTTAAAAAGAAAAATAATAAAAATACATTTCTATTAAAGCTGAAGGCTAGTATATTTGGAATAAATACAAAATTGCTATGATAGTTTTTCTTTGACTTCATGGCAGTATAAGAAGGATTAATACACTGTATGAGCATACTGGATGATAATAAAATAGAAGAATTAAAATCACTTCAACATAGTGTAGATAAACCTTTGAAAATAAGTAAAATTCATTCTTAAGTATCAGAATAATTGGAATGTATGAGTAACTTTTCATAAGAAAAGCTACTTTTTAAAATGCTCATTATCAGAGTATAACAGGAGCAAGCATTGCATTGCTAGAGATAACAATGTACAGAGGAACTAGAAATTGAAAAGGTGGAGAAAATCTACAGAAGGTTAAGGGGAGGGGAGTCAATCCATCTATCATTTCTGCCACAATAAATCTTCCTATTTTGAGGGAATAGTGTGACCCTAGAACAAGGAGAACAAAATTGCTCTGCTRCTATATTTCCACTGTCTTAGTATCACCATGGAAGTCTGGCTGATCTTCCAACAGATCGTGTTTTGTAAGTGTTTTTTGTCACAGGAGACATGACTCCTGGGTTTCCAGTTCAGCCACAGGGTGCTGTTAACCAGCATTTCTACTTCTGGCAGAAAGTGAATATCTAAAAGGCTTCCATTTAATATGATACAATGAAATACAACACAACAAAATAAAGGATTCAGTTCCTCTCTTCAGCATGTTTCTATTATCCATCAAATCAGAAAGTCAGTCTTCTGTGTCATTTTTTCAAATGGCAGCAACAGAAACTAACAAAGAAGAAACACCCAAGCACTTTGGTTGAGGCAGCCATGAAGATGGCAGTCCACTTTGAAAAATCCTATGTCATCTCCATGTGGCCTGACAGACTCTGAATGTGGAATGTTGGAAAGAAAATGTGCTATGGTAATAGTACAGATGTGTGTAAAGGCCGTGTATGGGTTCATGTTTCTTCAAACAATGGCCAAGAAATTAAAGCACAAGCTGTTTTTTATTTTTATAGAAAATCTGGAGGTAAAGAAACTTGGGCAACATCTTTTGATATAGAAAATATTTGTACATGTCACATAGTACATTAGAAGTCATAAATACCATCATTACTGATCATGATTAATATTAAAAGACACAATCAGATCTAAGAACTTGCATTAATCTTCTTTTCTAAATGCTGGAAGTTACTCTCTGCTTTAACTAAGGGGGCAGGATAATCTTGTCTTTATGGCTATACTGAAACTTAGAAGGTATTCGAGTCCTGATTCTGTCACGTGCTTGCTTTATATTAATCAGAATGCTTTTATCTCTATTTGAAAATTGGATATAACAATAGTTCCTTTCTGCACAAGAGCAAATATTATAACTTATGCAAATTTTATAGTAAACATTTATCAAGTAAAGAAATTGTATTTCCACTGTGTGTGGGACTGGGGAGATAATGACTTGTGAATGTTGTCCAGTCATAAAAAATGATTGTAAAGATGAAATTAAGAGGTGTAAAGGCTCTTCAACAGTTTCAAGAGAAGCCTGCTCAGAAACTTGAAGAAAAAATTATAGCAGTGAAGGCAAGAGAAGCCTAAATTGTTTAACTTTTGAGAAAGGAGACTTAATGGGAGACAAAAATGGACTAATTCAGAGTAGAAATAAAGGGAACATTTTTAAATAGCCACCAAAATAACTTTTAGGGACAGATTAGAATTTCTGTCAATTATAATCTTTTAATGCAGGGTAGACAATTTCCTGAAAGACATTTTATAGCTCAGCAGAAATAACAGGCTTGATGCAAAAATTTTTGGTCTGCATCATGAAGAAGGTCAGTCTAGGTGGTCCCAATAGTTCAYTCTAGCCTTACGATCTATAACTCTATGAGTTAACGTTAGTGAGTCATGCTGATACCATAATGATGGAGGCCATAGAAGCAAGTTCTGCTAACTTGTTACAGATCTTGGAAACAGAAAGGAAATTAGACCACTTCCAGGAGGCATCTATGAACAGTTCATTGGAATATTTCTCACAAGTTAATTCTGTGAAGGGCATCTTATGTTCTGTAATGACAAGTTCTTGCGCATGAATGTCAATCCATCTGCTTTGTTCTGTGAGTCAGTTAATGAGAGAAAATTGGGGTTGCTGGTACAGGAGGTTCTCTCTTAGATGAATAGTACAAAAATAGGTCTCAAAACTGTGACAACTATGCATATTTGTTTTTTGTCAGATTATATATTTGCAGAAAGTAAAGTAAGTTTGGCTCCTCACAAATTTGATCATGTTTACTAAATATTTTCAAATTGAGGGAAAAATTTTTGTCAGTGCTGGATATCCTGGATGGAGAAGTGGGAGAATGGTTTTTCTCCTCATATGCAGGAGCTCAGCTATTAGAGAACTGGCTTGGAATATCACAGGTCTGAAATCCTCTTGCCAGAAACAATTTGGATTCAAGTTTCTTGCCTTTCAGGGAAGTGACCTAACCGGCAGCTAAAGGATATTCTGGTAGTGCAGAGACTAGAGCCAGCTCCAGGTGACCATTCTGATTTTCTGGCTACAGTGCTTACTGTCTCATTTTTGGTATTAATGGATACTTGGGGGGAGGAACTGAAAGTCTCTGGTAAGTATAGCTTTTATGTTGGTGGCTGGGGCATTAGGAGGGGAAAAGAATACCATTTTCTTCTAGCAGCAGAGGTAGATATGGGTTTCCTGTGCTACTGTATGCTTTAGCCATGGCACCATTAGATATAATTGGATAAGTGCTTCACTGGAAATATTGTGAATCTCAGCCTCTTTTTCTTTTTCTTTCTTTTTTTCTTTTTTTTTTTTTAGCTTTTCTTGCTATTACAAAAACACTTAGTTTTAGAAACAGAATGCTGCATGTACAGTAAAAATGATTCGTACAGTTATTTTGCTATGTTAATGAAAAGAAAGGAAATGATTTAAAAGTAGTTTGATCCAAAAGAAAGTATCATTTCTTTTTTCAGGTCAGCAAATGAAGCAAAAAATGAAAATATTTTCACTGATCTCTGAGTTGCTGGGCATGATAAAAGTGGAAATAGTCAAAATAGATGCTGTTAAAATTCAAGAATGTGGATAGTCTTGTCCACTCAAGTAATATGTCTTAAATAGAGCCACTACGTCTTAAATAGAGCCACTGTCTTAACTGTGATTGTTTGCATGCTTAAGCAGCTCACTAAGAGCAAAATAGGCTGGACTTGATTTTGATATTGTATTATGCTGAGATAACTACTGATTTGGGTGAAAATAGTGTATTAGTGTAATGGATCATATCAATAATATTTTTAAATCAGTCCTTTTTTAAAGAAAATTCATGGCAGAATTGGACATTTAGTCATGAAAAATGGCTCTTCATCTTGCCCATATAACAAATAACAACTGAACATAAGAATAGAAAAAAAAATCAATGCCTTTTTTCTTATTTTCTCCCTATTTCAGGCCCTTTCGCAGTGAAGGTCACATGCACCTTCATTCATCCCTTATCTTCTGGCATTTTTCAAGCCATACCTTGTGTTCAGTGTTCGTGCCTGGAGCATTGTATGTCCTCAGCACATCCTTCAGGACAATATACAGCTCTCTTATCTTCCTCAGTTCAGAAACATGCGCTGCAGTTTGAGAGGCGGCTGCAAGCTCAGTAAAACAAAGGGTCATATAAGGTCAAACATCGTTCTCATTGGTCTTCAGTTTTCGTGAACCTGGGCTGAAGCTTTTCTTTTCTTGTTTCCATATGTGTATTACTTTGAATTTTACTGTTTCTAGAAGTGAAAAACTCGAAATATAGCATAAACATGTAAGCTAGAACATATTGTGTAAAAAGTTTAGATGACTAATATTCATCTGTAGATTTGTACAGGTAACTGACTGTTGTGTTTGTGGTCTGAAAAGGAAAAAAAGGTTGAACAAAACAGTTTGTTCTACTCTGAGTATTTAATAACATTATTCATTGAAGTAAATTTTTAAACAAAAACATAATTTCAAATCATTGAAATGTTTGAACTATTTTGCCACTTCAGCACATTAAGATTCATTAGGTTCAAGAAAAGTTTTAATTTATTTGAATCTATATTTGGTTGGGTAGGCTGGCTTTAGTATGGGTAGGAAGAAGATTGTATATGTGTTGCAGTAGGTTAGTAAGACCTGAAGGTATCAAATAAATTGATACCACAAGTCATTTCAATTATTCTAAACAGTATATTTCAAACTTATAAAAATTTGAGACCCTACCATTTTTAGGAAACAAGTTTTCCATGCAACTCCTATGCATTCTTTTATTTGTATGTTTTCTAACACACAGACACACACAGACGCGCATGCGCACACACACACACACACACACGTATTCTTAATGTCCTTCCATGCTTTAGAATATGTTGCTTTAACGTGGTGTAAAATCTAGGCAAGATATTGCATTATTCACTCCAGTCAGTTTAAGTTATTGATTATGGCATTTTGAGTTATTCCTGCATTCCCTTTTTCTTCTTCTCCCTCCTACACTGATAATCTAGAAAATGAAAATGAACAGGGAAAAATAAGAGCACAGTCCTGCTTCTGCTTTCATTTCTTTGTTAAATGCAATAGCATTTTGATGAGGGCTTTGTTTTTCTTCACAGCATCCCTATTTCCATATCTTGCACATGATCATCCCTCAGAGAAGCCTGGCTGCATGCATCATAAGTGTCAACCCTTGGCTTGATACAAAAGTGCAGGATTTTTCATCTATAGAAGCACATTGTGCTTTTTTTTTTTTTTATAAATGCCAAACTGAATGAAAAATATTCCATAGAGAATTTGAAAATAATGAATGATTGGCATTTGGTGTACAATTCCTTATTCTAGTGAGATTTTGGCATGCCATTCATTGGGAAATTTAAGAGTATTGAATGACATCCACATTTACCAGATGGGCTGTCAAGGCACACTATGTGTCAACACCTTTCCAAAATATCACTTGAAGCCTAATTCCACTTATTTATGGCCATATGATTTGGTGTTTCTGTGCTTTCTTACACGTTGGTACCTTAAGGCTATATGGATCCTATGATATCCACTAAGCAACTGGAATTGGGTCAAAGTGCAGCAGGTGGCCAGGTACATGTTACTCTGGAGTCAACACTAAGGCTAATTCTATTTAAGTCTTCATTAGTGACCAGTTTGATAGGATAAAATCCTCAGCAAGCTGGTGTATGACACTGAATTGGGTGATGCAGTTGATATGCTGCATAGGAGAACAGGGCTGCTGTTCACAGAGATGCCAGTAGGATGAAGAAATGGGCTGACAAAAACTTCCCTGAAGTTCAGCAAAGGCAAAAGCACAGTTCTGCACCTGGGACAGAACAACCGCATGGCAGGGTACAGGTAGGGGGGTGACTAGCTAGAAAGCAGCTCTGCAGAAAAGGACCGGTGGTCGTGGTGAAGGAAAGGYTGAACAGGAGTCAGCAACGCATCCTTGTGGCAGCCCAGGCAAACTGCATAGGGGGCTGCAGACAGCAGCATACTGCTGCTACTAAGAGCACAGGGTGAGGGAAGCGATTRTTCTCCTCTGCTGAGCACTCATGAAGCAGCGTCGGGAGCGCTGTGTCCACTTTTGGGCCCCATGGACAGGAGAGAGAGCATCAAACTGCAGCAAGTCCAGGAGAAAGCCACCAGCATGGTTAGGGGCCTGGGGCACCTGACATTCAGGGACAGGTTGAGGGGAGTAGGTTTGTTCATCCTGCAGAAGCGATGGCTGAAGGCGGATCTGATTGCTGTCTTCAACTATGCAAAGGGGAGCTATAGAGAGGATGGAGCCAGGTCCTTCTCCAAATGTACAGCAAAAGGACAAGAAGACATAGTTGTATCAAGAGAAATTCCATAGATATAAGGAAAAATTCTCCACGATTCAGTGGTTGAAGCATTCAGCCAGGTTGCCCAGAGAAGTTGTGGAATGTCCATCTTTGTAGATGCTCAAGACTTGACAGGACAAAGCCTCTGACTTCACTTTCAGCTCTGCTTTGAGCAGGTGGTAGGACCAGATGACCTCCAGAGGTCTCTTCCCACTTTGATTTTATGAGTCTATGAGAGCAGCTAGTAAATCCGGATTTCAGATAAATCCATGCTTATGGTATGAAATTTTTCTATAGCCTTCAATTTTGAATATTTTCATTTTGGTAGCCGGCTTTAGTCTCTCTGATGTGTATTTTTGAGAGGATAAGAAATGAGTGCTGCTTTCAATGCCAACAGGTATTCTGAATTTAGTTTTTCTGAAAATAAGCTGTTTAAAAGCAATATCAAATGACCTGATACTTGTTTATATTAACATAATACCTAGGAGTCCAGCACTAGATTTATTGTCACTGTGSTAGATGCTGTATATTTCTGTATTTATACTGTATACATACATATGCATAACAGACAACCTCTAATCAAGAATATAGAGTGAACATTAATTGATACGCCTTGGTTCCCCTTTCCCTCCACTAAGAAGATATCAGTCAGGATTATAATTCATCAAATCTGAGTTCATACTACTTTCTTTGAACCATTCTTAATGAAGTTATCATTAAAGAAAGAATCACAAAGTCAAGTGCAGCTACACCATCCAGATACACAATGTTTCCTGTGCTCATTATAACAGGATAGATCACAAGTGAATCAGCTCTGCTGTTACACTTTCTGTAAATTATCCTTAATATCTAACCAATATCTTATTTGTTGTGATTTAATCCCTCTGCTTGTTGCACTGTTCTCCACAGTCCTGGAGAGCAGATTGAATACTCCATTCGATTTTTCTCTCTTCAGCTATGTTTCTCAGTCTCTGATCGTTTTTTTTTTTTTTCTCTCACTTCTGGATTCTCTCAAATTTGTTCATGTCTCTCCAAGTGTTTTGCCCACAAGTGGACTTAAACTAACTGAGAACTTGTGAGTGCTGAGCTAAGCTGAGGGATTTCTTTCTCTTTCCTGCAGGTCGTATTTCTGCTTATAATCCCAGTATGGTGTTTCCCTTTGTGCAGCACCTAGGTAGTGATTCATGTTCAGCTTTCARTCCACTACAACTCTCAAATCCCTTCTTATGAAACTGCTATCCAGCCACTTCATTATGTGGTGATTTATCTAGATTTCTTAGTAGCAGAGTGGTGGTGTGGTTAACACAGCTGCCTGGAACAGGTTTCATTCTTGGCCACTGACCATCTAAATAAATATTTTTAGAAGGTTGTACCAGCTGCTTGTTAGAGCAAATAGCCAGCAGCCAGGAAAATTCTGAGTTCAAATCCTAATTAAGCTGCTGACTTGCTGCATGACCTTGGGTGGGTCACTCTTTATGCAGCCATGAGCCCCAAATCAAAACCTCTCAGTTGAACTTCTCTCTGTAGACAGATTAAAAAAATGTCCAGGACAGACCTATGTACATCACCGACAGTAAACATTCTGTTTGTACTGAACTTCTAACCTGACCCCTGACACTTAATGCAAAATACATCTGTGCCTTTTTCTATTCTTCTTGTTCCTATTTGTTTGTAGCTGCATTGTGATTAAAATAGATATCTCTGCACAGACAGTTATCTGAAGCAGATTTTTGCAGACCTGATTACCTGTTTTATGATATGGAGATGTGAATTTTTTGCAGTATGAATAACAATGTATTTTATGAGAAAGTGTATTATCTATACCTGATGTACTAGCTTCAACAGATAAGTTTACTGCTGGACACCGCAGTAAATAAACAATAAACTGTGAACCTAAGCCGTGCTGTACTTAGACTCTGTGCAGAAAGCTAATGAGGTGGGGGACAGCGGGGAAGAAAATGGGGATACATAACCAATGTACCAATGCCTGGGAAACCTGAGCTCTAGTAGGGAAGGACACACTGTTACAAATATGAGAAAAATCAAAGTACACATCTTTTCATATAGTTTGCCAGGGACCTTGTATGGAATGTGTTTTAAATGCTAACCATTCAGCCAAACAAGACTATAGTATACCAGTTTTCACAAGCACTAGTTGATATATTTGGCAGCTGAACAGATAGGAAGTCTCTGTGAAGTTTGCAGGATTCCTAATCAAAAGGGAGTACCAAATGCAGGCGCATCTGCTTGACTTTAACCTGGTGCAGCTGCAGCCCTGCGGTGTGACCCAGGTGGTGAATGTACCTGACTTGGTAGCGTGGAACGTGACAAGTCACCACTGCCGGAGGAGAGGTTTGCTGTCATATGGTTGGAGAGTGGTGCAGCCAGCTGACAGCAACTCCACAGCTCACAGAAGTGCCTCAAATGGTAACCAGCCCATGTGGTTTTAAAGGTCAGACTGTTCTTGAGAGCCAGATACTATCATGCTGGTTTCACAGCAGAGTTGCATCACTGTAAAGCAGATAACTATGCAAATAAACATTTGCCACTATAGGAGCACAATCCAGCTCTTATTATTTACCGCACTGGGGATTATAAGGTGATCAAGTAAATGAGATGTGCCATCTTCACAAGATTTCTCAAATAAAACAGAAACAAGGGAAATGAACAGAACAGGTAGAAGAAGTTCAGAGGAGAAAGATCTGTGGGAAGACGCATGCTGTACTTTTCATAAAGTTGCAGTTGGTTGAGGTGGTTGATTGGCTGTGTAGTTATTGGTAGGGGGAGCATTTTTGTTTTCCATGTGTTATGTTTCCTAGTAGTTATTGTCATGATGATGCTGATAAAGCCGAGGGGAGTTCAACTAATGTTGTCAAGAGAAATGTTCATATGAGTAGTGAAGATATGAGTAGGAGATCTAACAGAGGGAGGCAGCAGAGTAGGAAAATCTACATGGATAAGTGGGAAGATGGTGACAGTGCAGGTGAATTAACCTGAGAAGTCTCAGGTTAACTGGAAATGAGCATGAGAGAAATTGGGCAATGTGGGCAAATAAGAAGAACAATAGCAAAGAATGCCAGTTAGATTAGCTTTACATGATTTTACCTATTATTAGGTTAGCCAAAGATGATAAATGCACTAGGAGTCATTTTTTAAAGCTTTGTCCAATCTCTTGCGTGTTCTGTCTCTGTAAGTCAGTCCTGTGTTATATCTTTATTACATGCCACGAGGAAGGCTAGAAATACCCAAGTTAGCTGTAAACAAGCTGCCTTAACAGCAGAATCAGCTTTTCTGTGATAACCCCAAGGTCCGCTGGGCTAATTTACTCTCCAGTTTCAATAAATTTAGAGTTGGGGGAAACTATATACTGGGGGATTCTGTGCAATGCAGGTATGTTCCAGACTAGGTGGTTCATCAGCATAATCACACACATTTTTTTCTTGTTGAGTGTTAAATATGCGAAGGAGTCTGGGTTGATCATCTTGGTAATTCTGTCATAGATAGAATGCTGTACAAGTTTTTCTTTTAAGGCAGCAAGGAACAACTGACTTATGAAATACATCTATGCACCCTGCTGATCACCGAATTGTAGGCTAGGAGAGCCAGAGTTTGTGCAAGAGCAGGGCTTCTGAGTAGGTGCTGATAGGAGACATTAAGAACACTGCTGTTCAGTTACAGATGTGAATACGAGTTGCATACTACCTAGACTGATGTATGTGAGAATAAGTACTTTTAGACAAGGTTTTCGAGAACAGAAGAAATAAAAGTGTAAGTACCTATATTCTTTAATGCAAGGGCCTTTTAAGGCATGGAAGCATTTGGTCTGATTTCTCACCTCATGGATTCTTAGTAACTGCAGATGAGTTTCTCATCACCTCTACAGGATCTCCCCTGCCATTTTGTCCACTTGTACCTGAAACTCCTCTACTTCAATCAGTCAGGATCGTGATCTAATCATGATCTCTCTTCTTCTTTCCCTACAGTTGTAAGAAGTTCTCTTGCATGCTGGAGAGAGGTGCCCCAGACTAAGGATGCTCAGCTGATCTTCTATACAGTAGGTACCTTCGGGAGATGGAATTGGCTATTTGGAACAGCAGGGCTTGTAAAATGCTATGTGTTACTATGTATGGTGGTGGTATAACATGCTTCATCAACAGCACTAGACAATTAGTAATTGCCTTGATTCAAATAGCAGCTGCCTCGGCTTTTGATGCTGTTTCTGGGATTGTTCTCTAAAGTGATAATTTCTAAGGTGTGGGCTAAAGAGAGCAGGTTCATATCTGGTTTGCTGATCAACTCAGAAATGTGGAATATAGCTTAGCCATAATGTGGAATAGCATAGCTTTTGCTTGCAGAGCTTTTACTTGCTCTCTCTCTCTTTCAACATTAAATCTCTTTCTTTCAGTGTTATATTTGCATACATACATGTCTGTGAGGTGCTGAGGAAGGGATTATGTAATATATCTCCAAGTATAGACATGCTTGGTTTTGAACAAAATCTTTTTGACTGATTCTATAACCATTTTTGTTAGCAAGCAGAAGTTATTGCAACCTTAGCTACTTTAGAACAAATTTACAGCAAGTAAAAATAACTGGCTGCAAAACAATAACAATGCAGTCACTGAATGGAGAGGGGTTAGTAAATGGTTTGCTAGGCCTTACGGAAGTCTGATAAAGTGATGTTAATGGCACATAAGCAGCAGTCATGTGAAGAGGTTTTTAACTCCAGATTTGGAATCGATCTCTCTTCCTTCTACAAACATGGCAGATGCCCAAATCACCTTGCAATATTTAGCCTTTGAAAGACTGAGTATACTAGGAGCTAATACTAAACCACTATGCTAAAATTATTTTGTCTTGCAATAAATGAGTACTGGTATTACAGGGAACTTTATGATGGCTGTGGCAGCTTTATCCCTGAAGGTAATCCTGTCCCCAAGTGAAGTTCAGGGCATGGCTACTTTGTCAGTACTTATACTGCTCTTTTTCCTCAGGAACACATGCAGTGAAGTCATAAGGTGAGGAGAGAAAAAAGCATGTGCTATAGATGATTCCACCGTAATTTTTGCAAAAGCAGCTAAAGCTTGAGGTTAAAAAATAATTTTTAATACCTATAATGCAGACTTGTAGAACTTGTAGAACTATGCTAATAGTGATATTTTTCCTTGCTGATGTATGAAATCAGRGAAAAATGAAAAATTCTCCTGAAAAATTTTTTCACCATCTCACACTGTTGATATTGTAGTAGTAACTGTGTTTCTCATCCAGTTCAAGAACCTAATGCTGAATTTTCCGTGCTATTAAGGTGAAAATACTTATTATCATTAGAAAAAAAAGTTGTTGTCATTGAACTRAATACTGAATTTAGTTTATAGCTGTAAAATCTGAGCTAACGCTTCTGCCATTCTTAGAGAATGTTATCCTACCTCTTCAGAAAAATTATAGCAAATCTCAAGAATAGCGAGTGGCAGTGCTTGTAGGTGTTGTTCTTTTCAGTATATACCCTTGTACAGTTTTCACTAACAGAATCAGTTTCTTTTGCATGGCTGGGTTAAGGCAGGTAAGGTAAAACCGTACCTTCTAAAAATAAATATAATGTGAATCAAGACAAGAACAGATGACATGTGTCTCTGAGAGCAGGTATCATGCAAGATGCTTTAATGACAGTTGAAGAGTAGAGGTATGATGCAAATAATGCTGAGATTCTAGATAGATCACAGCTATGCATGCACTTACTTGTATAAAATTTTTCATGTTTAAACCCTTGAAGACAACCTGTCTGCCAATAAGTGGAAAATTTCTGTGCAAAATATCAACAAGACAAAATGTTCTCTGTCAGTTCTTTATGCAATATAAACAAGAATGGAAAGACACTGAAGAATAAGCCTGTTTCCGACTCTCCAGAAAGCTGACTCTTCAAAAACAGTAGCTAATGAAACCCCTTGCAGAGCCCACTCTTTCCTCTTAGTTTGTTCACTGCCCTGTCCAACCATTTTCATCGCTACCAAATTACATCAAATCGATCAGAATAACAACATAGACTGCACAGTCACTTTACATACATTCAAACATTTAAACTGGTTGAAAAGTAGTGAAATGTCAAGGTGGTTGGAGCTTAGTATTTTATGATTCCTGAATCCCAACTTCCATGAATACCTTACAGGCATTTGTGGAATCTCATAGTTATTCCAAACCCAGGCATAACTCTGGCCCCAGGCTTTTGACTCTATCATCTTTTTCACTTAGTAATTTTTTAGAGTAAAATTCCCGTGTTTTCATCCCCTTCTTAAAAGGAACCACCTTCCCTGGGTCTGTTTTCTCTGCTAGATGAATGAGACTTAGTAGATAAAAATACATCAAGTGACTACAGATACATTCTTTTGCAGTATAAAGGAAGCAAAATGTTTTTCAACTTAGGCACACAATAGGGAAGATTTTTAATATGTTATTCAAGGCAATTGTTTTCCCTTTGTTACAAAAACCTGGGAATGATACTGAAGTAAACAATATGTAGTGAGAACCAAGTCTTGGATGGTAGATTACTGGGAACACCTATTTAAGCCAGTGTGAGTAGCAGTCACTCATCATCTCTCAGGATTTGACCCATTGTACAAATGGAAAAACTATAAATTGCACAATACACAAAACCAGGAGAAAATAGCAAGCCTCATACAATGTTCAATTGCACTCTGGTGATAGGGAATAAAGAGAAGAATGCGCTCTCGCTCCAGCTTATCTGTCTGAAATAGCTGTACAACCAGTGTTTTCACTGATTCATCTGAATAATGTTAAATTCTGAACTCCGGTGAATGCTCATTGCTCATTGTTTTCCCAGATAGCCACATATCATTCTGTTTCATCCAGCCAAAATGATCACAGATGTATTTTATTTGAGATTTTCACAACTGTTTATGTTAGCAGCAGCTGATAACTCTGAATAAAATGTGTCAAATTGCTTTCAAGACCAACCACTTCACTCAAACACAAAGGCAAACATTTGAGTCTATTTACAGCTTGAAAATTTCCCCAGAGAACACAGCTGTCTTAAGGACAATTAGTTATGCGTAGATTTAGTGGCACTGAAGAGAGCCCCTCTTTCGCTGTCCTCAAAAGGCTTGAAGGCTGACGACCTGATTTTCCAGTCTGTACCCAGGTAGTTTATGTGCGTCTGACCAAAGGCCGGCCCATGAAAGTAAACAGGGCATTGCCCTGTAGTATAAGCAAGTTCACCTGCAAATCCTGTTGAAACCAGTGAGAGCAGTAGCAGTTACAAACCTGCTCTCAGCTTTGGACCGCATAAAAACTGGAAGAAGTGTTGGGTCTATTTAAAGAATACATGGAAACAAAAGACCAAAGCCGCACCTAAATACTGCTGTATCTCTAGCCCGGGATACATAAATAGGACTTGTGTCCATTTTATTCAGAATTCCATCACAAAGGCATCTTCTGAAGTGTGGTTCATGCTGCTTTGAGAGTTTGGTCCAGTGAGATTAAATTGGGAATGGAGCTAAGAGAGAAACTTCTCTTTAAACAAGGTCAAAAGACTGGACTTCTGTAGTACATGGCCCAGCTCCAAAAGTTAGGAGAAGCTCACGGCTAGRCAGATGTTTGAGTGGCAGCTGTTTGTTTTTTTTGTTTTTTTGTTTTCTAAAGGAAGCTCAATTGAAGTCAGATTTAAAAAAAAAAATCAGACTTGTAATAAGTTTTGTACTGATACAAGTATTAAAGCACCATTCATTTCCTAGAAAATTATAAAGAATATACTTATTGTTTCTTGAGTGTTTTGAACACAGACAATTGATTGCAGATGTTCAGAGTATGTGACCTACTATTCTGTCCTTGAATCCCAGCCTAAACAACAACAACAGATCAGAAAAGGAGATATATCTACAATTATCTTTGCTTATATTCAGCCATGACACTTTGGAACTACGTAGAACAGGCAGGAATCATGACTGGCAGACTCCAAAATTATTCTTGCCTGAAGGACAGCCAATAAAAAACAAACAAACACCTCAAAGCACAGGCTTTGGATCATAAAATTAGCATAAAATAATATTTCAAAGATGTCTTGTGTGCTGCTATAGCTGCGGTTAAACAGGATTTAGCAATATAAACTCTTTTTCCCCTGGGGTTTATGGTTGAGTCATCTTAATTTGTGCTGGGCAAAAAAGCATTCTGCCAGGTCCTAGTCCGAAGTGCTGTACACATTTCCCATTTTAAAAACAGGAACACTTAGTATGTATCATGTATATGCAGTTGTGTAAATACCAAGATCAGACCTTCTGCTACTTACTAAAATTACAGTTATGTGTTAGAATGTATCTTTTACCCTCGTGGCTTCCTATGTGTAAGGGCACAGCCAGCTGGAAATGGGCACTAGATTACTACTGCAAGGGATTACGTACGCTTATTAGGCCCCATTTACTACATTCCCCCCCCCCAAAAAAAAAAAAAGAAGAAAAGAGAGAGTATGGCTACGACTGTTGCATCTTCATTTTTTTTTCTGTAAATAAGAACATTTTATAAGACCTATCTTTTTGACTCCTTACAGTCTTTTTCTGTCCTGCTATCCTGATGGATGCTGAGCATTTCATACAAGGCATTGAATACTTTCAAATCACCGTGAATGGAAAATAATCATTTTCGACAAGGACTCTGGTGCATTTCAGCCTGAGTCCAGGGCATGTTACTTGTCTTTTCCCCAAGGGTTTTTTTTTTTTTGGTGCCTTTTAAAAATAAGTAGTATACATCTTATACATCTTAAATATGTATTTACAGAACAGACTGGAACCATTCCAGGAAAAACCATTTAACTTTGTTGGTCTATAATATGGATTTTAAAACATTTATAAATAGGTATTTAACTAACCAGACTAGAACAGATCCTTCAGAGACAGTCTGCACATAATACACATTTTTAGAATTCTTATTTAAATACATTATTTACCAGAGGGAGACAGGAAATTGCTTCTTCATACAAATTCTCCCAGGCAGATATTACACATTCTGAGAAAAGTACAAACATATCATTTACCTTAAAAGGACCGTTAAAATATTACTCAATTCTGCCTGAGCCATCTTACTCCTGCAATTAAACCACAGTCAGGTTCCTGTTTGGATGAGCTGCTCTGTTGAAATATGAATGTAGCATCAACGTTATCAGTATATTTTCTTTGAAAGAGAATGAGCAAATATAAAATATATAAGAAAAAAAAAAAGTAGCTGAATGCCCGCAGACTACCAGAGTTTTACGTTACCTATGACACTGTGTTTCTTAGATCAAAATTTCTAGCCAAATATGTAAGCAAATCCTCCCATTAAATTAATATACTTCAACATTTTACAATTGACTCTTCAGAATGTTCAGATGTTTTGATGTGACTGCTGGTACATCTACACTGGGCCTCCTTACGAATTGCTGAGGAAAGCACAATCTTTTTTATTTTGCCAGCAGGCCGAGGGAGGTGATCCTCCCCCTCTACTCAGCCCTGGTGAGGCCACATCTGGAGTACTGTGTGCAGTTCTGGGCTCCCCAGTACAAGAGRGATGTGGCACTACTGGAGCAAGTCCAGCRAAGGGCTACAAAGATGRTTAGGGGACTGGARCATCTCTCTTATGAGGAAAGGCTGAGAGAGCTGGGCCTGTTTAGCCTGGAGAAGAGAAGGCTGAGAGGGGATCTTGTCAACGTGTACAAGTATCTGAAGGGAGGGTGTCGAGAGGATGGGACCAGACTCTTTTCAGTGGTGCCGAGCAACAGGACAAGAGGCAACAGGCACAAACTGAAACACAGGAAGATCCATCTGAATATGAGGAAAAACTTCTTTACTGTGAGGGTGACAGAGCACTGGAACAGGTTGCCCAGAGAGGTTGTGGAGTCTCCTTCTCTGGAGATACTCAAAACGTGCCTGGACGCGATCCTGTGCAACGTGCTCTAGGTGACCCTGCTTGAGCAGGGGTGTTGGACTAGATAATCTCCCGAGGTCCCTTCCAACCTCGACCATTCTGTGATTCTGTGATTTTAAACTTACTAATTTACTAGATGAGCATTTGTGAAATTTTTTAGCCTTCTGATAAACAACCCCTAGCACCTTACAAAGCATTTTAGTACTTTTTCCCCAGTGGAACAGAGGAGGGAAACTAGTCAGCCAGCCCAGCTCCTTTTGTAATTAGCAGGAAGCTTGATAATCCACTTCGTACGTGTAAGACCCCCTGTCTTAAAACCACCTAAGACTTTCTTTTTCAGAAGCTGGAATGTGCATACTGAAGAAGCAGGTTAACCCTCACTATAATGCTATATATTTTTCCTGAGTGACTGTTTTTCGCAATACATCATCTATGCAGAGCATATCAGAATTTTTGACAAATTTTTTTTTGCCAGAAAATATCAGCTTGTCCAAAACAGAACTTGGCTGGAACACACCACGTTTGACAGAAGCTTTTGGGGATGTGAAAAGCATTTCCCCAATTTGAATTTGTGGTGTGAAAATCAGAGTAGGGATTTGAATCTGGGTCTTTCCAAAGCAGTGCTATGATCAGCAGGCTACAAGTGGACAGTTTTTATGAGGTTTTCTGGTTTTGTTTTTTTTAATGGTTTCTTGCTCTTGGTTTCCTAAGTTTCTATTTCAGAGTAGAATGAGAGGATTTTGAAATCTTGGTGCTCTGTGGGACACTGTATTTCCCCTTAAATCTGTTTCTAGTGATACTTCTTCCCTTAAATCACCCTCTGAGATGCCTCAGATGGAGATCACTACATCTCAGTTGAACTGAGAATGCAGCTCAAATTTTCTGCTCAGTTTTTAAAATGGGTGAGGAGGGTAAAGCCCTGGGGAAGGGGTACGACAAAAGAAGAAAAGCTTTTTGACAAGTGGAATTATCCCCATCTCCTAGTAACAACTGGCAAATTACTTTCAGCTGATTTGTGCTGATTAGTGCTTGATTATGTATGTGGAACATCTCTTCCTTTAGATAGTGTCTCTGTTTGGCATTTTCAGTTCACTACTGCCCCTGCTTTGCAGTCACAGTAAACTTTACGTGTCCAGTTTGAATATCACTCCATCTTGCAAAGTGTCTGGCATAGCTGGCTCTACTGATTTTTTCCTTCTCTTTTGCCTGATGGCACTAGTGTGGAAACTGTGTGGTTGAACTGGGCAGTGTGTTCACTAAAAATAACATTTTTTTTTTTAGTCACTGCATAAGGTGCCCATGACATTTTCCTTGCGGTAGCCCACGTTTCTGCCATCATAGGGGTTCTGGGCTGATGGTGCCACCCTAGTGCCAAAGAGCATGTCTTCAAAGACAAGAGCTGGTGGTTTCACTATAAAACACTGTTTCCTAGTAAAATCACTGCTGAACATACAGATACTGCATGAAAGTTTTAAATAACATTTAGTTGCTGCATATTCTTTTTCCTGTTTTCACTGGGTTCACTGGTTTTAAACTACTTTCCTGTATTTTCCACTAACCTTAAACTGCTTTCCAGTTGCCAGTATGTCCACTGACATATTTCAAACCCCCTACCTTGTCCTTTTTCTAGATCTTTTTTAATGAACTGCAGCCTACTGTACTCCAGCTTCCTGCTTAATGGGCCTCTTAACCTGCTTTCAGCTTTCTCTAGTCTCTCCCCTCACCCTCCCTTTGCCTAGCCTTTATTCCTTACTTACCCACTCTATTTATCTGTTATTCCCATTCACCTCTTTGTTTCTTTTTTCACTTCAACTGTTGCCCATGTCTGTGTGTTTTCTAACTCATCCTCCTTCTCTTCTGCATTTGGATACCATACAGCATTTCCTAGAGAGAGAAAACGTGCTGTCTCACTGTAGTTACTATCTAGGAAAAGAAATGCATCGAATTCTAAATGCAGGTGGACAATTTGTTTTGACAGCAATAATTATCTAGCTGTAGTATTAATGTATAATAATTACTTGCTATTACTGAAATTAGGAATAAAAACAGTTCATAGTAGTTCAGACATGACTGTCATGTAAAAATGCTGCTTTAAAATGCCTTCTTTACGTATTCCAATAAAAAGGGGCAACTTGGGGCAGCTTGGGATAGTAGTTTATACCAACAATTCCCCTTTTACAATGGCTGTTCTAAGTTACTTCCAGATTCGATCTCATTCCTCGTTTATTTGGAATCAAAAGACCTGGAAAAAGGACAGGAACCTTCATTCTCTCACATAACTGAATTGAGTGTGTTTCAGCAGAAGATTATAGTATATGGACAAAAATTGTGTATAACTCATTTGCTACTATAGGAAATACCCCATCAAGGGAGCAGCGGTATCAGTAACACATTGGGCTGTTTGAGAGCATATGAAACAAGATATTATCTTTTGATAAGATTCACCCAGCTGAGATGGGTTTAAGAATATTCATTAACTTTATTCTTTGCCCAAATATGTTTTCTTTGCAATTCAAACTGTGCATTTTATGCTCAGAAAATTTTACTTTCCATGGGCATCCGAAGTTGCATTAATAATATAAAAAATGTTCCCTGCATTAATAAAAGGTTGCTTTACAACTCATTTCTACAAGAAGGTTATTAAATGTAGTGTGAGTGCACAGTCAAGAAACTTTTTAATGTGTTCCTATTAATATAGCTTTTTTTTCACCTAACAAAATCAAACAAAACAAAATCAAAAAGAGAAAATCCTATCAGCCTCACTAAATCCTTCTTTAAGGTTTCATTGATCCTAGCCTTAGAACAAGATTATGAAAACAGACCGACACAGAGATAACATCTAGACAATTTTGGCTAATCTCAGCACTTCATTTTAGATTAGATCTGATCATATTCAGACACATAGCTAGTCTTGTAGATAACATATACTTACCAATGTTTACCCATAATTAAGATGCAATAATTTTGTTTCCTTTGGTTGTAACATGAGTAATGCCAAATATGTTCGTAGACATTGGATCATAAAAGTCGTATAGTCACTTAATATCTAGCATTCCAGGCTAAGGATCGATTCTCCCTGATGAGGAATCCTTTCTCACAGTGAAAACTTGTACAGTCCATCACAAAATCTTCAAGCATCCTGATGTTTCAGACTGTACTTAGCTATTCAGCTTGCTTCATTATTTTTCGTTTCCATTTGGTGGAAACTTGTATATATAAAGATTATTCAGATAGTGTTTTGTCAGTGAGCGAATTATTTTGGGAAGGATGCCACAGGAGAAGAATGTGGAAATTAGCATAAAAGATAAGGAAAAGATTTATTTCATTTTCACCGTATCAGTCCTCAGATCTGTCAAGCTGTAAATAGAGTCTTCCTAAGACTAAGTTAGTAATGTAGAGAAGCCAGAATTTAGACTCCAGTGATAAAATAATAATATGGATAAGATTCTGTACCTCCAAAACTGGAGTCTGTCATTTGGTTTCAGAACTCTTCCTGGTCAAGTTCAGTATATATGCGGTTTTCATGGTGCCTTTTTTTTAATGCACGTATATGCACATTTACTAGAACATCTAAATCTTCTTTTCTGTCTAAATAAAGTGATATGCAGTGATATTTTGTGCTATCTTTTTAGTATAAATATATAAAGTTATCCAATGTATTGCTTTTCATAAGGGAAAACAAAAGCCTCAAAGGATGTAACATTTATTTACAGCTGGCTCTTTTTCTCAGCTAGAACATTTTGCTTTGCATTATTAGTTAATAGCAAGGGAAAATGGAGAGCAAAATTGCTGTTGCATAAACAAACCTGTGACACAAATGCCTTTAATATTCAAAATGATGATGCTAGAGATTGTGTAATTTACTTTTTGCCAGGTCGTTTTTGAATAAGACAGTATTTGTGCTTATACAGTTTACCTGCCATACTAATGGCAGAATTATTTAGCGGTCTTATCTTAAACACGTTGAAGTTGATGATTAAACTCCCTTTGGCCTAAGTATGTAGAATGTATGTAGGAGTAAGTCCTAGACTGTCAAGGAGATTTGTGTTGTGTAGCTAAAAAGCTACTTTTGTCAGCAATAAAAGAAGCGTTCTTTTCCAATAACAGTTTCTGGTAGGAGACTAACAAAGTATCTTCCTTAAAATGCTTTCAATATATGTTCCTAGTATGCCCTGACTTGCAGTAGGGCTCAAGAGCATTATGCACATTCTTCTTACAAATAACATGATATTAAAAACAGCTGCAGTAGCTGTAGCTGCTGAAGCAGTTGTTCTCTTTCCTTGTATATGTTCATTACTGTTAGAGTTAAATATTGTTATGAAGAGCCAACAAAAGTCATGTCTTTATATTTTTCTGCTTAAATTACACAATACTTCATACAACATAGGGATTTTTTAGGTGTTATTATTATTGCTGTATAATAATTAGTTTATGTCTCAAAGTCATTAGTTCCTTGTTTTAAAGCAACTGTTTTAACTAATTGTGTTTGGATGTTAGAACAGAAAGACAGAAAGCAGAGGCAGGATAGGTTTTATTCTCTTCATGTTAAACAACTAATACACTGAAAGTAGCCCTGAGCCCAATAAATATTTGTATTGTGCTATACTTAAATCTCAGATCACTAAGGTTTTCTTGCCTTTGCTTGATACTTTAGCTCCTCCCTTCTCTTTTATTCATATGCAGTGAAGCACATCAATATGTTTAACTTTTTGCATCTGCTTCAGACCCAGTGCCCAAGGATATCRTTATAATTAAGCCTGTTTTTTACCCAAGTCCTGTTGTGCATAAGGATGGATATGCGTCAGTGGTTTTCCTTGATAGCTCATCTTCAGACTAAGCTGAGATGGTGGGCCTTATATCATTCCTGTAATAACCTGTGGTAAAACTCCTAGTGACTTCAGACGGGTTCAGACCTCCGTATCCATTCTTTCTATTTCACATCCTTATTTATAGCAACTGTTTGTTTGAGATACATAGGTATTTGAATAACGTAATTGTATTGTCCTTTGGTGGGGATGGCTACACTTCATTCATTTTGGTTCTGTTCATCTGAGGAATATAAAGATGTTAATATTAAATAGTCTGCTGTATTTATCCCAATCATAAATTTTATAGTCAATGTATTGCTTGCTTAGCCATGACTTATCCTATGCATATTCTCCTAATCAAGCTTATTTTATACTCAGTGAAATTGTAGGGTAAGTTTGCAGTGTACTTAAGGCATAGTGGTTATTGGTTTTTAAAAGTCTGAGACAAGGGAACTTTTTGGTTTCTGTTACTGGCTCTGCCATATGTATGATGTGTAAACTTGTACAAGTCATGTAACCAGCACAGTATAAGCTAGCAACTGAAGTTAGGAACCTGAACTAGTGGCCTGGGTATGCTGGAGGCTCTGGGAAGCCAGCAGCTGCTGCTAGTCTGATGGCTGGGCTTTCATCTGTGTCTCCCCTTGATTCAATTTAAGAATCAATGTTCAAGTTTCAATGTGTTGGTACAAGCTTCAGTTTCCACTTTGCTGTCTTTGGAATGAGAATAATTTATACATCTAATATTTGGCTGTAAAATGAACAACAAAATTCATTATGAAGTTAATTTCCAGTTTGTTTTGTTGTGTGTTGGAGTTTTCTGCAAAGATTCTTTTTAAGATCCTTCTTTGGAAAATGCAACATATGTACAAGGTGCTGATGATGTTTTCCTAGTCTGAAATATGTGCTGTGTATTACACATGCAGTAAGACCAAAGCTTTTGAGAAGTATGTGACTTTGCATATATACTGTACCATTGCTTTCTACAGGCTCTAAGTGATGATTTTGGGACACAGTGGTTTTGTTATACACAGCGTAGGGTATAGCTCCTGTACTGTAGCTGCTTCTGGTTCTTGGAATCATTGGTTTTTATATACAGGCCAGGCAGAAGCTCTGGCCTTGCTACATAGGCATACATCAGCTATGTAATATATGCACAGTTTCTTCCTAAAAGTGAAGTGGAACAGAGACGGAAATACTTTATATTAAGAAGTCTACTTTTTTTGTGATCATATCTGTCATCTCTGGACATAGCACAACATGTCAGAGACATTGATCTTTTAGACTTAACAAATTTGGAAATAATATTAAAATTTTCAGAATGTAACTGTTCTGTTTTTCCAAGCAACTATATCAAGAATGCATAGCAGCTCTCTTCAGAGTGCAGATGTAGCATGTGTCTTGTTTCTTTTGTAACATGTAGAATATAAAATAAAGCTGGGCAAAGAAGTGGTAAGAAAATAATGCAGTTGTGAATGAAAGAAAAATCTGTGCTCTTGCACTCTAAATTGCAAAGTTAAGTTCAGATGCAGAATCCTTTCAGTTAGTAATTCGGAAGTTCCAGAGGCGGGCTGGGCTGTTTGGCCTATTTCAGCTTTTCATCACAAGGTTTCTTTGCGCACCCCTTTGTGCATGCATTTGGATGCACAAACACCCGAATACGCCAGCTACAGACTATGCATGCACAACTCCTTCTCCCCTGTGGCTTTGCATTTGGYGTTCTGTTCTCTCCGTAGTTGTGATCCAGTATATTCATGCCCGATGCTGGCACAAAGGGGATGGAAATCAGGACACAAGCGTTAGCCTTCTTGTTTCCAGCAATGCAGCCCAGCTACTGAAATAACCCAGTGGAGTGGCTCTTCAGGAAAAGGTATCCAGGGCCTATCAGTGCTTATTGTGTTGGAAAAGTTCAGAGGATTGAGTAGCGTAATGCTTAGTGATGTCTATTACACTCTAAACATTTTATGTTTTTAGCACAAACTTAATTTGTTGTTGACAGTGACAGTGTCTCTGTTTATTTCACTGTGTAATCTGTGTCTGATTTCAAGTACGTCTGTAAATACTCATGCCATTCCGGCAAGCAAGTTATTAGCGCTTTCAAAGACAAAGATATCAGAGCTTTTTCAAAGGTTAAGTCTTCTTGGAGAGCAAAGTGCCTCTTGAAGACAGAGGCCACTTTTTCTTTCCTTTGAAGATAATCAAAATATGGAGAGTAGTTAGTCCTGAACAAAATGATCGGGGTGGCATAACTAAAGCTTATTGAATTTGTGCTGAGGATCCCAAAAATGGCAGTTCCATTTGTTCCACACAGTTTTATCCTCTAATTCCTAATCACAATGCTGTCTTACTGTGCACAATGAAAAGACTAATTTGACTAAATCCATTCATAAATGACAAAATCAATAGTTTTCCTTTTGAAAGCCACTCAGCGTACAGAATATGAGAATTTATGGTTAGTTTACTGCTGTCATGGATGGGTCTCTCTCTCTCTGGTTGTAACTGATAAAGCCGCTTTTGAAGTCGAACACTCTCAATAAAGTACTTAAATCCATCTTAATGTACCCCAGGGAAGCGAGTCTGAATTAACCTAGTACCTTAGTTTTGCAACAATAATAAGGTGAAAGGGAGTATGCAGCAGAAACTGATTATAATAAGTGATACAAAGGAGACAGCAACAATGAGGCAGAAGTAGAATGGGAACTGGGATTAAGGGATCTCTCACCCAGCCATGTGCAAAAATGTTGAAAATTAATGTTGTATTGTTTAGCTAACAGCTGTCAAGTCATTCAAGTCATTGTAATGTGTGGTATGCTTGCTTTCCTCTTCCCCCTCACCAAGAGCATATTAGAAATTACATTCTCTTTCTTCTGAAGAGTGACAAAGTTCATCCTTCCCTGCATTTCTTGTAAGACAAACTCATAGCAAAGGCTGTCTCTGCATTTGTCAGTTAGGATAGTAACATACTGCAAAACTTGGATGTTAAACTGACATTTAATGAATGGTGTTAAAAGTCACTTAGGGCCCAATTTTCCCTAGCTGTTGTATTTGTGTGCAGTACAAGATGTGAAGGGTACAGCTATATCCTTGTACACTTGTAGTGTTGCTGTAATCAGAGAGAACCCCTTTTTGTGGCATCAGGTAAATACGAAGATCCATTTTTCTAAGAACATCTGACACCAAATGAGAGCAGGGAGGAACCGTAGGTTCTGCCTGTTTCATTAAAATAAGGTTTTGCCTATAATCATTATGCAATGGAAGTGAAAAGATACAAGAAATATGTCTCTATTAAGCAGGCTGAAAACCAGTATTACCAGAGCTCCTTACGCTCTGCTGCCAGGATATGCCCCTGTCACTCCGTTCGGAAATCTGTTGTTCTTGCTCCAATTCCAGTCATTCGGTTTCATCGCTCTCTTTTTATACACAGGTCTTAGTATTAATAAGCTATACTTGGGATTTGAAGGATTCAGTAAATTTACTAAAATTCACTAAAAACTGATGCTTAAAATTGATACTGAGTTTTTTAACTGAATCTAAAGTTTTGCCTATGGTAGAACAGAAATCCAAATATGTTGCTTGGGACATTTTTATTCCCTGTAGAGTCAAACTTTTTCTTCTCGATAGACAGAATTTACACATGGTATCTTTTAACCCTTAGCGTCCCATGGGAGACAACAATAGTGACAGACGCTTTCATTATTTGTTGAACACAGGGAACAATCATTTTCATTCCTAACTGTTCCTTTTACCCTTGATGATGTCCTGCACTTTGTGTGATGGGCGTAGCTGATCCAAATATCCTGTGAACAATATGCACATTTTTAAGGACAGAAAACATAGAACAAAGCTTTGCATACATTTCACTTTGATGTTTGTCATCTCTGAGACAGTGCTAAGGCTTCATTATTTTTTTAGATATGTCGGTTGATTCTTCTGAAAAAAGAAAATTGAAAATATTCTTTCAACTCCTGTGCTCACAACAAGCGAGGATGCAGTCTTGAGTAACGTTCTTCACAGTTGTTAGCACATGTTTTTCTCAATTGCTGTTAAGAGATGGAGTGTTGTCCCAGAGCAACTTGCCTTCTTCCAGCACACTGTTCAGCAATACACACGCAATGAGATACTGCCTTGCAGCAGCACTGGGTTTTAGGAGCATGCTTCCTCCATTTTCAGTGTCTTCACGCAAAAAATAATGCAGATGCATTAACCATTTAAAGTCTTCTCCATTCCAGACTTCCATCAGATAGGGAAAACTCACAACTGTTTAGCAATCTTTTTTTTAAGTAACTGTCAAAAATAATTTTCTTTGTCATTTGTTGTTATTCTGGGCAAACATATGATGAAGGATAATATTTATTTGGGAAAGTAAATTGAACATTTCTGAAATGAATCAAATAACATCCCTTCACAACTTTGAGCACCCTTTGAATCATGGTAATTCAGCCACAACATTTGCTTCTTAATGACCTAAGGGTGTTTCCATGGTGATTTGTGTTTCTTGTTTACCCCAACACTTAGCTTGATATGACTAGCAGTATTTAAGCTCTCTGAAATTAACCTCTTCAATTTGAAATACTTGCACCTTGTAATCTCTTAATATTCTCACCACTACGACTCTTCTCTGTATTGTCACTTCAAATCCTCCGTGCTCTGCACAATATTATTCTAAAAATTTCTTTTTATGACTCACCCTACAAATTAGCAGTACATTGTTACACATCACTTACGTTCTCCCTGTACTCATTATGTCATCCCCTGTGGGCAGTGTTGCAAAATATCCAAGATACTTGAAACAAGATGCTAGGGGACATAAAAAATCAATGAAAAAAGTAAAATAAAGTGAAAGGAAATGTTTTCATACCCAAGTACGATTGGCTTTTTATTAATTTTTTTCCATCAAGGAAAATTATTTTTTAAAGTCCCCTGTTCATCATCATTTATCAATTCAGTTAAAAAACTACCAAGCTGAGTTATACCATGTAAAGAGTTACTGCTGTGGGTATATTGCCTCTGAGCGGCGGGAACCATTTCATCACTTCACACCGTGCGCTCTGTCTGCTGAGCTCCTGCAGGATTGGTCCTGGAGGCTAGCTGCTAGCGGTACGCAGCTTGTCTTCAAGTCTCGTTACTCTGCAATGTACTTGCAGTGAATCACTTTGCAATGATAGCAAAAAAACCACAGAACCATTCAATTACTCTTTTTCCTTTCATATTTTGCTAAATGGAGAAAGTTCCTAGACCTTTATACTCCACTAAATAAAACACACTGTACATGATGAGGTTGGACAAGCAATCATCTCTAAGGCATAAATATTTACCTGCACTGATGTTGGCCACGGTCTGCCTATCAGCTGCCAGTTGGTCAGAGGCTAATCCACTGAAGTCTGTCTTTGATCTCTTAAAATATTCTTTCTTCAGCCAAACTAATGCTAGAACAGCTGATGTTAGACTGTTTGCATTAGTTTATAAACTGTAATCAGCCTTGACCCGGGCTTTCTACTCGTTCCACATCTCTTCCTCCCCGTGGTCTTTAGACCTGTTAAAAGAGGATTTTTCTAATGATTACAAAGGAAACATCAACTACAAGTAAATTGCAAGAGTACATAAGATGTGGATTTTATAAGCAAATACTGTTTTTCTCCAACAAGTAATTTTCTCATCAATCTATATTTTATTGTTCTTTGTTTTGGCTGAACTGGGGTCAGTCACTTCTTCTGTATTGCTAGTTGTAATTTTTTAAGATTGTCATCATTACATAGCAATAATCTGTGTAACATTATTTTCTAGAGGGCAGCTGCACCTTTATCAAACACAATTTTCTTTCCTTAACTGTTTCTCCCACATACTATGTTTGCAGCTGTATTGTGGTTCTACTGTAGCCATGTGGTGCAGAGTTGGTAGATAAAGAGCTAAGTGCTCAAGTCTGCGCCCTCTGTTCATTTTTACAGGAGCAAAAGTGCAAGTCTTCATTTTGTGGATACAAATTGTGACCCTTTCTCTTTTTTTGYTCCCCAAAGATTCCTCGGCTGAATGCTTCAGCTGGCAACTCAGGCTGACAGATTTGTTAGTGGAAGGCAGAACAGGAGAAAGCCAGGATGATGATGAAGGTGAGCACAAAAAACCTAAAGCTGGTACAGACAGTGCATGAAAAACAAATGCCAGTGATAATAAGATAGGTATGGTTGCCAAAAAGGCTTTTCTTTCTTTTTTTTTTTTTTTTAGCAAGTGTGCATTAGAAAGCCTGAAAGTGATTAGTATCAGCTGCCAGAGACATTTTGAAGGAATCATGATATACCATAAGTGCATGTTGGTTGTTTAAACAGCCAACACAAAAGTGCAGAAAGAGTTGTTTAGACAATGACTTGGATACAGTAAGAAAATCTGAGAGGRAATTTAAATAGCCAGAGACTGCAAATACAAGCACTGAAGATAGTGCAGGATTTTCCTGTGATGACAAAAGCGAAAAAGGTTTTAACAGTGCAGATGCTCAGTTTTCATTGGCTAAAATTTTCAAAAGTGAATATGCTTTTTCTCACACCTCGGTTTTAGATCCACAGGATGTAACATGGATAGATGCTGAAGGATAGATATACTCAACCAGCTTTTTTATTTGAAAGCCCCTAAAATAAATGCATCTCAAAACACTGATAACATTCTTAAAACATAGAGCAAATGCTGGCTGAATGTTACTAACTCTATGAGACATAAATTATTATACTAGCCCCCCAGCCACTCAGAATTGGAACCTGTTGAACAGGATTATGTACAAATACAGAAACAACAAAACCATCCCGTGAAGAGCTTACTGTTTAAGAGCACAGCCAAAGTGTGAGAGGTATGAATATGAAGGCTATCTGGGCCTGCTTTTATAAGATAGCTGGAAGGAGGTTTATGTTCTCAGAATAGAAAAGAATATATATTTGTAAGTAGTCTGTGGCTGTTTGCAGTCTAAAATAGAGGTATGTGTCAACTCTGATCTCTCTTGACTTCTAGAGCTTCGGTTAACAGGGCCTCAACATCCACCCACAACAAATTAGAAATGTGTTCTATTTCCAAGGCCAAACTCATTCAACTTACAGATTTTCACTTGTATTTTAAATTCAATTTTACATGCATATTATTTTGTGAAAAATAGCATCAGTATAAAAGCTAACTCAACCAAAAAATGAATAATATATGTTTTCCTCACTCTTCTCACCATGAATCAATGTTTAAATAGTGGAGAAAGTAATTTTAAAAGCTTCGTGGGATTATTTTTTTAAAGGTGTACTGTTTTAATTTATCACTTTAAATGTGCTGACAGTAAGCACATTTTGAAACCTTATAGCGCAATGCATCAGGTTACCTAATATTAATTTACTTTTTATAGTTTATTTAATATAGTATTGATTGCATTAGCATTTGGATTAATGACCTTTTAAATGCTCAAAGACTAAAGCAGTTGTCTAGTAAACTGGGATGACAGTCATGAGGCTGAAATAGTTGGCCAATCAGCTTTTTTCAAATAAATTAAAGGTTGTGTAGACCAAAGCAATGTTGAGAATTAGGGCTTTCTAATGAGATCATCAGTTCTAAATCAATACCAACAGGGTACACACTTTTTGTTTGATGTTCACTATGGACTTGAGAGAATTTCAGTAATCAATCACTGGCATTCTGAATTGCAGGGGCAAAGGAGTCTACCTCAGTGAAATTACAAGCCTGCAAAGTGGAACCACGCACTTGAATGGGGAGTGGAAATTGGACTGTTTCCAAAAAGGAATAGCTAAACTTTCATAATTATGTGTAAAACTCCCTGAAAATCATACAGCGGATTGAATTTGAGGCTGATTCTTTGTAAAAATAAGGCGATGCATAATTTGCTTTATCTAAGCCTACACAGGAAGAAAATCTCAGCTGTGTTTTTGTCTGCTGAGCTCAATATAATATAAGAGAATAAAAAATACAATCATGGTGATGGCAGGGGATTCAGGAGTGAACAAACCATAACATAGCAACATTACCGCTCTAGGTATGAAGATCTGACTCCACTTTTGCAATGTTCAGTAGCCTTAATGTCATGTTTGCTTATCCGTATCTTTTAATGGTCATTTCTCAGTCTTTGTTTCTTCTTTTCTTTCCCTTCCTCTCCCCTGTCCCTATACAGGCATACCTCGGAGATATTGCGGGTTCAGTTCCAGACCACCGCAATAAAGTGAATATCACAATTAAGTGAGTCACACAAATTTTTTGGTTTCCCAGTGCTTATAAAAGTTATGTTTACATTATACTGTAGTCTATTAAGCGTGCAATAGCATTATGTCTAAGAAAACAATGAACATACCTTAATTAAAAAGTACTTTATTGCTAAAATATGCTAACCATCATCTGAACCTTCAGCAAGTCATAATCTTTTTGCTGATGGAGGGTCCTGCCTCGATGTTGATGGCTGCTGACTGATCAGGGTGGTGGTTGCTGAAGGGTGGGGTGGCTGTGGCAAGTTCTTAAAATAAGACAGCAATGAAGTTTGCCGCATCAGTTGACTCTTCCTTTCACGAAGGATTTCTCTGTAGCATGCGATGCTGTTTGACAGCATTTTACCCACAATAGAACTTCTTTCAAAACTGGAGTCAATCCTCTCAAACCCTGCCGCTGCTTTATCAACTAAGTTTATGTAATATTCTCAATCCTTTGTTGTCATTTCAGCAATGTTCACAGCATCTTCACCAGGAGTAGATTCCATCTCAAGGAACCACTTTCTTTGCTCATCCGTAAGAAGCAACTCCTCATCCGTTAAAGTTTGATCATGAGATTGCAGCAATTCAGTCGCATCTTCAGGCTCCACTTCTAATTCTAGTTCTCTTGCTGTCAGCCTGTCCTTTGAAGCTTTGAAGCCAGGCATTGACTTCTCCTCTCTAGCTATGGAAGTCCAGATGGCATCTTCTTCCAATAGAAGGCTGTTTCACCTACACTGAAAATCTGTTGTTTAGTGTAGCCACCTTCATCAATTGTCTTAGCTACATCTTCTGGATAACTTGCTGCAGCTTCTACATCACCTTGCACTTTTATGTTATGGAGATGGCTTCTTTCCTGAAACCTCATGAACCAACCTCTGCTAGCTTCAACCTTTTCTTCTGCAGCTTCCTCACCTCTCTCAGCCTTCACAGAATTGAAGAGAGTCAAGGCCTTGCTCTGGATGAGGCTTTTGGCTTAAGGGACTGTTGTGGCTGGTTTGATCTTCTATCCAAACCACTRAAACCTTCTCCGTATCAGTAATAAGGCTGTTTCGCTTTCTTATCATTCGTGTGTTTGCTGGAGTAGCACTTTGAATTTCCTTCAAGACCTTTTCCTTTGCATTCACAGCTTGGCTAACGGTTTGGCGCAAGAGGCCGAGCTTTCAGCCTGTCTCGGCTTTCGACATGCCTTCCTCACTAAGCTTCATCATTTCTAGCTTTTGATTTAAAGTGAGAGGCGTGCGACTCTTCCTTTCACTTGAACACTTAGAGGCCATTGTAGGGTTATTAATTGCCCTAATTTCAATCTTGTTGTGTCTCAGGGAATAGGGAGGCCCGAGGAGAGGGAGCGAGACGGGGGAACGGCCGGTCGGTGGAGCAGTCAGAACACACACAACATTCATCGATTAAGTTCGCTATCTTATATCGATGTGGTTCGTGGCGCCTGAAACAATTACAGTAGTAACATCAAAGATCACTGCTCACAGATCACCATAACAGCTATAATAATAATGAAAAAGTTTGAAATATTGTGAGAATTACCAAAATGTGACACAGACACAAAGTGAGCACATGCTGTTGGAAAAATGGCACCGATAGACTTGCTCGATGCAGGGTTGCCACAGACCTTCAATTTGTAAAAAACGCAGTATCTGYGAAGCGCAATAAAAGGAGGTATGCCTGTATAGGACTTTTGTGTACTGACTTACAAAAACCTTTGAGCAATTAAGAACAGAAAATCAACAGTGGGATATATAATCACTGCCCTGTATTATTTCAATCTTTAGTTTCCAGTGTGTTGAGTAAGTGTTTGCGCCTGTGCTCCTCAGAAATACATTAGATTCTTTGTTAGGATATAGCAGTTAAAATACGTAATGACTGCCCTGAATACTTCCTAACTTTGTCAGTGGAGGAGTCCTACTGTGAGTCCTGGATTCTCTGACTGTAAGAAGCTGATGAGACTTGCAGGCCATCACAAAAGAGAAACAGTGAGCAAGCAGGCTAGCTCGGCTCTGTGTCTTATGTAAACCCAGTTAGTACAATCTGTGGGGTATTCCTTTAGTTCTTTTGAAACAAGACTCATAATTCTTCTATTCTCTGGTGGATATCCTTAATAGCTTTTTAGTGAAGTTACAGTCATTATCCACGAACAAAACTGAAACTGTAATTTGTCCAAAGCACAAGAATTTGTAGAAAGTTATTTCCTCCTTCTCTTAAGCACTGTGAGCCCCAAGGGAAGCATGTGCTGTACCTCAATCTGGCAGCACACGGAGAGACACAGCACAAAGCACCTTTAAGCCACCTTTGTGCTGTCAGGACTCTGTGGGTTACCCTATGTTTCTTAGGCAGCTATAGGGACTTTCTAGCAAATGCACCAAATGTAGAAGGGGCACAGATAAACGCTGTCTTCAGCTGATTAACTGTTCCCTTATAAAGTTTCTGCTGTGTTCATGAAATTATGGGAAACAGTGTTTCACTAAAACACCATTAATTTTTAAGTATTGTTTCCAATATGAAATATTTTTATTTTGGCTATTCATTTTTAATGACTACATAATGCAACTCAGCAGAACTATACAAAGCAAACCAAGAAAAAAATGAAGCTATTAACATCAAATATTTGCATAAAAGCCATAAAACACTGAAGGAAAAACTTTGTAGGTGACTGCCAGTTCATGCAATGAAGACAAAATGTACAGAAACTACCATTAAAACATCAATTTATCAGAGCAAACTTATGGCATTACGTTTACTGCGTGTCTCCTTCTGGCAGAAAGTTATTGTTACTTTTAGTTTGGGGGTATAATAATAGAGGTTATTACTAATTTGTTGTGTATTGAAGCCATGTTCCTCAGTCTCACTGTTGTGAACTCAGTGGATAATCATACCCGATATCTTATAGCATAATTTTGCCAATAGGTATGCATGATAGCATTCAGTATGAGTTGGCTGTCCTACGAAGGCCATCAGCTTTAAGTTACCAAAACCAAATCTCTTTCAGTTTCATCTTAGCCAGGAAATCTCTGCCTTCAGAACACAGATTTTTGCATTTGCCTGTCCATAAGTTTTAGAAATGACCAGTTTAGATTTATAGCTCAAAGGTTGTCAGCTAGTAAACAATGTAGCTAGTAAACAATGAAACCATGAAAACTTACAGTACAGGTTAAAGACCTTATTTTACATACATCAAGGTGAATGCATGGTCTGTGCAACATTTTTTCAGATATATCTGGTTAACGTATCTGAATAACATCAGTGACACTTGCATCTGGATTACTGGAGTAGGAGTGTTATACAGGTAGATTCAAAAAATGGGTGAAACAGTGGGACATCTGTAGCCAAAGTATGAAAGGAATTTAGCAATCAATATAAACATGGTTTACTAGATTGTTTTGGGATGCAGTTAACCTTTAAATATTTTGGGGGGATTAAACATTTTAAATGATTATTTAAAAAATCTTTGAGATTTTGATAATTGCCTTCTCACCTTCACCTAGAACAATAGGGTTCAGTAAGGAGAAGAGAATTTAACACAAAATTTTATTAGAAGTGAGTCACAATTGTCAAGGCCACTGGTCAGGGAAGCCGAGAAATATATATGTGTGTGTTTGCATACGTACATGCACACATAATAGTGAATTAGCATTTGAAGCTGTTTTGATAGAAGAACACATTTACCCACATCAGTGTGCAAATGATTATTTTCTTTTACCAATGTACTCTAGTAGGCAAGTATTTCAGGTGCCCCAAATACCTAAATGAACGAAGTGGTACAGAGTGAAGTCAGCTCCAAAGCTGCAAAACTAGGGATTTATTCATAGATGAGTTTTGTATGTCTCAGACCTCTGAGTGAACTCTACAAGTGTCACATTATTTAATGATACTAGTGGAAATTGCCTCGATATTTCACATGAAATGTACCATGAGAATATATTCATTTCAGGTCCACAGTTCATTACATTCATATTCCTTCAATCTTTGCATTTAACTAATGTAGAAACTTTAGCATAAGAACTTCTGTTTTCCCGTTTGTTTTATATAAATGGAAATAGTTGGAGGCAGAAAGTGTATGTACACTGATAAACATGAAAATAAGCATACACACACCTGCAAACACTCTGTGTGTGTGTTTATGTGTACATATATAAACAGGGAATGTATGTTTATTGTTTTCATCTATTTAAGGGTCCATGAATAGTGGTCAAACTTAAGTACTAATCTTTGGTCTAATTTTTCCCTCATTGACACCAAGTGCCCTCATTGCCTTCAGTGGCACCTGTGATAAGCTAACACTAAAGGCTCGTGAAACACAGACTTCCTAATGGTTCAAATGGGACTCTGTGTGCTAATTAACATTTTATTTTATGGCAGCCCTTTCGTCTGTCCTATGTCTGTGCGCTCCCTTAGTGGAGTGAACAGATGTAGTCACACATCTCTTGTGCTTGGCAGAAGATGGATACCACTCTTTAGAATAAATGTACTTAGTCAACATCAACATCTGTCTATATGGCTACATTCCGTATATGGAGTATTATGGTGTTGTCTAGAGAGATTTCTGAATTAGTCATTGCAGGACTTTGCTTGCTTTTATGTTGTCCAGGCAACCACTTTTTCCTACCTTTCTTTGATCTTCATATTCTCTATTTAAGTTTGAAAGGTGTAAACTGTTTCAGCCTCTAGCAGGTAAAGCATTTTTTCAGAAACTGTAGTGCAGGATAATTCCATGGGGGAATAGTACCAGAAGCTAAAATTTGTCCTATTAAATAACTAAATTTTCCGACTTACAAAACTCGGTTACTTGAAAAGAGACTCTTAATACTTTGCCTTCAATAGCTCAGCCTTGGCTGGTGTTATCTTCCATAATGGTAGAACACCAGGGTCACGGCATTCATTTCTAAGTGACCTGAGAAGGGGATACACGCTTCTCGGGGTGACTAACTTGCGAGCTCTGTTGCTGTGCATGCATATTCTGGAAAATAATTTGGGTTGTGTGACTCAAGTGCGTCACTCTACTTCTCTTCAAATGCTTCAAATATATTTTCTGAAGCCTTTCCATTATTATTTCAAAATGTAATCCTGTGCCTTTAATAATGGGACTAATCTGTAATGAATCCTAATCTATACTGAATCTCTACCGAGTCCTGTCAAAGTTCTCTTTTATTTTGTTTGCTGTGTACACACATGTACACACACCAGCACAGCTCTCCTCCTCTCAGACAGCCACAGCCGTGCAAATTACTAATTCTTATCTGAACTTTTCCAATGAACCAGGATGGCTTTTTCACCAAAGACTGTTAAATGCAAAGAATAAAGAGCAAATAGCAAGAAGGGAGACCAAGATCAGCACGTTTCTCCACAGAACAAGTCTGCCAGGTGTTAGTGCAGAGGAAAATTCACAGGTACCGTTTCAGTCGTGTGCCTCAGGGCGCAGTCTCTGCCCGGCCGCAGAGGCAGTCCCTTCCCATGCCCGTTAAATCTGTGTTATGGGATGAACCTGCCAGCACACATGCCAAAGCGTGACAGCTGTGACAGTGTCTCCGTGATGTTGGCACCTCAACTTTGGAAAGCGGAGGGAGACCATCAGCCTATTTCACGTAGGCCTCAACGTAACTTTCCAAATAGCGGAATTTTAACTAACAGTCATGCAAAAGAAAGACAGTAATGAGATTTCACATGAGAGCCAGGGCCTATACCTGCCTATGATGTTAGATAGTTAAATTGCCTTTTCCACGTGCCTTTTGGAAAGAAACTAATTAATACTTTTTTCTTACATGTCTTCAGTCAGATATTAAGAAGCTGAACATTCCCATTGATGACTAAAATTAAATAATCAGTCTCTCATGAAAAAAGGATATGATTAATTAATAAACTTTGAAGAAAATAATTCATTTTCACTTTCAAAAAGCTTATTGGTAGATATTATGAAGGCAAAGGACATGATGATATGTGCAATAAAATACTGTTGAATTCCACTTCCCCATTTATCTCTTTCCCTCCCTTTTGTTCTCTTTGTAGTAAATTCCTCAAAGATCATTTAATTTAATTAAAGTTGAGAAAAGTACCTAATTCAAATTGGTAGGCTAGAGGTGCCTTCTCATCCACTTTGCTGTGAAATAACAATATAAACTATTGTCAGTGGCCACCTTCTACTTTCAGAAAAGTAGGAGCAGCTCCTGCCTCGAAGTTGTCAACCCTGCATTGATACTTTGGTGTAACCAGAGTTTATGCATTGTAGTGTATATTTATATAGATGTGTGTACATGCACACATAGCTGTGTAATTTTTATATATCATTTGTACAATATAGAACCCTTGCTCACATTAAAAGTAGACCCTAGGTGTTTGACGTGTACTGTTACACTTGTTGGCAAACCTAGGAAAAGGAATTGGCCTGTCTCAGGAAAAAAAATTATCGTTTCCTCCCACATTAGAAATGGTCCCCTTGAATTTAAAATTGATGCAGTAGGCAGTGCTGCAGTATATTTTGTACTAATTCTGTCACTCAATAACATTTAGGCCTGTCAGCTGAGTACCATGTACAAGTGCTAAATATGATGGATTTGTTTTCAAAGGTTTTTTAAAAAAAAGGAAAGAAAAGGTTGAGTGTAATCTTCATGGAAACTTCCTGTGAATTTTAACGCACTGTGCAGTAAACATAATAAGTTTCATACCCCAAGCCTAAATAGAGATGTCTTCAATATAAATTTTTGCACTACAAAGTCAAATTTTAAAATTCATTAAACCTACAAAGGTATAAAAAATTTTATCATGTGTGTATTTAAAACATTTTACTATTCAGCTTGTGCCTTAGGACTCAGTACAGGACTTTATTTTTAGTTGATCTGTTTCCACATGACGGGATTAGGTTCAGTGGTCCGCTCTGTTTTTACTGGACACGTTTCTTAAAGCATCTCTAACATTTGAAGTAATAAAGTATTTTTGATATAGATTGTTACCTAAATCATGTGACCACTTCCGTCACAATTTTAAGGACCGAAAGTCACTGAATAAGTTGCAGAAAGATATCAGCAGATGCAAGGGATTGCAGTGCATTTGAATTGCTGCTTATAATATGTTTGAGCAACTTCTGGAATAGCTCTGATGTTCAGTGTATATGCAATTACTTCTGACACTGAAGGGAGAAACTGCCCTTCATGAATTTTAATCCAGTAGCCTTTTGGATTCTCATCTGCACCTTTTTCCTCTGTTTTTTTTTGTTAAAGCAATGCAGGTATTTGAGAAGCTAGTTTTCACAATGCATTTTAAAAGAAGGTACTGCTTGAAAAATTTACTGGAAAAATTCAATTTATATTTTGAAAGCAAAAGCAAGAACAGTTTAAAAATTACAGTTTTAAATGGTGTGTGACATAAAAATGTGTCAGTTTTGGTGATAAGACTCAGAAAACCACCATTTAAGTGAAATCATTGTAGTAATAATAATAGTAAAAATAATAATCAGATTTTTCCATATTTTATGCCTATAGCTGAAGTCCTGGGTAACTGAAAAAGACTTACAGCTGTGGGGAAGATACTGTGGGTAACTACTTTTTTAATCAAGCAAACAATACTTGATATGTTCTTAATAAATATGGTAATAAGAAATACCTGACTCCACCACTATTTTTGCCTACTGACGGCAACAACCTCTAAGATTGGATTTTTTGGTCACTGTTCAGGTCAAAAAGGGTTGCCAAGAAATCCTGTAATTACCTGTTAAAGTAGATAGCTTGCTATAAGAAAAGCTCTGTGATCAGAGATATATTGTGCAAAAAAATAGGTGTTTAGATAGCTAGTGTACACAATCAGAATTACTTTTGTTTCAAGAGAGAGGGAAGAGAACTTTCAGGTATGTTACTTTGAATTGCTCAGCAGTGGAGAGGACCTATTTTATTTATTCTTTATATATATATTTTTGTTGCATGTAAAAAAAAACCCTTTCATTTTCTGTTAATGTAAATGTGGTTATGGATGGTTTAGTAAGCTTACTGTTCTGTTCCATACCAATCATCAGAAAATACTTTTGTAGGAGTTAGTTAGCACTCTATGTTTCATTTTCTCCTTAGTGTACCGTACTGCTCTTTCCTGGCCTGACAAGAGCATGCAGGTGTTGGCTGCTCTTACAACTTTTCCCCTACTTTTTCTTGCCAAAGAGGTATATTTTTCAGTGCTCGAAATTCACAGGGATGTCACTTAGCTCTTGCTCACTCTAATGCCTCCATCTCTCTTTGGTAGAGAATGCCATAAAGCAGCTTCCAACTCATGTTTAACAGACCTGTCTTCCACTGTTCTCAGCACATGCTTTAAATGATGCATTTTGGAAGAGCCTCTGTTATATCTTCCCAGCATACATATTTATTTCAGCATGTTTCTTTAGTGTGAACACAGATATTGTGAGACTGACATATCATATGTGGGTGTATTTAAATGGCTGTAAAACACCCAGCCACCACCGTGACCTATTCATCTCAACATTCATGACAGAAACCTCATTTTTTTCACACAAATCCAGGAGTCCTTATTGAGATAAAACTCATCTCAAAAAGAAAGAGTACCAGGTTCAGTAAAGACGTCATGGTCAGTCTCTTAAGCATAAGCCTTATTGTGAAGAATCCCATTCCTTTTTTCCTCTTTTTCCCTAGTTTTTTTTTTCCCTTGGTAGTGGTTGTCAGTCAAGTAGGTTAATATAATTTCAAGTTCTGAATAGACTGTTATGATCAGCTAATATTTGGTACATCATTTGAAGATATGCACCTAAATGTCTTCACGTATTCGGGCCCTAGTCTGATTCTTTTTGTAACAAAGATGAAGCTGACTGATGGTTAAATACCATAAGGTTTATTTAACCAATCTATAAGTTTAGCAGACATAATCTTCTTTTCTGCAGGTTCTAATGACCATGTTTTTCCTGCCCAAATTCAGGAACAAGCATTTAAGTCTAGGCATTTTTCTAAGTCCCACTGGTTTCAAAGCCATGGGAATTAGGCAGGTGCTTAAAGTTAATGAGGTACTTAATTGCTTTGTAGAACCAAGATAGACTGTTGCATTGCAGGTACAATGAGAAATTGTCACTGTTTTTCTTTCTGAGTGATGAGATTTTAAGGATCAAGATCTCGGTTGCAGTCCATCATTTTACCATTTATGCATAATTTGATGGTTGGAATTGTAATGTTCTGTTGCAGTCTGGGTGGATTCAGCTATATCATCGTTAAGACCATTCAAGCACGATCAACAGATTTTATAAATTTTCTGAACCGTATGACTGAAACTGTGGAGGGCTGAGCAAAGTCTAAGCATTTTATGCCACCACTGTTTTAGCAGAATACAATCAATGCCAAATCATACAGACTGAACAGATTGACATCTTGGAGGAAAGTGGATCATCAGAACAGACTTTCTTCCTGACAGAAGAGGTTTATCATCTTGGGCGAGTGGACCAGGGAGAAAGAACACTGATGGYTATAAACATCATTAGTCATGAATATATTTTTATTTCAGGGAGGTACCTTTATCACAAAAGATAACTTTACATCTGGAAACGTTAAGCCAGATTTTAGCTCTCAGTTACACTGATGAAAGTCCCGTGTATTCCTTGGTAGCCTGCCGCATACTGCGTGTGCTGGCTGACCGTTGTCATTCTGTGAGCGAGGAGTCGCGCAACCTGCACGGCTGTTTCGGTAGAGCTAGTAGCATCAGATACAAAGCAGAAGGAGCATTTCTTTTTGTCAGAAAACAAAGTGGCTGTAGTTGCAGCTGATCCCCGTATAAACGGTAAAGCACTGAGAAGTAGTACAAAATTCACCTTGAGTCATTAATAYTATATTTATGCACTAAATCTTACCGTAATGGAAGACATTTACCATACACGTATGCTCTTTAATTAGCATGTCCAACATCTGTTAGATTTTCCTCATCTTTAAAGCACAGAATAAAATACTTTAGCATGCTAATGTTTGTTATGGCACAGAGAATCCACTTGAAGAGGAAAGGCAATTTTAACATTTATGTCTCAGAGTAACTTTAAACTGTTCATGGTATTTCTATTTAGAATAATTCCAGAGGTGTGTCTATTTATCTCGTGCATTAAAATTCAAGAAAAAGGTTTAGTTTTTGGCTTGCCTTCGGGGCTAAGCTGTGCAGCAGACGTTTCTCTGAGATAATTTGTTTTCTAATTGCCATTCGTTTGCTGAAATACAATTAAAGTTATTGCTCTAATATTAACATCAACATCTTGATTGCCTTATCAGAATATGAATATGTATTTTTCTTACTCTGCTTAGAGACATCTTTCACTAACTTTCTCTGAACATGTAGCTCTTAATTAAAGAGAATTTTTAATTCATCTGTAGCAGCAACACTTTTCCAGCAACTGTTACCAGTTTGTTGGAAGGTCACACCTTACGTTTGTGTCCAAGCCTGCRACACAGGCTGTCATTCCACCAGTGCACATGTTAATCTTGACTATCTGGGCCTTTGAAACAGCTTATACAAATAATTTGAGCTGTGTGCAATTGCCAAAATTAAGTTGGAAAGCAGGCAAATCTTAGTCAAGCACAGATTTCAGTAAGAATTGGAATAAGGCAAGCAGCTGTGTGAAAGCACTGACCAGCAGTACAAGTACATCAAATGGAAAAGGGCATTCAGCAGGTTTTGACTCAGGCCACACGATCAGAAAAAGATTACTAATTTTACTTAAAAATAATGAAAACCTGTTACTTACTTAGCAGTATGGCTTTTTTGTTTCCATTTTCTTTGTGTTTTAGAGAACCATTTATTTAATACAGACAAAACAATTATCAAAAGAAAGAGGACACAGGCTGTTTTAAAAATTTCTTTTAAACTTCTGCTTCCTTTGTAACACTGTTTTATAAAGCTGTTGAATGAAGGGGATTCTTTCAGTCAGTGAAAGCAGGAGAATGTTACAAAATAGTTACATAAATGAACAGGCCACTTGGGATGGCAGAAAACCAGAGCTAGAGTGAAGCCGCAGTTCCATTTGGTGATGAAATTGTTCTTTTTACTGTGAGAGGTCCTTTTAAAATCTTYTTCTCATTTAGTGATTTTCCTTTTATGATACTGTATCTATTTCCCATACCTCATTAGTTTCTGAGCACATATGAATATCCCACTGAGTTACATAGGAAATTATTTTTTTTGAATATGATATAAAATACAAAATTGAATCCTAGTTTTGAAAAATAGTAATGAAATTGGCATCTAGGCTCTAGTGAGTTGTTCAGTAAAATGAATTCACTGTATAATACTCAGCAAAAATTAACTTGTAATTTATATAATTTGGGAGTAATCGTTCCATTTTATAAAACTCTGTATTTTAAAAAAGTGGAATAGCAGACCTCAGTTTGCAGGCATCAAGTGTGTGTTTGTTTTCTCTGAGGAAAAACATTTTTACATCTTACTAAAGATGTAAAATGCTGAGATGTTCACATTCCAGTCCTGTTTCAGTGCAAGTAAAATTTGTGGGTGTACTACATTACCTCTTTTATGTAATGATGAAGGGGCATCTGACTTTTTAGCCCTGAGCATTCAAATTTTCTTCTGTGTTCAGGCATATTGCTGTGATGCTTCCCTGATAGATAAATTGTGCCTCTCCCTGACAGGAGGAGAGCTGCCACAAATGACCTTAACTAGCCAATATCTGGAGTGTCATTCATGTCAGAGCTGAAGATAATTGTATGGTTGTGAATGGACAACACTTCACAACTACAAATGTTAGAAGCCTGCAAAGGGCATGTGGGAAAAAATCTGTAAATGTCTGAGAAAAAGAAAGAATAAAGAAAAAGGAGATTGCTGAAATTCACTGTATCAAATGTGTGTTTGCAAAGGAGGGTTAGTTAACTTGGACTAGCTATTTGTTCTTCCACATGTAGTGCTTTGAGTTTTACATTGTCTTATATCTTCATAAGAGATTCATTCAGACTAAACCAGATTCATTGTGCAGATTAGCATGTCCAGAAATTCTCTGTCTGCTGGTTAAATATACTTCCTGCACTAACACACTTTTATACAGTGTTTTATTCCATGAATAGATGTCATCATAATTAATACAAGTTCAGTAACTGGTGAAAAGTGGCTGCAAGTGGCACGGAAGAATCAACCTGTAGATGACAACTTCACGCTTAAAAGATGTGCTTCTATCCCATGCATTAATAGTCTTTAGCTTTCTAATTTTTAGATTTTGAGGTCGATAATATTAGTCTCTTATAGCAGGCTTATGCTATGCTTTTGTAAAAGCAAGTCCACTCAACAGCAGTTGTTGGCGTCAAAAAAACCTGTGCTGATAGTCCTTGGAGACGTTCTTCAATTAATAAAAAAATCAAAACTGCTAGAAATACTCTGCTGTGATGAAACTCTTAGGAGCACTGCTTTTCCTTATTTAGTGCAGCTATTGTGGAAGATTTTTATATGAGTCCTGCTATGATAAAATGTATAATACTTATTTAGTAGTTAAAACAGCAGCAACTACAAGCCTTGAAGAGCAGACAGGCTCTTTCATGTTTCAAGAAACCAGTGTTTCCTGTTGCTATGCTGTCTCATGTTAGGAATTGCCTAAAGAGCCTTTTTAGTGCATAGATGCTGCATAAAAATCAACTTGCCTCATTGATTTCAATGAGCAGTTCCAAGGTCAAATGTTATTCAGCTGTAAAATTATCTATTAAATTTTTTTTACTAAGGGAAACCATCTGAGTATTGAAGGACAAGATAATAGTCCATTTACAGAATACAAAAGAATGCATTTTGTTTGTTCAGCACATCATAACAATAGGGATGCGCTTTGCTTCTCAACTTTTATTTATAGCATTACAAAACTTAGGATCATCACCAGTTGTGAACAACAATACAGTTAGAAAGGGAGGACTGTAGGAATGTAGCTCCAGATATATCACAAGTGTATACAGAATAATTAGAGCTCAGTAAAGCTTAAGATTTCATGACAATTGGATAAAACAAGAGATAAAACCAACCAACAAACCAAAAAAGAAAAGCCCTTAAAACTGTGTGACCAAAAGATATTTTGAATGTTGTTTTTCAGAAACATTGGATATGTATGTGGGGGTGAGAGTAAGTTAAAATTTCTCTTTTGATTCTACGTAGAGATACCTGACATTTTCCAACAAGGCTCGTATTTCTGGGGGATGCCTGAGGTGTTACATTTTTATATTTTTTAAAATATTTTTCAGCTTTGGTATTTTGCTTGGGAGGAAAAAGAACAGAAAATTAAATTTTCCAAAATCTTTTGGCAAAAAGCCATTTTTGATTGAATTATTAGTTTTATTTTTATATTAGAACTTTTTTGCTAAAAAATTTTAATCAGTCCTACAAATAAAACTATAATCCTCTGTGTATATCAGTTCAGGCAGTAAAATCTTAGGCAGAGCATGATACCTCTTAAAGCCAAGTGCGTATAGCCTGTAAGCGTGTTATRTTAACATGTAAGAAAAGAGTGAGTTAAGACCTTTTCCTACTTCATAGCTGGGAGCCATAATAAGACTGCTCAGTTCAGAGAGCGAGACCGAGAGAGCAAAGCCCTGCAAGGCAGATGAGCAGGGGTAAGGAAAGCTCCACAAACTCTGAGAGTGTTCAGCCGTTTTGCACTAGCCACTTTTCCCAAAGTTGTGAATGATATCCTGCTTTCCACAGGAAAATAATCCTCTCCATGTTCCCAGACGCTTGCCTTCTCTGCTGAAAGGGCACTTGTCTTCCCGCAATATCTCTCATTAAAGCCTAATCTTCACTGGAAAATTATGTCAATTTAGATTATCACCTTGAGAAGTCTGGTTAAATTTGAGGAGTCCTGACTCTGCAGTTAGTGTAGCCAGGGTCTAGCAGAGTCCAGCTAATACGATGTCAAGCATAAATTGCTTGTACTCCCCTGAGTACACAGTCATGGTCAACATCAGGTAATTTAGCTTAATACCTCAGAATCAGCTTCTAACAACGTCATTTCCTAGTGAAAACTAATTTACCAGTTTACCTCAAATAGGAATGCTTACCTTTCCATTCTTTGTTTCATTTAGCTGGTTATCAGATTATTTGCTGCAGAAATTTGATAACGGTTATTAAGATTCCGTGCGCACATTGTAATCTTCATCTTTGTGGTAATGCGTTGAGATAACCATTTTAATGTGGGCAATTACTAGCTCACCTGGCAATTGTAAAAATGTTTCCAAATAAATTGTAACATATTCCCTACTATTACATTGGTATTTCCCGTGGGACTGTGCAGATAACACAGATGTGTCAGGATAACTGGCATTCTTTTATAATGTACTAAAATAAATTGTGTTTTTATAGGATGGCCTTAATGTACAGTAACACAAAACTCTTCAGAGAGACATCAACAATAAACTGAATTTAAAAGGAAAATGTTACAGATGAGTTGCAAAGAGGTTGTTAAGTTTTCAGGGAATGATGAGGTGTGTGACTGAACTAACAACGTGAGTTAGGACAGATGAAAGAGTAACTGATAATTATGGAGTGTCTTAACTAAACTGAATGATTTTCTTGCCCTTATTTCTGTGATTAAGATTTTGTCCATTAKCATACAATTTGTCAGCCTAGACAGACCTAATAGAATAATACTTACAGCTCTGTATGTTCAGTATGACTTGGAGAATGGATTATATATCTAGCTTTTTCTTCACAACAGCTTAACATTTATTACAGTGGTGTGTGCTTCAGTATTTCTATCTGACATGAAAATTATGGTTTTTGTAATTTTATCATAATTGTTCTTAACTCTTCCTCTGAGAAGTAAAGAACAGTGCCCAATCAAAGCAGAAGTGAGGTAGGGAGAGATATCTTTTACTACCCTATCTGATTACTAACAATAATAAACTATCACTTTTTTTCTGTGACTTTAGCCTGCTTATATCCTTCGACCAGCATGGCTACAACAGTGTACTACTGCGATTAGTAGTACACCAGTCTGTAGGACAGATAGATAGATAGATAACCAGGCAGCCTTTGCAATCCTGTCCTCAGTATTTCCCTGTTGGGTAGTTTTAATCAGTTGTATATTTTTTGTCAGTGTGCTGGCTGAATGTCGTTACAACTACTCTCTGAAAATTGGAATTTTAAAATAACATGATCTAATATCTCTGCTCCCTGTTGCTGTAAAAAGAGCATTGTCGCTCTGTCTCTACCTCATTTGAGTGCTTTTATGCATAGAAAATCTCTGTTAATTAAAAAGCAAAGTTATTTACAGAATCCTGCAGTAATGAAGAGCTTAAGTAGGCTTTTAATATAGCTCTGTTATCTACTATATTATGTGCAATGTGTCACCTTAACTAGAGGAAAACGTTCTCATACAGATAGTTTGTGTACTGAAAAGCAAACCAGTAATTTTGCCCAGACTGCTAACTCAAAAGAAGAATGTCTAATTATAGTTTAAACAAAGGCAGTATTTCATAGGTCTCAGTGAAAACTTGGAAATTCTGTTTATGTTTAATTACATATTTTTGTTCCCTGCTTCCATTAGAGCTTTGGAGTTCCCCATTTGTCTACAAGACAATTTTAGTCATCCCCTCAAGTCGTGTGGCATTATCAGGAGCTGTTTTGATCATTCATTCCAACTCAAGGAGGACTGGATTATTGCATATCAGAATAAGGAACAGGTGAGATGATACTCCCAAGTAGGTAATACTGAGTTTCATAGCAGACTTCAAGGAGAGATTGTGATGTATTCAGGTTTTACAAGTACCAAAATGGGAAGATCCATCTAAAAACTCAGTGAAGTTGTCTTAAGACTAAAGTGAACATAGAGAGGAACATATTATCCACATACACTTGTGGACAATGGTGTAAGTACACTGGCGAAAAGGGAGGCTTCGGGACCTCAGATGGACTCAGGTGCTGGAGTTCTTGACTACTTACTCTCACTCCAGTCTCAGGCGACAACTTTGAATTAAAGCATATGATGTGGTGAATTGCCCGGAGGAGCCACTCCAGACCTCATGCTGTAGGGGATGTTTCCTCCTCTCCGTCTTGCAAGTGTCCTCCTCTCTGCCCTCCTCTGGCTGTACCACTTTTGCAGAGCTTCAGCACAAGCAGATTCCAGCTGGGGAGCAGAATTAGCTCAACTGAATTTTGCCTTCAGTTCCTTTGCAGCCTGCCAGTTTCTTAGGCTTGCTGGGCAATAGTAACTACATTTCAATAGCAGATGAAAAATTCACGTTTGGATTACTCTTGTTTCTTCAGATATCTTCTGGGTTTTGTTTGGTCAGKTTTTTTTTTGTTTTTTTTTTTTTTCCTTTTTGGAACGTTTCTAAGTAGCTTAGGCCTTTAGATTAAGAGGTATACTCCATAACTTTCAGTTAATATATTTACTATTCTTATTTGAAGAAAATAATGTTTTTACAGTTAAATCAATATGCCAGTAAGATCAGAGTGTAGTGAGGACTGTAATGGCTGTGAAGATTTGGAAGTGGTTTTAATGAACACTCAGCAGGCAAGAAAATATGCTTTTATGTTCACTCAAAACAAAAATATACAAGCTGAGGACAAAAAAGGCAGGCTGTAGCCAACCTTATTAAATGAGAAGTGGCTATGAAATGATTTATTTCATCTAAACTAAATAAGGCCAATTATTGGCTCTCCATATAAAATAAAAGAGAAATTCACTGTGTGCTTATGAAACAAGGACCTGGTTTGATAAAGAATTACATAGAGCCAGCTTACAATTAAGTAATGCCTAAGGAAGACAGAAGGATTTTTTTTCCTCATAGATAAATTGCAAACCATACCTTAGGGGTGGCTATTCTGCTTTATTTATATTTTATTATATTCATTTCTATATAATATAAAACATATAATAGATAATAATAACATAATATTATAATAATACTATAGATATTATATTTATTCATATTTACCCAAGAGTAAAACATCAGTAAGTGTCTTTACTTACAGACACTTTCTGTAGCTTGAATCATGAGTCAGGTCTTTTGATTCCAGCAGTCAGGGCTGAAAACATTCACCAGTTGTACCCTTAGCTCTGTGAAGAGTCCAAATAAAAAAAGGGATGAAAAAAGATCTCCATGGCACTTCTTCTGAAATCCTGTTTCCTCTTTCTGAAGTCAGTTTTCTCTTTCTAGTCTTCTTTCCCTGGACCCCCTGAAAGACTAACTGTCTCACAGGCTGGTATGTCAGGCATGGATGTATACATAATGTGCCTTCTTTCGCTGAACTTTCTTGTGAAGCCCCAGGTRATTTAAATGATTAAGTTGGCCTCAAGCCCAGAAGGAAATGAGATGGGATACACAATGGAAGGGAGTCTGTGGACAGGTGGCTGCGGAAAGGGAGCACAGGGATGGCTGAGTAAGAGAGAGGACTATCCAGTACCTCAGAGAGGATTCAAGCCCTGTGATTTGAAAGGCCATTTCAAGTCCCTCTTCTGCTGTACACTGTGTGTGAACTTAGACAAATCACTTAGTCCCTGTGTGCTTCAGTTCTCTGTCTGTAAAATGGATATAATAGCATTTACCTACCCATGGGGTTACTGTGAGGACAGCTTCATTAAAAGGTGTGAGCAACTTGGATGCTATTAGAGTAGATGCACAAAAGAAGAATAGCACAGAGCTGGTCACCTCTGGACTAAACGAAACACATGCATTTTAGGTTTAATTTCCTTTTTTATCAAAAAACATGAAATTTTTGAACAAAAACACATGAGCATGGAAAAGGAATTCCTGAATTACACCCAGAAAAATAATTTCCAGACCAGTTTGCAAAGTGTAAAAGAGTATGAGATCTGTTTCCAGAGATATTGATGGAGTCTGTCTTCAGGATCACATCTGCCTTCAATATCTTCCAAAACTTTATCCCTTTCTGGATGGTTTTGGAAGTCAGAACAAAACTGAATAGTTGCCATTCTGGAAAAAGCATACCTTTTAATGTGAAGCTGGTATGCAGCATAGCTATAAAGCAAATAATAAGGAACTTGCGTTATATTGCTCAAAGGCTGCTAACCAAGTGGTAAAATTATTTATCTTATTTATTAGTATTAGCAATAGCCTTTCTGTACCTCAATTTATCATAGCGGAAGAAAGATTTCAAAGTACCGTTATTTTAAATGGCAGAGACTGAAACTAAACATTTAACAATGGAGTAATGTTCATTGCCTTCAATGTTATTGCCTATAAGCAAGCAGACACCATGACTTACTGCTTGTGGCCTGTTATAAACACATTAACTAATCTAAGCTTCTCACTAAGAGTTATTTTATTTACAGTGATCTTTATGATATCAGATTATCACTTCCTAAAGCATGACTATCTCTGAGGCTGTGGTTGCTTGCAGCAGCCTGACTGCTAACTTCTTACCCATAATACTAATTATCTGGAGATATTACTGCTCCATCGTTGAAGCCAAACTCAGAGTCCCTTGAAGAGCAAAAAGGAAAAACAGGCCCTCATCTTTCTTTCCATAGTCTGAGGACAGTGGGCTAGGAGAAGGGATTCATTTTAATTTTCTCTGGTAAAAACAGTCTGAGATTTTTAGGGTTGCTTTCCCTGGCCAATTCGTATAAAAATTAATGTAAACTGAGTTGTAAAATCAAGCCAATAGCTGGAAAGAGAAGCTGAAGCTTTTAGAGTTGTGGGTTCAAAGTCCCTCTTCTGTTCTAGCCTTTCTGTAGGAGCCTGGACAAGTCAGGGATAAATTCACCAAAGTCCAAACTTTAGATACTCCAAACTCTTGCTTAGTTAAAGTCTAGGAACCTTTAAGCATTTAAAATGTTGAGTAGGCTGGGTATAGTTGGTACACTCTATTAGTATTCACAGAAAAGCCAATCTTCATGAAATGAAGGCCAAAGCTCTGAATTTTCCTACCAGATTAGGTGTCAGGTAAAATATATCAGGAGGAGGAATAGAAGGCTTTGGGGGGTTTTTTGTGTTTTTTTTTTGTGTGTGGTTTTTTTTTTTTTTTTGGAGTCTAGCACTGTAGGGATTAAAGCATTCAATTGACATAGGAAAAAAATCTCTCCTCCGCTTTAGTAGATTTGACTCTCTCATCTTCCATCCTTAAGTTGACCTTAGGAGAAGTTCTTTTGGTTCCTCTTATTGAAGCTGCTCCATGTTATACCCCTAATCAAATACTGCTGCATGGGTAAGGCGGAGGGATTCCGGGATTCACTGCCTCATACGAAGGCAAGAACTGAACCCTTTGAATCCTGCTTTTTTACAAACAGAGTAAGAACCTGGAAACACTTCCACAAGGCTAATTTTGATACAAACTGAAGTCCTGAAAAGCTGTGAAACACTGCTTCTTACCCTAGAATAAAAGTAGTTTCAAAATACGTTATATTCTAGGAAACATCCTTGTGCTTCTTAGTGTCTCCTTGTGTCAAGATACACAACCCAATCTGACTATATTGAATACTACTAATATTAGCTGTCACCTGCTTTATACCTTCTGAGTGCACTGAGCTTGGTGGCAAGATAAAAAGATTTTCTTATAATGGCAAAAGAGAGAATTGCAATCATTTGGAAGCTGCAGACTGTTCCTTCAGCAAAAGACTGGATGCTCAATTTAATTGGTTGTGCCTCACTAGAAAAAAATAGTGCACTTATTAAAACATCAAAACTCTAAGTTCCAGGATATCTGGCATCTTTTTTTTTGAATTGCAGCATGTGTAGAATATGAGACTTGATAATATTTCATCCTGATTATACTTTTTTAACCACCATTTATAATTTGCAGACAATCTGTGGGGGACAGGGAAGCTCTGGGTATTATTGATTTACACTGTTGAGATCAATGTTATAAGCATATTCGCATTTATAAAATAGATGGAATGGCTTTATTCTTCTCCCTGAAGCCCTAAATCAATGTGAAGCTTGTTTTCTTCTTTGCTTCTTTCTTGCTTTTTATTACAAAAGTTGAAAAACTCAAAATAAAATATTAAAATATGCATATAGCCTGGTCTGCCACTGCCCAAGCTGTACTGTGAGTAAGGAACACAAAACAGGTATTTAATTGCAGCAATATATTTATAATCATGTCCTCTGTAGGACAATATCCCAGAGTGTTATATGACAAATCATAAAATATTACAAAGACTGCAGTGGGGGAAGGGGAATTATTTAGAGAAGCAAAGGTTTCATTTTGTTTTCCAAGGCTGCATTTGTTTGCTGCAGTAGATTACCTATCATCAGATGCAAGAGYTTCCCGCGGCAGGGGCAGTACACAACCGGGTGTCCYGGCCCACCACAGAGGGCAGACAAGTGCTTCTATAGCAGCGACACAGGCCAAGGACACCGCCTGGTAATAAGCATGTAGAGCCTTTTCACCATGAAGTCTTCCTTTTCAAAATATTTTAGTTTATTATAAGTACTTTAGTACTGTGGACATCATCAATTTCTTCTCCCTTCTTTTATTTTATTAGTAACAGCAAAAGGCCTTGCTGTATGTATGCAGTAACAAAAACCTCTCTTTGGTCTTCAAAGAGCCSCACGTGGGCAAGTGGGGAGGTGCAGATGTTTACACCTAAGCTGCGCTTTGATAATTATGTATTCAGTACACTGTGCTGGTGAACATTGCTCCCATGTCAGATTTGTTGGCTTCCAAGTACCTTGCCTTTTAATAGCTTTTTGAGCTTTAATTGGAAGATTTGTTGTGTAATTACAAATCTGGTTTCATGGGGTAGTGCTCTAGCAACTGCCTTAACTTATGGTGTCGTCACTGCTTTTTATGCTTCTCATAATTCGGTTCCCCATATTTGAGGAACTCTTAAGGCTAATTGTGATGTTTAGAAAACTAAGAATGAGAATCTAGTGAGATGGTTTATCTGTCTTCCCAGATTTTTGTTACTTCTTCCCTCCTCTTGTCATTTTCCATTTCCCCCTGCTTTCTAACATGCAACTGGATAGAAAATTGGTCTAAACATGTGATATTAGCCTCACCATGAAATTTTTTTTAAGATTTAAAACAGACATTAATCACACATGCACACATACACACAATTTATTCCATATCTCTGCAGACCTTTGTTCTTTCTTAATGTCCAACATTTTGTAGAGATTTTAGAATAATTGTTGTTCTCTCTCCTTCTCACTAAGGTTCCATTGAAAAGGCCAAAAATTCATGAGATTTTTATATCTCCTGGATTGTAAAAAGATCATTTAGAACTCAGCAATGAATACCAGATGCTCAAATTATTCTTTCTAATACTGGGTTAATTTGTACTTGTCATCATTGAACTTTATTGTCTTTTGCGACGTGCCTTCATTCAGCTTTGTGCAGCCCCCCCTCCCTGAAGTTCTGTCTTCCCAAGCGATGCAACGTACAGAGCTGTACGGTCTCTGCAGATTTTCTCTCTTCACTGTCTATCATCTCCTTTGCCAGTTGTTCTCTGACTTGTATTATGGCACTTTGGGAACTCTGACTGTTATGCTTAAAAACTTAAGTAGTGCAAAGTTTGCACTGCTTTGCACTTGCAAAGATTGTCCATAAAAGAGTGAATTTCACTCAGCTCTCTCTTACAATGTAGATATTGGGCTCCTTGTAATTATTTCCTAAAGCAGTTTCTCTGATCTGTGCGTCTCTCTGATAGGCTTACCYGACTGACCGTCATTTTATTTGGGATTCTGGGATAGCGCTCAGCTCACTTTAAAGCTGTGTCAGTCTTCAGCTACTGTTATTTCTTGATCCTCTTTTGTATTAAACTGATTCCCTTTGATACCTATCTGGCATTTTTTATATAGTTTTTTGTTTTCTTTTGGTGTCATTCCCTGGATAAAAAGTGTTTTAAGTTCTATATCTGTGTTTATCACTTTTTTAACCCACTATATTTACTCCTTTCTGCCCCTACAAACCTTTCTTCTTTTCTTATGCATACTATAAAAATAATCTCATGTACAGTTTCAGCCTACCCCTTTTACTGTTACACTCTTTTCACTTTTACTCATTTACTCTTGTGTACCTTTTTGGGGGTTTGTTTCTGTTCCTTAACCTTTGATTACTTTTTGCAGTTAGACCATTTTATCACTGTATTTGCTCCTGGATGTTAAGCTATGTACTACCCTCTTGTGCATACGTAACTGTCCGGAAACAATTTTCATTCTTCTTCTGTATCTCCTTCCTTCCTTTCCTTTTCCCATTTTCTTTTACCTGACAGTTTCATGACTTTTCAAAAGCATGAGTTCAGTGTCCTCACTTAGAAGTCTTCCACTTTTAAGACAGAAAACCAAGAATAAAGTAGTGAGGCTATTGTTGAACTAGCAGCTTCTTCATGTCTGGCTGTCTGCTGGATTTAGTGGATTCCTTTTTAGTTTTTCTTCTTTCTTATATAGCTTGTTTGCAAATTCTGCTTCTAATCCTCTGCCATACTTGAGTGATTCCTTCCTCTTGMGAATTTGTATCAAATATACTGAAGACTGTAATCACTAACTGTACTTTCACATCCATGTTTTTGGTTTTGGTTGATTAACATTTGGTCAGGCGTCTCTTTCAGATCATCAGTTCTTCTCTGCCAAGTTTTTCCTTCATTATCTTTAATTCTGTATTATAGTTGTTTCTCCATAATGTACATTACACTAGAAATTATCTAGTGTATGTTTTAAATGTATGCTTTTTCCCCTTATATCTGATAATATTCTCACTTAAAATCTTAAGATTTTTACAACACTCTTGTATCTTCAGAACATAGCACCAGTGTCTTTTTGAAGGGAGCAGTACATCAGATCCATTTTCAGCTGAATCACAATAATTAATGAGATTTCTTAAGGCCCATTAAAAAAAAAAAAAACCTGCTGCAAAAATTTAGCCCAGTATCTTGAAAATACTTTGGTACTAATCTAAACATCAGAATTCAGCTAATGCGCATGCATTCAGTGCATAGTTAAACGTCCGGTCATGTATGGTTGAAGGTATGTGTGTTGGCTCCTCATGTTTTGGTTCTGGTACCTTCTGTTTAAATCTTTCAAGTGGTGATCTCCAGATTAGACGAGATTTCATRTACCTTACATAAGAAATGTTTTATCGGCTGTGACTGCTGAATTTTGCCTTAAGGTCTTTGATCAATGTGGATAAAAAATTTGGGAAGAATTCTCTTGTAACTAATCATTAACAAATGGTAAATTTGTATGTGCTTTAGCAGAAAGTCTTTGATAGCAATTCAGCTATCTGGAARATAAAATTTTCTATCAGGCTCTTCTAAGTAAGCACCATATTTTGCATTTGGTAAGTGGATGGCTGACATCTCTTCTAGTACATTGTTGTGGTTCTTCTAGAGGGTTTCTGCTACAACTTTCAAAATAAGCAGGCCAAGGGGATAAGCAACATCTGTAGAGAGTCTTATGAGATTATACAAGGTGGATGTATATATCTGCATATAGGGGAATATATGCTGGCTGGAAAGGCAGAGGCTGGTGAGGCTGGTGTGCCACTGGAAAGCTGGAGCCTGGTGAGGCTGGCATGCTGCCGGAGAGCCAGAGGCTGGTGAGGCTGGCGTATTGCTGGAAAGCCGCAGCCTGGTGAGGGTGGCGTGCCGCCGGAGAGCCRGAGGTTGGTGAGGCTGGCATGCCGCCGGAAAGCCGGAGCCTGGTAAGGGTGGCATGTCACTGGAAAGCTGGAGCCTGATGAGGCTGGCGTGTTGCTGGAAAGCCGCAGCCTGGTGAGGGTGGTGTGCCGCCGGAAAGCTGGAGGCTGGTGAGGGTGGCGTGCCGCCGGAGAGCCGCAGCCTGTTCTGTTCTCCCAGCTGCTGCTTTGTGTTTGTGGACACTCTGCTTCCAAGCAGATGTGCACTAGCGTGATTTCTGTGCAGATGCCGTGTGCAGCAGAATGCGCGTAAGGCACCTGCGCGCGCGGTCGCCACTCTGATGCGTTCAGAAACAAAAGGTGTTTTTGTTTGTGAGACCGAGGGCTGAAGGCAGAGTGCCAGCAACTGGAGAAGAGGCAGACAGCTCTCTACTTCATTATCTCATGGTTATGGACTCCACCTCCTTCCTGTCCAGTTTGCTTATTACCAAATACACCAGGAAAGGAGGATCTGGTTAATCAGGAGGAATGACTGCTCAGGCTGCAGCCAATGCAAACTGACTGCTTATCGTTAGCTGCAGCGTGGGCCGTCACTGGTCGCTCTGCTTAGGTTCTTTTTATTCTCATTTCATTAAAAACTAGTTTCAAGCAGACAGTGCAAGTAGCAGGGTATTAAAAGAGAGGGAGAAAGAGGAAAAAAGGACTCAGATCTTAACAGTGACAGAAGTAGTTGAGGAACCGAAAGATAAGAGGCCCTAAGGAGCCAAGCATTCATGATGTAGGTAGGGAGGTTGAAAGAGAAAAGGTCCGTTGGCTTGTAGAGAAGGTAGCACAAAGCTGGAGCATCTTTTTGGCTCGCCATTGATAACAGGAGAGAAACAGCAGCCCCAGTGATGTCGAATATCAGTGATTCAAGTGTTGTTGCTATAGTAATATGCTGGAGGAAGCAACCTGATATGCATATTTGAGATTTGCGATCTATTAATGTTGGCCCATGAAAACAAAACAAACAACTGGCTGAAAATCCAGTCTTGCCCAAATCTGTGAGTTAAAACAGAACTATCATTTCTTGTATGATTGCAGATATCCACAAATAGTTCACAAAACAACACACCTTACCATTTATCCACATTATCAGAGGAGAGATGAGAACGTAGCAGGGACAAATAGACAGGCCTTGGGGAAATTCGCTCCACTTACATGTGTAGCACCAGTAACATACATTGCGTTCACCTTGTTCCTCTCCTRCCATCCTCTCCATCGTGCTTTCTCACCGCTATCAGCACATTATTCTCCAGCCTGCCTTCCAACCCTCTGATTCATTGAGTGCTTTTTACCCTTTGATATCAGCGTCCCTCTTTGCTATGGAGTTACTTTTATCACACCCTTTATCCTAATCAGCTCTTCCATTTTTCACGGTCCTTTCTCACATCCTCTCAATTTCATCTTTCCTACTGATTGACTCCCTCTTTCCCCTCCAACTAATTGTTTCATTTTTTTCCCTTCGCCATGAAGAAGACATTGCCAAAATGTCACCTCTAATCTTCTTTCCCATTTCTAGCATGTAATTTATTAATCCTCTCTCCTTTTTTGCCTTTTATTGAGCAGCCTACATGCTAATACAGCTCAAGTTTTATTTTCAGATTGTCAAATAAATAATTTCACAAGTCTTAAGAGAAGGGGAAAAAATAAAGAGCTTTGAAATAATGATCACCCCTGTCTTTCCAGCAAGGCACTTGCTTTTAGATCTATACAAATCACTTTATTCAGGGATGATATAGCTGTCCCATACCAGCTAAATTAATTATTGTTAGGGTATTTAAGGAGCTGAGGTGAAAAGCCAGTCTTTATCTAATTGATAAAGAACCACTACATAAAACCTTCATATAAATATAATTCTGCTCTCTTAAAAATAGAAAAAGCCCTTAAATTTGTATTGCTATTGTTTTTTTTGTCACCTTGGTGTTAATAACACTTTTGAGTGGCATCATGCAGTGGTAAGTTGTAAGCTTTCTTCTGGCCCTTGTGAACATTTCCGTTGGCTAAGTCAGTAGGAAAGAGAAAACCATCATTTTTTTGGAGCAGAGATGAATGACCTAGTGATCTAGTGTATCCTTCCCATGACTGCAGGGACTGAGCCCTTCTTATTTTCTTGTATTACACTAATCTGGTAGCATAAATGCAAGCAGGCATTCAAATATTTAATGTTATTTTAAAAAATGAATTTAGTCCAAAATAAGGCATTCTAAGAGCTCCTAAGCATTGGGCATACCCAATTCTACTTGCCCGAGAGCACAGTTTCCACCTCCCAGGCTGGGCGTCCACAGTCCCAGACAACGTATGGACACACGATGTGCAGAGAAGGCGGCCTGGCCTGTCTGTGAGATGGTGTGCCAGCGGCAAGTTACCCCGAGTGTGATGAGAATGGCAGGCAGAACAGCAGCATTCACACATTGCAGCTCTGTGGCCAGCAATAGATGTCACCCTTTCCTTAGGCTTATCAGTGCTAAACCTTTTCATGGAGTTAGGCAATTAATCAAGGTCAGCTCCTTTTGTAACCCAAGTTGTGTTAGTTTTGATGGAATAAACAGCTTTAGAGAGCAAATGGTGTTAATATGACCCTATCACTGACACAATTAAGCAGCTACACACATCTAATATCTGTTACTGTCCAGCTTTTGCAGAAGTGCTAGTATCAGTGATGGGCAACAGAGCATCTGTACATGTAGTATCTGTAGACATAGAATACCAAGTCAGACAGCTAAGTCCAATATGTAAGCATGCCTGAGATGACAGAGATCTTTCTTGGTTGCTGATTAACTCTGTAGGCACTTGAATTCTTAAAATATCTGTACATGATCCTTTGCAGGCAGATTAAAGCTTACTCTGCCTTTGTTCTGAGCTGACTATAACCCCCATAGCTTCAGTTAGTGCAGTGCCAAGGTGAGCTGCTAAGCTTCTTGAGAAASGGGGTACTGGCTCCGGTTCAAGGCCACACTAATGTGACTATATTACATCTGGTAGCCTTTGAGGATGGGCAGAGCAAGCTTGTATCTGCCAGGAGATAATTGTATAGATACAGCTTCTCTCTCCACCAATTACACTCTGTAGGTATCCATTTCTACTTCTGGGCATACCCAAAACCACTTAATTTTTGACAGTGCTGAATTTCTGGGTACTCCACCCTTGTTTAATCCTGTTTGTTAAGAATATATAAGGTAGGCACTTCCCCACTTACCTGGCTTGCATGGGCCTCACTGGACAGGCATTCTCAGCAGAAACCTTCGATATCAGCGTATTGGCCTGGCACAAAACAGACCAGCTAATCGGTGTGAGAATTGGCTTTTGCTGTCCAGCCTAGAATATTTTTTGTTTTGGAGATTGAGCTTCGAGGATTGGGATCAGCAGGCAAGTAGGTTTGCTTTGTATCACCTGAGAGAGCGCCTCAGACACTGAGTATAGCACCTTCTGGGACAGGACTGCCTCAGTCTGAGCTGTTAAAGCTATATAACATTTACCATATTTACCTTGTTAAATTTACATAAGGTGTAAAGCATTTTAAAATGAACCGGGGAAGCAAATGTGAGTGAATGTTTCCCCTACTCATGTTAGTGCTCTGCTCATTAGAGCATGGAGTCACTTGCTCACTTGTTCTCTTCACACTGATTCAATGAGCAGTTAAGTATAGCCTACAAAATGAAACAGCTTCAACCGGAGAGGCAGACAGAGATGGAGTTTGGTGCTGTAGTAAGCGCACAGGATAAGAGAAAGGGAAGCAGGGGAAGCCACGTGTTTCATGTAGGACCTGATTTAGCAGGTGTGCTCTTAGAATGATGCCTCCCTTGGTGCTGTGCATGAGAGAAGAAATACCCAACTTGTACATCCCCGCACACTGAGACATGAGCTATGCGCCTAAGTACTTGATATTTGCAATATTTAGGCAGACATTCTCAGAAACAGACAGCTTGTTAAGGAATTTTCTTGGTGAAAACCTAAGGGATTTAGGTTTTTCCAGATGAATGGAGGTTTTAGTTTACAATTTTGATGCTAAAATGCCAAAGTCGTTTTATATCTCTGCTCCAGTCTTTAAGGAGGGTTCAGTACAGGCCACATTTTACTTCTTGCAATTTCCAGTTGACTATGCCAGTTCTCTCCAAAGTATAGTAGCTTAAATGCATCTTACCTTTTTCCTTCCAGTGCCCTGGAACCCCGAATGCCCAACTCAGAACTGCAGTTCATCTTAGACAGCAGGTCACTTGGGAATTAAGTATTGAATTTTAAAGTCTTTCTGCCTTCCTGAAGTAATTTGGTTTTTCAGCCCACATGTGGTGGAGGCCCAGTGTGAAATTTCCAGACTGAACAGATTCTAAAGTGATCCCTCCCAGAATGTAACAGATCACATGGCACTAGGAAATGCCAGTAGATCACAGACTTTCCATTTGGTGGTACCACATAAGCCCAAACTAATTATGTATTTAAATACAAGCAATCAGACACTCTTGGACACTGCTACAGATGTTCTGCTTTTAGGAACAACAACAGTAAGGGGGAGTGTTTGAAACTTAGTGAAAACAAATGTTCGCCAGAGCCATGAAAGTTGAAAAAAAAAAAAAAAAAAAATCAGCACGCGTCATGACCTAGTCTGTCTATCTGTTGCATTAATGACATTTGCAAATAACTCAGAGCTCAAATGTGCACTACCAATATCTATTTATTTCCTCCTTGGAAATGTGGCAGTTTTCTCTGCCAGTATTTGTCAAGATACCATGAGTTGCATTCATATTCCATATGGATACGTATTTTTTCTTTGTTTTCCTTTGACATTAATGCTCTTGCAGAGCTTTCTAAGTAGTAAAGCAAGGAAATTAACTTACATTTGCTGGCTTGCTGAAGTAAATTAGCTACACTTTTGACTTTCTGTGGTTTTACTCTGAATGAGAAAGGCAATAAAAATGAAATAAGGCTAATCACTGTTGTTCTATGGTTTTCTCTGTGGTGTGTTAAGAGGAGAGGAACCCATAATGAAAACCCATGAGCTCATATCTGCTTAAAACAGGTCTCTAATTAGCTTCTATAATCGATCTCCCTGCTCTAGCAGGTGAACCAGGTAATTATCWTGTTTATACCGTAGGTGAGGCACAAAATGCTAGATAGCTTTCTCTGTATCTTTAAAAGATAATGCATTGTAACAAGTGTTCCCAATATGAATGAACTACTGTCATAACCCATACCATCTGTTTTACACACAGCGACATGAGATCTCACTTTATGCTTTGTTACAAAGAGCTCCAGACATCAAAGAGCTGTCCCTTTGACCACTGTCTCAATCAAAGCATTTTTACCTAGACGACTCTTTACTTCCCATTATGATTTAAGTGCTTCAGAATATCAGGCCTTTCCTGGTACCAAGAGGAGGCATCCAGTCACCAGTGCTTTTTCTAAGGGCCAAATCTTGTCACTATTCACCTCCCATGGGCTTTTTGAGTAGCACAGAAACTCCAAACTCAGCAGTTAATTAGGGGTTAGTTACTTTGGGGCCTGAGGCTTTGCAGACAGACTGTGGTGCGCTATACAGTATATGATGTCCTTTATTCAGTACGATGTGTCTGTCTGTCACCTTCTAGAAGGTGAAGTAGATATATGTTGGCTAAATGCATGGTTAGGATTAAGTAAATGTTACAGAGCACTACCCCAGTATGTTTAATTGCTCGTAGAGAAATCCCCAAATATGACATATATTTGAGTCTTCTTTCTGTTATCCAATCTGTGCTTTATTTACATAATACAGTTATTTCTCTTTCTTGTGGGTGCTCTTATAGTAAGCTCTACAAAGCAGACAAAGGAATAATCCCTTCTGACAACCTTTAACGGGTCACAGCTGTATTTGAAGCCTATGACCTGCAGCAGCAATAATGGTGTATTTGCAAAGAAAGGACATACAGTGCAGTTCTTCTTGGTATAATGTGGAAGTGTTTCATCTCTTTTGCACTAGAGAAGAAGCTTCTTGCTTGTGGTAAATGGCTGAAATATGAGACTACATACTTTCTGTAATCATTAAAACAATGGTTTACCAGCTTTTCCCCAAGCTAAAAATAATCATATCATGGGCATACCCCTTTTCCTCTTCTCCTTGATAGCTGAATTCAAAACTCCCATAAATAAGTTTTTTTCTTTTTTTTTTTCTTTTTTTATAGACTTGTCCCTAGCAAATTTAGTTTCAAGGTCTTTTATTTCTGTTTCTAAAGTAATTATCCTCTGGGCCTCTTCTTTTCTTCCTGGTATGATGCTAGACTAATTATTCTTCTCCTAATGAATGCTTGAAATGGATCCCATATGGTGGCATATGTGCCTTCAGATGGAAGCTTCGTTTGAATAAAATAAGAAAATTCTTCTCTTGGGGCTTTCTTAAATTTTTCATTCTGTAACAATGATGAGTGAAATCTGTGTCTTGGGGATAGAAGCAGCCAACTTGCTTTCTATTAGGCACTTTGGAGCCTTCTCTGAACTGGAGATTTCCATGTCCCTCTCGCTGTGTCCATCCATAGTTTTGGACACTTACCCCACATTGTCCACAAAGATTATTTGAATGAGTCAAAGCATTGTTACATTTGATTTGAAAGGCATTTTTTGTTTCCTTAAAAAAACACTATGTATTCAATCATTTGTCTTACAGAAGCGCTTTGGCACTTTCCTCCAGACCTACCCCACAGCATGTAATGTCCTTTTGTATTGACACAGAGCTCAATTGACAAAGTGACTCTTTTTATACAATTACTTAAGAAGTAAGAGACTAATTCCAGCTTATTTCCTGCCTGAGATGAGCTGAACTCACAGTTCTCAGTAGAATGTTTTAACTACCAGATTATTGCATATTCTGTGGCACRTGTCTGTCTACGTATATGAGAGCAAGTACTTTAAGTACATACACGTAAAATGAAGGTCTTTGTTCTCAGCACGTAAGCGTGGCASTGGCAGTGATAGCACTGCAAGCCTGGAAGAAGCAGTTGCTACCTGCTTTTAGCTCCCAATCATCTTTAAGAAATATAGTTTAAAGCCGCCATTAAAAGCCTCCATTAAACGTAGTGCTGCCTCTTATTTGAATCTACTAAGTGATACTGTAGTGAATGAATAAAGCTGCATCTTCTAATTATGAAGGTGATCCTAATGGCCTGGATAGTTCTGAAACAGGGTCGTGGTTTGGTACCACTACCTAAAAGATGTGCCGAAATTGAAGTATCTGTAGACAAGTAAAAGAGAAAATGAAATGTTGTTAAAAGAAAACAAGGAATCTGCATAAACTTATTTTATTAGTAGATCACTTGAATCATGCTAATCACTTGTGAAAGTATAATCTCATTTTATCTGATGTATGTATTTGTTCTTACTTTCAGAGACACAGTGGGGAAATACTCTATTAATTTTTATTACAACATTTGATCCCAACTTGATAATGAAAAGGACAGTAACTAATTGTACTACTGTTAATACTGAACACTGCTTGGATTTAAATAAGACCTGTAGCAATGTTTGAATCTGCAAATCAGGGAGAATGTTAGAATAAAAAAGCCTGATTTTAAAATGTACCATGAGGCGTTAGTTTCTGTTGAAATGTAAAGACTGTTCCCAGGCCTCTGGGTGGTCTCAGCCTGAGAATATCAGGCCAACAGCTTTGGAAAATACATACTGTACTTTTGTGAATAAGCTTATTTCTGACTTGCTGGCATTTTCTTGTTTTGTTTTCTCTTCTATGAATGAATAATTGTTAGCATTCCAACAAGCCAGCTGAGGCTTTAAAAAAACAAACCACTAAACAGATTTTAGCTACTCTAACAATTTTCAAGCTTACAAATTCTTTTAGGGCATAATCCTCGATTTGGATTTGTTCTACTCAGCTCCATTCTATCCTATTCTGTTTCAGCTTTTACTTCTGAAGATTTTTAACAGACCAAACCTGGAAGAGTCCCCAGGGATCTGTTCAATAGCTTGTGTCCTCTACCTGACTTTCAATCACTGGCTACAAATAACCAAGGGAACATAAACCATTTTAGGGGATAATAATTTATCTTTTGCAGAACAGTTGGTTTCTTTTCTTTCACTGACTCGATACAGTGACCATACAGAATGCTTAATTCATAGTTCAGAAAAAGATTTCTTGTTCAGCTTTCTTATTAAAGTCACAGTGTCATTTTCTGACGGGGCAGTATTTGCACCTATTTGCCTTGATGAAAGGCCARTAAACAACAGGATTAGGGAAAAGGGGTCATTTCTTATTCATATCACAGCAGTGACTCTTTTCCCCTGCTGGAAGTTGGTTCTGAACACCCTCTTTAACAAATTATGCTGCTGAAGGTAATAAATAACTCTGGGAATCTGGGAAGCAATTGCTTTTCTTAGAAGACCAAAGCCAAAGCTTTCAATTTTGGCTACCTGAAGTTAGGCTCCTAAATCTATTGTTAAGTACTGAAAACAAATTGATGTCATGATGAAAGATTCCACTTAGCCACAAATCTAATTCTGACAATGGAAGCTGTAAGTACTCAGAGCTTTGTAAAAGCAGACCACTTTGATCCATCTAATCAGATTTGGTGTTTCTGTCTCTACTTAAATCTATCTAGGAATTATGTTTCAGGAATATAGTTCTGGCAGTATCAAGTGCAGGACCCTGTCATTTTCTTGATGAGGACAAAAGTTAAAAACTTTATTTTCTTTTCCTGAGACAGAATTTCAGTAGTTTGCTGTATCAAGGGGATACTCAGCAATACTCAGGTTTTCCAGGTGTTCTGAACCAACATTTTGGGGCCAGAATTAGAGTACTACAAAGGCATTCAAAGTGCCTTTATCAGAAGGGCATCTGATATTGATATTTCTAATATGTCAGATATTGCCACAATAACTTTCAAAAATCAGTCAAGTTCTCCTGAAAACTCAGTATCAGTTGTGCCTGCTCGACTCCTTCAGGAACCCACAGCAGTTCTTAACTAGGTTTCTTCCTATGGAATTAGCAGAATCTTGCTGCTGGATAGAAGCCTTTTACCATCCAGCCTAAAATTAATTCCTAGCCCTTGATAAGGATATACCTGCATTATTAAGCACCTAAATCCCTTTAAGAATCCTGAATTTGTGCTTTCTATCATAAAAAAACAATAGGCTACATTATTAGAGTTGCTTTGCCCACTACAGGTGTGGTAGGTCACTGGGGGAAAAAGTAATAACCTGCATCCAGTAAAACTCCAATATTATATGATAAAGGGGGAAAAAAAGAACTGTTTATCAGGTATGATATTTTTATTTACTAATGTTCTGAGTGTTACAAGCCCAAGGAGAGAGAGAAATGAAGAGGGTCCTACTGTTTACCGATCCCATTTCATTTAACACAAATCTCATGTAGCAACATAATTATGCTATACTAATAATTCTGCAAAGTTATCGGCTCTTTTACAGCTTTGTAGCCACAATATAGACTTCTGAATTTTACTGTTTCTTTCCCTTAACTGGCCATCTGATGTGTATTGTCACCTGGTGAGAAGCATAACAAGACAAAAAATGCAAAGAAGCAATTTTGAAGAGCTCCAAGCAGTACTCTCAAGCACCCTTTCAGATTTTCTTTGTCTGACACATTATATTTAAAAATTAATCCAGAGCACCCCCACAAAAAATCTATTTTACTTGTTTAACAAAATGGAGTATTGATTTGCCAAAGCCTAAACAAAGCAGGCTACATGATTCATTGATCAAGAATTTGGGCTCAGTCCATGTGATCATTAACTTCTTTGTCAGATGCATTCATTTATTCATAAGCTTTGTTTATGGCAGGCCCCTTTCACAGGCTTCTTGCAAAATAACAAAAGCCAAATGACTTGTCTGCCTTCCATATCACTGGATGCAGAAGACAAAACAGAAGGTTCTCTCAGCTTCAAAGATTTTATGAGCCTTTTGAAGAATCCAGGAACTCTGGAGGCTTTCATACAAGTCCAGGCTTCAGTATTATTTAGGAGCTGTATATCACAAGTATAAAATTCTCCAAAGAAAGAAACCCCTCGTGCTGCCCTGTGGGAACGTAACCAGATTTGACAAAGTCAGTAGCTGCTATTAGGAGCTACATACACCTTTGTAACGTTGTTGGGGAAATGCTAGTTGCATGACCATAAAGCTTTGCTCTTGATGGGGAGTTGCTGCAACAAAATATGTTCATTGGGAACTTCTGATACATAGTTTAAAGGATTATGAAACAGGATCCAGTTAAAACCAGTGCTTAATCCTAAATCAAAACCTTTTTCTCCATACATTCCCTTTGGTTTAAAATAAGCAAAGCAACAGCAGGCAAAAGAGATCTTAATTCTTTTTTTTTTCCTTTGAACAGGGTACTGTTTTAAATTCCAGACTTTACTGTGCTCTATAGCTTAACAGCAGGCAAGAAATACTAACAATGAAAAATGAGTCCTTATAATCAATAACTGAGTATTTGCTGCACTCCATTAATCCTTTATTGAAAAAAAACATCACAGTCATGAAGAAGTTATTATAGGGTAAAGTAGGGTCTGATCTTACAGTGAGTTAAGTCACTCTCTGGTTAACAGACATGGTTTGGCTTCTTTCCTGAAACACACGCGAGTTAGCTAACCCCTCAGCAGAAGACGGATAAGCTCCACTGCCTTTGCTGTGAGCTCGTGGGGGTTAAAAGCACACTCAGAGACAGTTGCCTCAGAATAGCTTGCACATTCACTCACTTACCTTGTCGTAATTCCTCTGTAAGTCTATCTCCTTAGCGTGCAGCTGTCAACCTTTTAACATGAAAAATGAAAATAGTAGGAAAAGAAGATGAAACAGTTTGTGATTTTTTTGGTCTTGTTTAAAGAAAGAATAAAGTAGTCTCACTCAGTAATTTATACAACTGAAGTCTAATTTACATGTTGGATGGGCTATAATGTAAACTATGGAACACATTGTGACTTCAGGAGCCTAGATGCCTCTGTGGATGTGGAATTAAATCTTTCTCTAATTCTTCTACTAATTCTGCAAAGACAGTAATGGAAATCCCACTATCTGAATCAGGACATTACAGAATAAATAGCATAAAGTATGACTGCAGTRGGAAATAAAGGTCTTGTCCAGAACTGTGAAGTAGATGGAAGGTTTTTTCTGCAAATTGCGTGCACCGGGTTTTGGATTAGACACCAAGTACTTGTGGGGATATGGACAGGGAATTTAATAGCTCAATTTTTGTATATTTGGCTGGGAGAAACAAACTTCATCCTGATTCTGATAATCAACTAATACTTGATTCAGTTATCCCAAACTTAGTGTGGATAACTTGGTCAAAACTCCTGAACAATAAGCAGTGAGTTGAGTGTATGCTATGCTGGGTATCCACTTGAAATCTCAGTAAGTCTTTCTCTCTGAGAAAGTTTTGGGGCTACTCTTTAAAAATGGAGAACTCATAAACATCTCAAACTCAGCTCAACCTCAAGCAACAGAAGGGCTCTGAACAGTTCTTCTGGGAAACGTCACAAACATTTTATCACGACACAGAAAAGAACCAAGGCGACTGATTATACCATATTCTTTATCAGAGAGAACCTGATTTTAGACATAACTGTGGCGTAACCACTGATTCTGTGCCAACAATGGAGCAGAAAACAGAATCACGTTTTGCCTGAAGCAAAGTTCTTGCACAGTCTATTCTGCTATCGATACACATCAGAAACCTTTTCTGCAGTGAGATCTCATTACAAATATTTTTATGCTCTGAAATGTTCACTTGATTTAACTTTTCTTCTTAAAATCAGACTACTTAACATTTGGACAGAGACAGTTTTTTTATTATGCATAACAGAAAATATACATCATGAATATGCATAGTGTGTTCTCTGCATATACGAAATGTATACACACACATATGTATCTGTTCAAGAAAGTTCACAGAATGGAAAAAAGAAATTAAAACATTTGCTTAATACTAATGCTATAGATATACATTTTTCTGTTAGCAACATATTTGCTTTATGTTTTCTTTCAGTTAAAGATTGAATATGTGCCACAAGAAATAGGCTTTAAATGGATGCACAATAGTTGGCTACAATGGATAATTTCATTTAGGCACAGCATTACAAAGTAGCCATTTTTAACTTCAACTAGATTACACATTTACTAAACCATCCATAAATTCATCATTTGGCTGAGTCACATTGAGAATTGTTTTAAATAAATCTATGTGAAAATTAAATTTAAGTTGAAAAGCAGCATGAAAAAGATGTATAGTAAGTAATTCATTTGTTGTAATAGGACTATTTGGAAGGAATGCAAATGCACGTCAAATTGTAAAAAGCATAATTATTTTTCTCCAGAAGCTGAATGAAATAGAGCAGCTTCTGCCAATACAATATTTGATAAGAATTATCCCCAGAAAATTCAAGTTGGAGTTTTAAAATTAAGTCTTTTCTTGGTGTATAGTAAGTTTCCGAAGGTATTTGCTATTTGTTTTATTTTAATGGCCAAAAAGAACATAGGAATGGTCTCAGCAGGTCAGACCTGCCCTTTATGTTCTCCATTATACTGCCTTTGGCAGTGGACACTAACAGATACTTCACAGAAGTGTCAAAAACCCATTTATTATAGAAATGGTGGGAGGAGGGTGGGCTTGCCCAGAACCCGAACCCTGGCAGGAGTGAGGGGTCGCCCAGGCCATCCCCCCTCCTGCTCATCCACCCAGAGAGGAGCTTTCATTCTAGCTGCCAACAATAAGTGCTTGTCTTAGAAACATTCAGATCTCAGGGTCTCTTTCCCTTTCTCGCTTATCTAACATAACTGCAGATGTGCATACTATCCATATAATGTCTAATCCTTTTCAAATCCTGTACAGGGTTAGTGTACTGGAGATGACTGCACAAGATCTGGAGTGCCCTGTAATAACTTACTGGTAGTAGGCGATTGCTGGGATTCTGAGACATTTTCTATCACTTGGGTTTGGTTGGGAATATCAGGAGGAAGGAGGATATCGTTCCAGACAGCCATCCATCAAGTGACACTTAGGAGCTGTTAAGAAACGACGTCAGAACTGTTAGCTTTAATGATTCAACCTCCTTTTCCAGACGACTGACCAAATTTGTTCTGACAAGAAATGATTAAGGACTCACAAAAAAAAAAAAAAGAAAGAAAGAAAGAAAAACCTGTGGCAGGATTTGCATGAAGACTTTCTTAAGAGAGAGGGGCTGGTCTTGGCGACGCGGCAGAGCTCTGAACAAGTGGAGGCAGGAGCTGGCTGCAGGGTGTGAAGCAGCGCGTTTGCGTCAGCACGGTGCCGGGCTGGCGAGGGCCTGCTGCTGGAGCCAGGTGGTCCCAGCCCAGGGCTGGCTCCGTGCTGCCACAGCAATCCACCTTTCAGAGTGTCACCTAGTGTCCTACGCAGTGCTGTATGAAATCACCGGCTCAGGCTAATACTGCTTCATCTGCCTGTTGGCCTGACCAAACCAGAACCAAACCAAAAGCGAATAATGGGAACCAGACCAAACCAGAATAATGAACTTAGGATATCTAAAAAAGCTACCCCGATCTGGTCTACCTCCCTCCCTACCAATGCTTAAACCAGTGCTTAAAAACCTCCCCTCCAATTTTCTTTGCTTTTTTTTTTATCTTGGTCTTTAAAGATTTATGCCCACAGCCAAATGCCAAGTAAAGAATACGTTTCTTTTAAAAATGTTGTTCTGGCACTGACACTCTTCCATTCACGGACTTCTGTATGGAGTTTAACCTGCAGGGGAAGAGTGATTGATACGCTGTGTATTGTAGCCCAGGGCCTGGTCTAAAAATGAAAAAATTGTAAATTCCCCTCCAAGGAGCCCTAAGACCCAGGGGTTTGCACTGGACAAGGGAGACAGAGATGTAGCTGACTGTGTCACCATGACAATATATCATGAATTCCAATGGGTATTTTTACTGTACGTTAACAAACTGTTTTCTTTTGAGGGTTTGAAACTTACTGCCATTCCAATTCACCAAACACACCTTTGTTAGTATAAGAAAGTTTAAACAAGAATTTCTCTTTTATCATCTCTGTATCATTCATAGTTTTGTATACTTCCATCATCTTCACCTTCCATTATCACAGCTATCTACCTTTTGAGACAGTTCTGATCTCTACAGTGTCTACAGAGGATGACATTTCTCCAGTTGGATACAGTGTTAATTAAATACTGTTCGGGTTCTTTCCTTAAGGGAGACAACACTAGACTCCTTAGAGACTTCAGTATAAAAATAAAATCATGCCAAAGAAATTGCATGCATTAAGTACCTACTTTATAAAATATGTTACTGCCTTTGGAAAAGAAACAAATGCAAATTCTAGTTACTGTGCTTGAAAGAGGTGACAAGAAGAAGTGCCAGCATCTTGGCTCATGCTGTTGTTTTATTGTCACAAATTGTTAGTTACATTTGAAAATCACGGATCTCTCTCATTGTGAAAGTTGCATCTGCCAGTTGGTGCCTGTACACTAGAGTGGGTTTACCCAATTAGCAGAATTTCCCAGGCAGGACCCAGAATAGCTGTGCATGCAGCCTAAACGCTACCACAGCTGAGGCTCATCCTGGGACTCTGGCRGTCTGAAGGCAGCTGCTTTACCTGGGGAGCTAAACGCAGGAGAAGCTGTACAAAGCCTGTCTCGGTGGGAGTCAGTCTTGGCACGTCTGATCTAGCTGTATTTGTCTGTAGTGCTCTGACAGATACAGTCTGCCTTAGTCACAAACACAGTGTGCAGCAGACAGAAAAATATTTTTAACCTCAGTGCACTCATGAAATGAAACAGGTCATGGAGACAATGACATTTAAGTGTTACTTGTAATCTTCATCACCGGCCATCTCAGGCTATTTGCATCTTCCCTCTGGCTCACTCAGCTGAGGGCAGCTCACCCTCTGCAGAGCTGGGTGCTTCTCAGGCCGCATCTAAGGCTCATACAAAGATGATGGGAGGGCCGCAGGGTAACCGCTTTATGGGAAAAGCATCTGAGGGACTTAAGGGACTGACTTCATATACGAGTTCAAAGTTAAAGAGGCACAAGTGGAGAAATAGCATTCCTAAGAAAACACAAGCTTAACTGCAGTTCTCCATCTGCCAGTGGATTCAATTGCATGTTCCCTATTTTGGGCTTCATTAAACAGTGGTAACCTAGTATTTGCTAAGCTGTGCCACCAGTAGTGCAGGGCCCTGGACCTTTCCACATCTTTTTTTGCCTTGTTTCTGTATATAGCTTTCTGCACTTTTCTAGCACTGGGGGTAGACATGATGCATTAGAACTGAGCCACAATCTAGAGATTACACTGGGCTTCAGCAAAAAGCAGTATGACAGAATGTGTTATAGAATAATATATAATAATGAACTATAACAAAATAGTGAAGTATCTGCCAGCTTTATAAATAGATGGACAGAATATAATCATAAAAAATATCATCATGAACTTTCCCCAGCTATAGTTAGCAATTTACATCTTTTTCCTTCCTTTAAACAGTAGGTAGGCTTTGTAGGTAGATTTTTGGTTCCATAATGAACAGTGGAAAAGATCACTCTCTTTATAAACAGAAACAAATTCACCATAACCTTCCTAATTGGTATTTTCATGATCTACAGATCATGGCAGGCACTGCTTTATTAATTGGTCCCAAACAGCTTTATTCACTGAACCATTCTGATAATAAGTAAGCGCTGGATAAATTGTAAACTTATCAATATCCATCACTTTTTTAATAGGTTGAGGAGCATATGAATCTATCAGGATTACCTTAAAAATGTTAGGAATTTTATTTTAATTGATCTTAATCTCTAGAAGGCAATCATGTTCTAAATATTTACTAACTCTGTTTTTCTTAATGTAGTATTCTGGCTTTTATTAAAATTAATGTCTATTTTATCAATGTAGAGCTATGAAAGAATTCCCATCCTGTAGTGCTGAACAGTATAAAATGCTTATGTAGTCTACTTAGAGCTATTCTTAAGAACTCAAATATCAGAATGAGCTAGGTATATTTTTAAAGAAGAAAAAAAAATTTTTTTGGAAAGACAGTCACAATATAAAATATTTCTAAGTATAATTTCTCCTTTGAAAATATACACAATAAAAAAAAAACTATTTTAACATGGATAAAGATAAAATAGGATATAAAACATTTTGGTTGAACAAAATGACATATAATGTAACTATAATCTATTAAGGTATTCTGGGAGCAGAGGGAGGGTTTTTCTGCTCAAAATATTTCTCTTTTGTTTTTGCCTAAACTGTGTTGTAATTTTTCTCTTGACTGTTTTTGTGGTTAAACTACCAAACCAAGCCATTCATTATTCAGCCACTTATTGACATGGATGATCTATATGTAAGCTGGGATCCCCACTCTAAACAGATCATAATCCTTCTATACTTTTCATTATTGATCAGTTGCATTTGTTATGTTCTGAAAAGTCACTATTAACTTTTACATCACTTAAGTCTCATTTTATCTAGTTAAATGTGGGCTCCAAATGAGCACTTCCATTTGTGGCATCTGTTGCGTTTCCCACTCCAGCCGCCCTGTATGTCCCTCCTGCTGGGAGAACCTGAGCTGACACAGTTGCTGCTGGCAGTGTCACTGTCTGCTTTTCATCCAGAAAAATGAGTTCTGTGTCTTAAACACCCTAAAGGAGGCTGAATTGGATGTTTTGTGTCATTCTGCATTTTACTCAACCAGCAAAGGTTTTTCCTTCTCTATTCCCTTCATACCAGTGAGCATGTTACTCAGTAGCAGTATTTCRGAAAGGCTCTCATGGGTAACAGGGTGAATGAGATCAATGCACCACTGCAAACCCCTCAGATCCAGCATTCTAGAAGCATTGATTATACTAGGAAAAATACAAGCTGACTTGCATGCCTTTTTCAACATCAAGGACCCTCTTTCCTGTTGTGAACATTCTTATTTTCAAGGATGTAAGATAAAAAGAGCTTCTGGATGCCTTCGGATATATAAGAAAACAAGATTTTGGCCTACTGTAGCAAAATATTTTGAATCTTTTGGGGACCTGAACAATGAGTGAGATTTACTCCTGTGCAGAACAGTGAACAAGTTCCCTACTAAACCTTTATATGCTTGGGGTATAAAGCACACCCCAAGGGAGAGTCAGCAGAAGCAAGAACTGAATTTAAATGTTAACAGCTTTAAGCATAGATCTCAGGACAACAGTGATTACCTGCAGTTTTGGGAGACATGCAGATCTTTCTTTGTGGTCTGACACTACTGACAGAAGACAGAGTATCAAAGATTTCGTGTTGTGCTTCTTCACCCACAGCATGTATCTGAGGATCCAGGGAACCACCTGAATTTTAAAAGCACCTTTGCTCTGTGCACGATGTCAGTGAGCTGTCTAACCATTACTTGTTCAACAGTATGTGCAGTGGAGTACCCTTCCCACCTCGTTCTTGGAGTCTGTGAAAGGACAGGAGTGATCAGTGCATTAACCACTTGGTTACAGAAGCTTAATAAATTGCCTCCCGTCAGCTGAGCTGCCGTCATGTAGCAGTTGATGTGTGCGCTCTAGGCTGTCCCCTTGCACACGGAGTAAAATGCAGTAGCCCTTGTTTCTGAGGTGTAGCCGGAGTTGTAGGGAAGGCTGTTAGTGAGCACACGAGCTGTTACTAACAGCTACCATGACTTGGTAGGTGCACAGGAGCTTCTTTGGCCAGCGTAGTTCAGTTACAGCTCTGACCCCCTTCCGGAAATCTATGTCTCACTTTGGAAATCTATCCTCCCCCCAACAAAAAAAACACCCAACAATCCAAAACAGATTAAAGAAACTTTGAAGTTTCTCAAAACCTATTAAATGCTGTTGTTCTCAATTCATTCAAATTAATTTGAGGCAGCTTGGCACATTTAAAAGTAATAAAATGAGGTTGGAGGTTTGAGCTCCGATACACTTGACATATTTTGCTGTGATAGGGAGGTTTTGCTTCATAGAAGTTTAATTGCCCCTCATGCAACAGTGAGGATAGACTTTCTAGGTCAAGGTCGAGATTCATAGGTAGAGAATAAAAGAGCCTTTCTCCGCATTAGTTCTTGCCCTAAAGACAATAAAATATCTTTCTGGAGCCCACATGGGAATGCTGCTTGCAAAGACCAGATTGTATTTTCTCTGTTAGTACTGAAGAACAGAACTGTTTCAGCACAAAATGCTCATTTTAATTTCATGAGAACTTTAAAATGTGGTATTATATCAGGAGAATACAAGCGTGATGATTGGTGATAACTCTTTATATCTGGTTGTCAGAACACTTAGCAGAGTGCAGGAAGTCTGTTTTGAAATACTTCCCATGTTTTAGGGAATCTGAATCTACATTTTTTCTACCTCCCAGGAAAGTGTCCTAACCAGGAGATTAGACTGTAAGGAGGTGCATCAACTCCATAATTATTATGACATGCAAAATAAACTGCTTCCCTAAGAAAGACTGAAAAAAAMCGCTCTCTCACATACTCACAGATACACACATGCCACAACGTATACTACTGAAGAAACACTCTCCTGAAAGACAGATAAGGATTTAAATTTGAATTTAAATTCCTTTGATAGAAGCAGCTGTGAGCTGAAGTATCCTACCTCTTCAGTGAGTATTTTAGCTACTGAGATAAATGAAGGTAGAAGAGGAAACATCTACTTTTTTAGCCATCTGTTTAAAAAAAAGGAAATTGTCCACTTATTTTTCAAAACAAATCCTGAAAGAAGGTAAGCATTTCCCCCTAGTTTAAGTCCACAGAAGGAGGTGTTATTTAAGACATACCTGATCCGTCATGTTTCCAAATGGCTACTTTAAATGGCTCTCTGCACATGCTGGCTTTGGACTCCAGTTCTGAGGTGCCCAATTCTCCCTGCAAAAGCTAGACTGAAAGGCGAAAAGAAAAAAAATTTGAAGGTGCCTTTGTTTGTTTGAAGTTCTTCATGAAAAAAATTTGGGTTTTGACCAGTGCTAATATGGAAGGTAGTTAGGCACCTTCTGGAAAGAAGAAAACTCAAAAGTCCTTTGAACATTTTATGCTCTCTACCACCAGTGCAAGCTACAGACATGACGGCTGATTCAGGAGGGAAGTTCATTAATTTTTCATATTAAGTCCTAATTCTAAAATAGCATAAATTTAGATGGTGCCCTGCACTTGCATAGAGCCCCAGTTCCAGGGTGATGCATACGGGACCCAGGTAAGGCTAGGCAGTGAATTTATTCAGTGTATTTCTTTCTGCACAGCAAATTTGTATGACACGTAAGACCAAGTATGATTTTTTTTTTCTTCCCTCAATACGTTTGCTTAAAATATCAGCATCCACAGTGTTCACTGAGTATTTACCAAATCTGTGTAAAATATGGTGTTTGTTATTGTCACAGGACAAAAATATCAACTAAAGTAATTTTATAACCTTTGAATAAACACAGGTTCTCAGGCTGAGCAATTGCTTGCTGTTTTTTCATATCACTTAGTTTAATTGTTCATTCTCCTTAGCTAGAAGCAGAAGGTAAATGCTTATGAAGCCTTAATACACACTTTACTGAAAAATGCACTTACTCTCAAGCTGATACCCTATTAATTTTCCCTGAATAAGTCATGTAAGTATATAAAAAGAACTTGTACTTTGGCTAGATTTGCCTTCCAAAGTGTTTTCCTAAAATTTAAGAGAATGCCTCCTTTCTAAGTATCGTTAGTGCTTGTACAAAGGTAGGGGGGTGTACAGAGGTGGAGCTGGAAGTCATCTGTCATGTCTAAAAGGTCAGTGTGTTCCTCCTGACCTTAGCACTTGTGTATCTCAATTCCAAACTGAAACCTAAAGGATAAGAGACAAATGCATTCTTTCACTGTCCAATGAGCTATTTACTCATGGGAAAAACAAATGCCACCCCAAACAAATCACAGTACTTTTTTTTTCCAAGCACCATTTAGAAATATTACTATAAATAACATTATTCCTACATTACAGACAGAGAATTGATAAGAATTATCCCCAGAAAATTCAAGTTGGAGTTTTAAAATTAAGTCTTATTCCTGTGTTACAGATGGAGAATCTTAGCATTTTATGGACACAGCACAGCTATGACTTGCCATCATTTCAGCCAGCAGTCAAGCAAGGAATGGAGCTCAGTTCTTCAAAGATTATCCAGTAATGTATCTRTTAGATTGCTTTACCTCTGAATGAGAAGCCTGTCTTGATCTTCTTACTAAGATTTGGTCTCAGACCAAGAATCAGCTGCAGTAGTGTCTGGTAGATAATATTTTTGACCAGATGAAAGTCAATGACTTAGAAATGAGAACTTTTCCACAGTAAAGCATAAGGCATTATTTCCTGGGAAATGCAATCTGCTCATTTATCTATTTTGTGCATTTACTTGGATTTTGTATTTAGATAGAAGAAGCATTTCAATTTTATGGCTTGTCAGCAGCATGTCATGTTGAACTCTCAAAAATTATTTAATCATGTACCAGTCATACTTTGTGTCTGGTTAAAGATGACAGGTTTTAATAGTTCATAATTAAAGGACAAAGACTAAGTTAATATTGATAGTTTCTTGGCACCATTAGATCTCTACCTATTAAAGAAACATTTCAAAGATGCAGTGGAGTCTCAATAACTTGCCCTAATGGCAAGATTCACAGAAAAATAGAGTTCTAAAAGTTAGTGAGAAAAAGCTACTTATTTGGGAAGGTATTTTCAAAGATACAAATTGAGAGAGTGCTACCTCTTCTTACTCTCCCATTATCTTCATGGACAGATAATCTTCAAATGAAGCTGATGGTAGGCAAACAAGTTTTAACTTTCTATGATTGTGTTTCAACCATAGTGACTATTATATGACATATATCATGTAAATAACAGTCTGTGTCAGGCTTTTTTATTTTGCTGAGAAGTGGGGAAGCACTGGCCTTCTTTGTGGGTTTGCATATTCACATGGATTATGCAAAAAATATTAGCAGGTTTCACTTCAGTGTCTTAGTAAATGCTATACAGCAGCTACTGGAATACTCAAATTAGACCAGATGTCATAACGCTGAATTCTTATCCCAGCAGAGTACAACATTTAAAAAATTGTTACTTTTGTTTTTAATTTACTACTCTATGGATGAGAGAAGTTCCATCTGCTTACTTTATTTTTAAATGAAAACATAAATGTTGTCCTGTGACAATTAGGCTAGATATTGTCACTAGGTGACATTAGGCTAGATATTACATAGAGAGAGAGAGACCCCAAGCAGTTAAAATTTATATCTAACAAATATGTTTTCTTACATACAACCATCTGCATGATAAAAGCAATGGGTAAGTCTGTGAAGCTAGTGTAAACAGGGTTCAAAGTGTGATCCATTTTTATGCTAGTGTGGAAATGACAATTAAAAATTTTAGGAAAGCTGGAACCATAGTTTCTCCTATGGGAGAAGTGCAGTCACATGGGATAAAGGGAAAATCAACTGCTGGAATGATTAGATCTGAAGACAGTGGCAATTYAGCACAGCTGAATTCATACAGCTTTTGAAGGATTTCTCAGGATTTCAAAACCATCTCTAAAATCTTAAGCCTGTCTGTGATTCTGTGTCAGTGGGAGTTCTGGTTTCACAGCCCACCGCTGGAGAAGAGTTGCTGAACTCAAAGGCAGAGATGCACTCTCTCCACTTAGAAAGGGAAGGGGAGAAGACAATGGGAATATTACAGTGTTCCTTCCCTCACAGCCATAGCTCTTCAGCTGGTGATGGTAGAAAATGAAAATGAGTGAGTTGGTATGCCTTTCTGGGATTATGATTAATGAAAGCAACCATTTTTTCTGTGGGAAGATGGTCTAGCATGGACAGTTTGGTAACTTGCTAATCACTTGTCTCGCTGTTCAAAAGAACGTGTTCATGACTCAAATACTAAAATTTCAGACAACAATTTGATTTTTTCTTTTTTCCCACTGGAGCCACCTTTCTAATACTGAACTTTCTGGCTTGAGGTAGGACATACTCCTATAAATTAAGCCTGATGACATCAGGTGTAAGAATTGGCACTAGTGGAAAATTCAGCCTGAATAGCGGTTTCAGGAGGTGAACTGCACTGTATCCCTGTACAGAAACACGGACAGTGTTTCAGAGCTTTATTTGCCAGTGAGACTGGATAAACTTGCCATGATGAACTGCTGCTTTTTACTGTGTAAGATTTTTGGACRTTGGTGTTTTCTTCTATTTAGATGAACTGCCAGGCTCAACTAAAAGTGTTCAATAATATCCTTTCTTTTCCACATATAATTAAATTAAAATAAGCTTGTACTTTCTAAAAGTGTGTTGTTTCTGTGTCAGGTCTGTAAAGACCGTGTGTGTCAAATACATACATATGTATACATCATGTATACATACGCATACAGAAGGAGAGGCTGAAAAAGCAGGGTGATCTCCTGGAAGTAGAGCTCTCTAATAATACTCTACTGCTTGGGCATTGTGGCCAGGCTAGAACAAGCCATATAGGAAAACCTGGGAATTCAGGAGACTTAATGCACTTCCAAAGCATGCAAATAATATTTCACTAAGGACTAAACGAACAATTAATTTCTTCAGCCTGCTTCAGTGATTTTACAAAAAACCCTTTCCACATGTATGAAACAACATCTTACTCACATAAAGAAGAATGGAAAAACAAAAGACATAGCAAATGAACTTATTTCTCCTGCAAGTTGGAGAAAGAAAAAGATTACCTTTTTTCACATAGTTAAGTAGAAGGAATGGGACAATGTATTTGTAAAATAAAGATAAATATAATTTAGAAAAGTCCTTGAAGGATCCTAGGTTTCAGCTCTTGGTGAGCGACTGTACTTTTTRAAGCCCTTCTGAAATGTGGGTTTCACATTTGAAAAGGTTCTTCAAGCTATCTACTGTTGAGAAAAATAAGAAAAATAATTATTGTTCCAATGCTAAATTGTTTTTTAAAGCATACTGACTCTTCAGAGTGTGAGAGCACTACGGCTGGTGACCCTATTTTTATCAGGCCTGATCTGAATGGAAGCTTTTTCGTCTTCTTCAGAGAGCTTTTAGCTGATGCCCAGAGGTATTTTAACACAAGATTAGGAGTCAGGAATTTGCAAAATATAGTCTGGCTGTGACCAGTTCTATTTGTAGCTTTAGCAGGTCTTCTCAACTTTCTGTTTTAGTAAAATTAATGGGTATTCTGATATTTACCCTCCAGACATATTGTAAAAGTTAATTCATTGGTGCACCTTGTACATGGAAAGAACTGCTGAATGTTATTATCCATAGTTTCAGCAAATATTCAAAGACTCCCATTCAKGGAGCTACAGATTTCAAGGCCAGGAGGGCTCGATCTTGCCTATGATTAGCCTAATTAGTCTGCTTCCTCTTATATCATTTTAAGACCTTTTAATTGCAATTACGTGTTGTTTTGAAACAATAGTTAGAAATACTTTTGAAACAGATTTTTAAATAATGTACATTAGCATACATGCATATGATTTCATATATATATGTGGGTAAACTAGTGAAATCATCAGTTTTGTATTTTTTATGATTGTCAGTCTGTGTTGCAAAACAAAGAGTAAAGGATTTGGCAGAAGTCTTGCTCTCTCCTAACCTTTCACTTTCCATTTCCCCTGTCCTTGGAGATTGTCATAATGCAGCTCTGTGCCTCTTCAGCTAGACTTTGCCAGATGTCTACTTTTTGCATATATTTGGAAGAAGCTAAGCTTAATTTAWTTGTGCCCCAATTCAAGAGAGTATCCCTGTGCTGGCAAGTTGATTAAGCATGGCGGTAATTTTAATTATCTTCTCATCTCTCACTGGAGTGCAGTCAGTGGAGCTGATGAAGTTAACCCCATAGATAAGTACCCTTTTTACACTGGGGTCTCAAACAAGAGGGACAAAGCTTTCTTTTCAACATCAAGAATTAGTCTTCACCTGTCTGAAGCCACTTCTTCTCCACCATCCCATCTGCAGATGATCTTCTTCCTTGAGAGGCTTGACATTACAGCTGAATTGCCTTTATTACTGGCTTATTTCTCTACTAGTTTTCCTCTTCTCTGTGATTCATCGCTGTCTTTTACATATGACAATACTAAGTTGGCTGCTCAGGCTTTTTTTTTTTTTTTTTCTTTGCCAGCTGTTCCCCTCTCCCCCTGACTAATTCTATTGTGTAGGTTCAACAGAAATGGCACAAGGCCAACATTTAAAGGATGCAAATTAGCGCATTAAAGATTTGAGGAGATCTAGTGTCAGTTTTACATGTCACATTCATGGTAAAATCATAGAGATATACAGAGCTAACATTTATTTAAGAATCAAACATATGAAGAGATCATTTTCAAACGTTGTATTTAAGTGCTTTGTAAATCATTTAATTTTCTTTCTGAAAGTGTCCTGTCAGAAGCCTATAGGAGAAAGAGCAGCATAATTGAAATGTCACTTTGCTTCCCAATAATGAATTTCATAGTCAGTCCTTCTACCCCCGTGACAAAACTCACATCTCTGCTAGCTTGTTTCGGTTCATCTGGCCCTGTTTTCAACAAGATACACGCAGTAGCTAGTACACTTTTGTATACYTACTGGGTTTTAATTAACACAAAAAAACAATAGCCTGGAGAGAAGAACAGAGAGGGACTCCATAAATGAGAGGTTGTTCACTAAAAAAAGGCACAAGGTGCTTACTCTAACAAAATGATAACCTCCAATATGCAGCAGCTGAACTTCCCGTATGTTGTATGAATATCAAGCCATTTGCAGACTTCCTGTGTCTCTCAGACTATTAAGAGAAAGAACAGGATTCCTGCTCACATCACAGCTACACAGAGTCAGTATTAGGCTGCAGAGGCATTCAGCTTGCCCTGGATCTTCAACAAGGCAAAAATGCCTCCTGGAGAACCTAGCGCAGTTCAATTTAAGTCACTACAAAAAGTAGTCCCTGCTATCTTTTGTGCTCCCTTCAACGGCATGGCAAGTCCCTCCTGCCCTGACTGGCACAATGCCGGTGGTGGTGATACACCTGCTTAATCCTGTCTCATTTTTTTTACACAGCTATTGATGGGACACAGCTGTCTGGACTTGAAACTACTCATTTCACCCCAAAATGCTGTATAAAAATGATTCACTTTAATCCACACTACAATTCAGGCATACCTGTGGTGACACACAGCCTCTGTTTAAACAGCAAAAGGAAACAAAGTACACCAGCTAAGAGGAAAGAGTAAAGGAGAGTATTTCCTCCAACAGAAATTTAGGCAGGAAGAGTATCATTACTGACAGCACAATCTCACCTCTGGGATCAGACTTACAGTCCTGCACAGCACTGAAACTGCCACATGATTTTCCTGAATTCTTCCATTTTGCATCTTATTTGCAGAAAGCTACCTCCAGTTATACAAAGACACAAACATAGTCTGAGAGGTTGCTTCAGGCCTGAGAGAGATTTGTTCCAGTTATTGATTCCTCATTACAATTTCTGCAGCCCCTAAGATATCCTTAGAGAGCTAACATTAGAGCACTGGCCAGGCCAAATCTTGCTTCACTTATAAGAGCTGATGCRTTTACATCTTAAGGGACTATCGATCTACTGCAAATCATCTTTTTTTTTTGTTTCAAGCAAGCTGAAACTCCAGAGGAGAGACAGGACAGCAAAAAGCTTGGCCAGAAATTGTGAAAAAGATCAGGATATAATAATAGTGCTTGGAAAACTTACAAGGTGAACCCAAAACTCAATAGCAAACATAATACGGAAGAGAAGCTCACACATGAAGAATGAAATTTGTATACGGCGCCTCTTCGTAAGAGAGCATGAGCAACATCTGGCACAACTAACCTTTTAAAATATCATTGCTGTTTATTTGTTTACAAAGGACTTAAGCTAGAAAAGAAAGGGGAGATGCTAAAGGATAAACCCACAGAATAGCATCTTACCCTCTCCCCGATAAAGATTTCAGAGCAGGTGTTGTCGGCCTGTTACTGTTGCTATCAGCCAATATCAAAAGCAGCTGGCAATGCTCTCATCATGCAAAAATTCCAATCAGATTTCTCAGTACCTTCTGATTACTGCAGCGGCACCTGTTGTGGTCCTAAATGACTACCTTGTCACAGCAGACAGGTCTGCCTTCTACTTAGCTTTTATTAGCTCTTAAATATTCTGCTTCCTCTAATTGCACATCTAATCTTACCAAACAAATTTAGGAGTCCACATCTATTCTTGGCTACCTGATGCTTTAATCCTATGCATGTTTAAAGTTATGCTGCCATCTTTCACCTACACTATGATTATGCCCATCCCAGCTTCACACCAATATAGGAAACTTTCTTTTCTTTTCCTTTCTATACACGTTATCACTTGGCCAAGTGATTCATCCAAATAATGGCTTGTTCTGTCAACTATGCTGATGATATCCATATGCAGGCATTTATCAGGCGCTCTAACACAGAAATGTCATTTCTAAAAGCCTGTTTCTTTGTTATCATGTCCCATATGAAAAAGAAATGTTTTCACATAAAGCAGTTGTGGATTGATTGTACATGCTGCTCCACCCTGAAGGTCTTATATTCATTTGTACCTACCAAAAGTAATTGGCAATCACTTTGCAAAGATACTGCCAAGCATTAACTGTGGCACACTCAATTGACATGTCATTTCACTCAGAAATACTAATGTATCACTTCTTTTCCTGATCTGGACCTGATTCAGATCATCTAGAGAGCAGTGTGAACTTTTCCACTGACTTCAGCAGATCTGGATCATACCCCTAAAATGTGCATTATTACTACTGAAAAACAAACATTTATATACGGTAAAGGAGGCATAAAAGGAAACTTTTTTTTTCCAAGGAAATATTTTAACAAGCATAGTGGTCAAGATGGGGGTAAGCAAATGAATAAATTTWAAAAAACTATAAAAAGTAGGCATACAGTGCTGTAACTTCCATTCCTCATTTTGCTGAGCCCCAGTTGAATTTTACTCCAGATATTTAAATCTTTTGCTGATCAGGCCATGGATTATCTTTCCAAATTAATCCCCGTGTACCTCTCTGCTCACACGATCCAGTGTGATCAGAATGATGCAGAATTGCTCTCTGCAATGGTACCTAACTTAACATACAAATCCTTTTCACACTGTGTCCCTGAAATTTGGAACATTTTCCTCTTGTGTAGTCATGATGGATATCTGATGCCCTAGTAGAACTTTATCTCAAGCTTTAGCTAATCTTGGCTTCATGAAGTTAGCCATGTATACTGATTCTGGTAACTGCAAATTCAGTTAAATTCCATTAGTGTCAAATTTTGTTTCAAGATAACCTAAAAGTTACTAGAAAGATGCTATGAAGTTACAGGTGATACAGAACTGCAGTTGTGCATTTAAAAAAAAGAAAAAGTTTCTACAAACCTCAGAGCAGCCGGATCATTAATTTTTGTCCTCCATTAAATAGGGCATTTTCCAGAGTATGAAACCTAGGCATTTGCAGTTTCCAGTTACTTGAACATGAGACTGACTCTAAGCAAACACGACAGTTGAATCATTGCCATCATCCAAGCTGAGAAAACTGCAAAACCTGACAAATCTAACAGAATAGGGGTTTGTACATTTACTTCACAAAAATAATATGCATTATTATTAGCCTCTAAGTTAAAAAAATACACATTTTTGCTCCCACTCTGCTTTTTAAATTTTCCTTACTCCTTCAGCTTATTTTGTGTTACATAATTATATTTTTATRTATTTGAAGAAATTGGTAAATTTCACATCCTCCCTTGTTCCTACAGATAAAAATTAATTTAAGATTTACAATCATAATGCACAATCACTTCTCAAGGAGAAGCAGCGTAGGTTTTGGGAGAAGCCTCAGCCATTTTACACTATAAAATCGCCCTGTATCCTTACACTTTCTTGTGGCCAGCTCACTCACAGACCACAGATACAGAAAGCATTAATTGCTTAATAATAATTTACACAGTTAGATGATTATATCYCTTTTGTCTCTCCTTATTTCTCAAAACAGACTGTTCTGTCACAACATTTGTTCAAAATATTTTCTACCCATGCTATCCATTTCTGTCATTAACTGAAGTCTCTTTGTATGAACGCTCTTCTAGCTGCTCAGCTACTCTTTTTCATCTAATGCTGACTTAATGATAACCCAGACATTAATATTACTACTGGGTTCACTGACCAGTGATTTTACTATGGTGTGTGACATTATAAGTTGATCCAACTAGATCAGGCCACATCCCATGTAGCACAATATGTGCACAATAAAATGTTACAGAAATATGCACGATGTCAGGTAGCTTCTCTGCTCTGAGATCAAGTAACATGAGTTCAAAAGACAGTAATCATTCATTTAATCACTACTACTATTTGAGATAGGAAAATAGAGGGGAAGACACATCGCCCATTCTTCAAAATACATACAGWAAGTTGCAGCTGAGTCACTATATTTAGGCTTGGGACTTCTTGCTTATTAACAAAATCGGTGCTGATCATCAGYCAAGTTGCTGTTTTATTTTGTATTGTTAATGTTCATTTTCTCCCTTATCAATTTTAATTTATTTGTCACGATGGCTAAGTAACTTCTGTTCTGCATATGGGAAGTGCCATGGGTACCCCAAAAGTAGGGGAGCTGGGAGTGCTTTCCAGCTCTGACGTTGCCTAGCGCTGGCTGCACCCTGGCCTCGCTGAAATCAGACCCAGAGCGTATCGCTCTCGTGTGCCTCGCTGCCACTGGCGAGAAAGCCGCAGGCAGATGAGGTGCTCCAGCAGACGCTGTGGTCCGCATAACTGGTGGCCAGAACTGTAACATTTTACCGCACGCTGTCCTGCAGCGTAGGCACAGCTACTGAGTACCAAAAAGAATTTTGTATCAAATCTCTGCCAATTCAGGAAAGCAGTTGAAAAAAGAGTGTGATCTAACATATTATGGTTTGGAAGAAAGACAGTTTTCTGTAGCAGCAGTAAGACTACACTTCAGTCTGTTATCAATGTTATTTTTAGATGTCCAGACTGAATTTAATTGAAGTCATCTAAGCTCTCAAAGTAAAGAATTCAGGGAAGCGTTTTTATAGATTCATACACAAAAGTACAATTGCTCCCCTGGAGCAGGATTTTTTAAAATTTTTTATATATATATATATATTTTTATCTTTAGGCTTACCCAACTCTTCAAATCACTCTAGGTTGGTTTCTCTTCAGTTGTTACTCATTTTGACGTTGGCTCTGAATTGAACACTGGAGTCAGGTGAYGGTCAGCACGGAGTGCTATTGTGCTATGCGGGGATAGAGGATGGACTTCCCGCTGAAAGGATGGCCATAGCAGTTACACATGCTGATCCAAAACATTTTCACATGCACATACAACACACAATAGCCCAAGATAAAGAAAGCCCTCTTTAGACACATTAAAGAAATGATGTCTGTAAAATTACTCTGTTACAAAAGAGACCAGCTGTTTAAATGATTGCATTATACATGGAACAAATCAGGGTACCTCCTCTGCATACAAGTGCTTTTTGTTTGCAGCTTTAGCATTAAATTTTTTTCTGGTGCTTTGGCCATTTAAACAGATGCTATAACTTTAAGTTGACTGTGTTTTATACAAACCATAGCTTTTATATGGTTGTATAATGCTTTTTTCTAATTTATTTTGTTACGTATTTGGACAAAATTATTAGTCAATGCTGCCTTCTTTCATAAACATTATTAAGCCTTCGAGGAAACTTTAGCGTACGCATATAGAGAGCCAATGCAGAATGTATTCACTGTATCATGACACAGCAATTACAATTCTAAGCTAGAAGTATATGACACATTTCAGAAAAAGCAGGAGGAACAACATTTAAGGAGTTAATAGTGAACCACTTGCCTTCATTTTGAGATCCTTTAATCCAGCTATTGTGCAGTCTTCACACAGTGCTAAATTGAATTACGGCATCATTTTTTACAATTTCTTCATACAGCTGACCCAGTTTATAGCAGGTTTGAAAGCATTATCATTGCTTAAGGTTCAAAGATGCTGCAGTGTATTGCATTACAAGTCAATCAGTGCAGAAGCATTTTGATGTCACTTTGCTTTTGGATATAGTACAGCAGATCACAGGACGAAGGATGGTATTTGATTTTGTCATGACAATACACATAATACAGCATGCCTTTTTACATAATACGTATGGTCTCATTTTTATTATATTTCTTTCATTATAGTCAGAGATACACAGAAGTAAATCCTCAGTTTATGCCTTTCAATGTTTTTATTAACTTGTGCAAGAAGAAAATCGGAAAATTTCTAAGGTTTAGAAATTTTATTGTTGTGTAGCAGATACGTTAGTTCCATATCACTAAAAAACTTAAAATGAATACTGAGTATCTAAACATTACACCACTTCCTAAATGCTCCAAGTGAGAATTTATATGAAATTTTCGTATTCTAACATATAGTGCTTTCTACAGCTTTTTTAGCACATATACATGGTGCTCAGTTTAAATATACTTTAAGCAAAGTGTTCTAGATACAGCATTTCATTCTTTTCAAGGTCATTCTTTATRCTTTGGGTGTTAATTTCTGTTGTTCTTGAAGCATTCCTATTATTGATAGTAGAGTCCTTGGTACATGTTATATTGAAATATTGCTAATGTATGAACTGTAACATTAAATTTTTAATCTAATCAATCAAATGGCATGCATATGCAGTAGATGCTTGGCTTTTACTAAGATTAATTACCATGTGCTGTGAAAATGAACTCTGTAAGGTGAAATATTGCATGCACACAGACACAATGAGAAGAAAAGAAAAGAAAGCAAATTGTGCAAAGGGATGAGCACTGTAATAAGTTAATGACTACTTCCGTCATTCAAAACATATGCATAGCCTTTAAGACAACACAAAACAAAGATTAAACGCATGCTAAATCAACTATCTATTAAAGCATTTAGAGCTTTTCTCCAGATTCTACATGAAAATTATGCAATCTGTTGCAAAACTAAACACTTGTCTCCCAGATGGTGCTCAGAGTCTGTCTGAGCAAACACTCCCTCCATGCTCTGTGTAACAAATTGTGCATATTTTTGTTCAATGTGCTTCATTTTATGTATTTGAGGACATTTACACTGAATACGCTATGTAGAGATGACTAAATTTGCATTGTAAAACCCAGTGATGTTGTATTAATATATATTCCTGATTGCAGTCATGAAGTGGAAGATACTTCATCATGGAAAATAGCATTATCTCCATTTTTGCTGGTTGGAAGTTACAAATATATTGTGCTTACTGCAGATACTGATCTCGTTATAATTTTCACAGACCAYTGATAGTACTCCATTAAATAATAAGTAGCTAATTGCTTTGTTTGAACTGTATTGCAAAGTTAAGCTTCTATGACAGTGTTTTGAGGGGGTGTTTTACCATGCCAAATAATATTTATGATTGAAACAGGAATAAGATTAAAGCTGCACTAATACTTTTATAATTTTATTAGAAGGTACATTATTCATGTCCTAGAAATGTAGGGATTGCCCTTTTGGCTGAGACTATGGTCTGGCTAAAGACATTAAAACCTAAAAAAGTCATCTGCAATTGATGAGGCTTCAATTCAGTTTTTTTGTTCTTGACACTTTTTTTTAATTAATAATTCCTCTGCTTTGGTTTCTATCTGTAAAATGGAGATAATACTAGCTCCCTATTTCACCRGAGCAAAGTGAAGATAAATACACTACTGTTAGTGCATTACTCAAATACGTGATAGGTGACTAAATACGTACCTGAGATTAACAGACATTCTTTTTGTGGAGAAGCCCATTGTGATAACCATTTCTAAACAATTTTTCCAACCTTATCCTGCAGACACAGCAACGTAGTTTTCCTTTTGAGATTTCATCAGCTATCTGGTTTACCAAGAAACAAAAATAYGGGAGTATTCATTCAGTCTCAGTATCATTAAATGTCACATCTACGTCTTTGTCTTTTAAAAAATTCAAAGGTGCTCACATGCATAAACTGAATGTAAAACATAGCAAGAGGGAACTTGAAATATATTTGCCTGATAAAGTACTCTGCAGTACGTCTTTCTTTTGCCTTGTTGATTGTTTTTAGTTCCTGTCACAGAAGAATCATGTGTATTAAATGAATGGAGAACCAAAAAATTTAAGTAAACGAGTATCTCTGTTAGTCCATTTCTGCAACTTTCTAATAGAGGAGTACTGGCCCCATTAATCAACATGACTTTCGTTAAATCCATGGGTCTTATAGCCATTTTATTATTCTAACTTCCATATTTTTCCTATGGAAAATATATTTTTCCTATGGAAATATATTTCTTTTGTTCTGACAAAATGCATTTGTCCAGTCAAGAGCTGGATGCATGGAAATTATACACATAATTCAGCAAAACTGCAAAAATAGAATTTAGATGGAAAGTCCTTCAAGGAAACTTTGCTATGGCCGAAGCATACTTTTTCGTGCTTTCAAGCTGCCAAGGGAGGCTACCCGTGCATCAGATAGTAACACTCCATATGATGCATTAAAAGCAGGGTTAACGTCAAAGTTAGATCAGGCCTTTGTCCTGTCAAGTCTTGAGTATCTTCAAAGATGGACATTCCACAACTTCTCTGGGCAACCTGGCTGAATGCTTCAACCACCGAATCGTGGAGAATTTTTCCTTATATCTATGGAATTTCTCTTGATACAACTRTGTCTTCTTGTCCTTTTGCTGTACATTTGGAGAAGGACCTGGCTCCATCCTCTCTATAGCTCCCCTTTGCATAGTTGAAGACAGCAATCAGATCCGCCTTCAGCCATCGCTTCTGCAGGATGAACAAACCTACTCCCCTCAACCTGTCCCTGAATGTCAGGTGCCCCAGGCCCCTAACCATGCTGGTGGCTTTCTCCTGGACTTGCTGCAGTTTGATGCTCTCTCTCCTGTCCATGGGGCCCAAAAGTGGACACAGCGCTCCCGACGCTGCTTCATGAGTGCTCAGCAGAGGAGAAYAATCGCTTCCCTCACCCTGTGCTCTTAGTAGCAGCAGTATGCTGCTGTCTGCAGCCCCCTATGCAGTTTGCCTGGGCTGCCACAAGGATGCGTTGCTGACTCCTGTTCAACCTTTCCTTCACCACGACCACCGGTCCTTTTCTGCAGAGCTGCTTTCTAGCTAGTCACCCCCCTACCTGTACCCTGCCATGCGGTTGTTCTGTCCCAGGTGCAGAACTGTGCTTTTGTCCAACTGTGCTTTTCTGCCCAGTTCTCCAGCCTGGTAACATCTCTCTGAATGACAGCTCTGTTCCCCAGTGTAGCATATCAACTGCCTCACCCAATTTGGTGTCATCTGTGAACTTGYTGAGGAGGTATTCCATGCCATTGCCCAGGCTGTTCATAAAATTTAAAACAGTATCATCCCGGTATCAACCCCTAACATACATCACATAAGTGKTTGCTCGTTGGATTTATTGATGAAGACTCTGTGAATCCAGCAGACCAGTCAGCTTTCACCCCTGTAGTCCTCCTGTCCAGTTCAYATCTCCTCAATTTGGCTACACAAATACTAGAGGAGACTTTTGAAAACTCTGCTAAGACTAGGTAAGCAACATCCACTGCTCTTCCCTGATTCACAAAGCCACTCATTTCATCATAGAAGGCAAACAGGTTGGTCAGGCACAATTTGGCCCTGGTAAATCCATGCTGGCTGATACCAATCAACTTATTTTTCCTTAATGTGCCTCAAAATGCTTTCCAGGAGGCCATGCTTCATAATCTTCCTAAGGGCTGAACTGAGGCTAAATGGCCAATAGTTCCTCACACCCTCCTTAACTTTCTGAAGATGGGTGTAACATTTGCCTTTTCTAGTTCCTGATTCTCGTGACTTTCCAAAGATGACAGCAGCCTTGCAATGACATCAGCTAGCTCTTTCAGCATCTTTGGCTGCATCCTGTCCAGCACCATGAACTTGGAGGTATTCAAAACCCGACAGGWCAAGACCCTCAGCAACCGCTGTAGTTGACCCTGCTTTGAGCAGGGGGTTGGACAAGATGATCTCCAGAGGTCCTTTCCAACCTCAGCTATTTGGCGATTCTGTGTTTATGTCCAGCTTATTTTAGTAGTTGTTAACTTTCTGTTAAATCCTTGCTACCCTTGTATAAGCACAGTCTGCATTGCCAAGCAAATTGTCCAGTATCCTGAATATAGCAGTTCTAATTCTTCATAATCTGTGCAATTTGATATGCCTGTTTTAAATTTATGAAGCTGTAAACCAATTTCCTGTACTAATAAACACCTTTTTTTCATTCCTATTTATCTCCTTTTAATATTACTGCACTGCCTTGCTCTCTTTCTCTTGTCCTTGTCTTGTAAGAAGGAAAGAGAGAGAGGAAAAGAAAGCGGCAGCTCATACTAAAAAATGGGACTTGGGGAGAATCCAAGATCAACAGACCAGCAAGTCCACTCATTGTTCTTTATCGTTTTGGCTCTCTTCCAGCCCCTCTAGGTTTCCATTGCTTTCCAGACTGCTTTTTCACATATGTTATAGAAAGTATTATGATTTCAGAAAAGTGCTTTAATTTTATAACAGCTTGATCTGCAAAAGAAGTTGCCTAGTTTTTAAGGGAGGAGATGAGGGGAGCTTGTTGCTCTGTCTTTCCTTAATGTATGTGTGTGTAAGCTTGATTATTCCTAACAGGAGATCCATATGTGTAGCATCACTGGAGGAGAAATGGATGTCTTTGCATATAATTAGTGGGCATAATTATCTGAAAAACTGTTTGTTTTTTGATTGCTCTGGCAGCACAATAAATATTTCAAATACAGCACATATCAGGCCTGCCGACATCTTTGCAGTCAGAAGTGCAATAGTTTAGCTTTGCATTTTGTCACAGAAATGATCAATCTTTTTAATGCAGCAGAAAGAAGCTAGAGTGCTGGTATAAAAAGGTATTGTTGAGAATATTTTATCTGTATTTCTAATAGATTCTTTCCAGATATATCAATTTTTGAAAATTACTGATAGTACCTGCACAGTTACTAGAATAATTCAACCCTTCYGATCTATGGGGCTACAGGTTGGAAGCAGGTTCATAACTTCAGAGCTCAAGGCATAAAAGCTCAATTAATGTAGTCATTATTGGAGTAATTCTCCAAGTTTAAAACAAAAAGGCCAAAATATATCCTTTTCTCTATAGGTGTCCAAGCATCTACTTAATGTACTCTTCTGCAGAGCAGTACTTGCTGTGTATCTGGTAGAAACAAGAAGCTACACGCTTGGGCACAGAACTGTGCCCTTCCAGGGCTTCCTTTCATGCCACTGTACAAGGACATTTCCAAGGGGAAGCTACAGCCTGCAACTGCTCAGCTCCACTAGTCAAACAGCAGTGAGAGGGGCATCAAACCAAACATAAGCACAGTTGTGAGAACAGCATGAGAGCATCACCATCCCATTTGGAGGGAGTCCGAAAAAGGTCTGCTCTTGCTGCTGCTGCTTTACCTGCTCCTGACTGGTTCCTACAGAATTTCCAGAACTTGGCTGAAGGTTTGCTGGAGTCACATTTCAGAGCTGGAAGAGGGACTGCGCATCACAGACTTGCACTGGGCAACCACTCATTATCRAAGAAATGTAAGCAACTGATGAATGCAGGCCAGGTTCTCCAGGTGAACTGGGTACCTTTCCACACATAGTTGTAGGCTATTACATGGCTACATTTTTACAAAATGTAAGAATGATAGCTAACTCACGGGGGGGCAGGGGGCTGCGGYAACCTTACAGTAATGCTGCTTAGGAAAGCCTGTTATGTTAGGATTTTTTAGGGACATTCACTGGACTKCMGGTCTGGCATCAGGCTCTGAGAGARAGCAGACATATTTTGGGTGTCTACAAAATTACAGCTTTTCAAGGCTACGTGTTCTTTTCTTCTCTGCTCTCATAGTTAAGCTGAAGCAAATGGATCATTCAAATGAAAACTGCATAGTCCAAGGATTACCTAAATGTTTACAGATAGGTAAAAATACATATATTCAAAAACATTTGAAAAATCAAAGTCTTCACACTTTTCTGTATATTGTACTTCAAATATGTCTATTGTACTTTTTCTCATTAAAAACATGTAAATGTGAGAGATAAGCACTGGTTATTGTTAAATGCGTTGCAAGACTTACATCTTCAAGTGATGAGAGAATGCTGTCAGCAAACCCTGATTCTYATCTGCAAAGCCAGCACTGTATTTCAGGGACTGTGAATGGGGAAGAAAAAAAAAAATCACACTGAGACTGTGAGCCAGACTGATTTATACTAGCTCAAAGCAGAAACAAACCAACTCTGGAGCTTATCACTACCACAGGTAAATAAGTAAATAATGTGCAAAGCTGCTTTATATCCCAGCTGTCCCCACACTCTTTCTTTTAGGGCTTTTCCATTTGTAGATGCAAGAAGGTTTCATAGAAGCATATATTCTCACTTTGACTCCTGCTTTTCATTGCTTTTACTGCATCTCTAATAACAATAACAATCAGATAAAGTTGCTCATTTGACTTTCAGAGCCAGTGCTCAGTAGGGCTGGAAATGTGCAGTTTGGGGATGTGGTCTGCCTTTCAATATTAGAAACTGCCTGTCACCATTATTAATTAAGTATGACATTTACTCTCTTCATTGGTTCAAACCATGCACACCATGATCTCCAGCATATAAATACTGCAATTTACAGATGGGTGAAGAAGAGATTCACAGTTTTAAGATTTATGTGCGTTGTGGTTACTCAGGGAAAATTCTGGCTTTTGGGGTTTTCTGTTTGGGGGTTCTTTGCTTATTTGTTTTGTGAAAAAAAAAAATACCTACTGACCAATTCTAATACACAGTTACAAAGCTGCGCAAATAAGTCTAGCAAAAATGAGAATCAGTCAACTTGACCTTTTCTGGAAGCTCTGGTTTGATATTTCTGGAGCATGTGACTAAAGAAACTCTTCTCTGTTATGAGGCTTTGTTTCCAACTAATGCTGCAATAACTTGGTTACACAAATATATATTTAAAAAATGATATATATATATAAATATAAAAGTATATGTGCGTGTGTGTGTGTATACACACATACATACACATATAAAAGGAAAAGATATCATGTATAAGTAAACCAGCAATGTGTTGTCTTGCTAGTTAGGCAAGTGAATCATAGTTTACTGCCTTAGAATGTTTCTGCATTTATCAACAGGCCACAGGATGCTTGGAATTTTCCTGGCAGTTTGGTAGCTAAAGTCAAAGAGAAAATAAGATGTGAAGCAAGTAGCTTGAGGGACTTTCAAAAGGGAAAGATTTGTAAAGCYTTATTGCTAGTACAGATAGCTACATGTGATAAGCCTACTTTTATGTCTCTATTTACATATTAATTGTAATTCATCTGTGGCATAATTGAAGAGGCTCAATACAAGGTTTTCTCCAAACATCAGCTGCATCAACAATAAGCTGAAGACTTTTGAGGACTGGCACTGGGTTCACTTAAAATGCTATGATGGTCCTTCTCACTTGATTTTTGTGACATGTAACTTCCTAGTTTAAGGACCCTCTCACTACAGCTTTTCAGAGATTTATTTACAGAGATATATTAAATAGAAATGCCAACTTAAATAAGCATAAAATGAWCAACCTAGAATAATACACTATTACTACTATTCTTACTACTTCTGCAACTACTATCAAGCATATATAATGACACAAATACAGGACAGTGTAAGTCTCCCAAAGAGCTAGCTATATAAAAAAAGACAAGCATATAATGAAAGGAAAGGCTGGCAAAGAGAGACACCCTCACCCATAAAACCTATTAAATATATTGTTAATTAAATAAATACATTGTATTTCAAACATGTAAGTAATTTCATTGACTTCAGTCAGATATTTTCGAGTAGATCTATAGAGCAAAATTGTATAAATATTATTTCTTACCTAGGCATTAATAGTCACAAGAGAAACAGGTAAAATTTGAAGAAGAACAAAGGGAAACTATGTAAACAGGAAACCACAGAAGACAAAAACGGTACTTTAGGGAGAGGTGAATGGCCTGGGCAGTGAGGCAGACAACGGACAGTCAAAGGAGTCAGGCTGAAAGGGCACACTAAAACACTAAAGGGGGTGAAAAAAGATTGACCTCTCTAGAGCAGCACAATGCAAATGACAAGTGATAGCAATCCTGCCCATGGTACAAAGAACCTGAAGTCTACTGGGTGCTGATCCCGCAAATATTTGCACATGCCCATGGCTTTTTACATTTCCCATGGAATTCATTTTGCCTCTTTCTAATCTAACCTGTAAAAAAATTAGGTGTCTGTTCCTAGCCAACTGTCTGAGCTCCTTCTGCAGTCCACTTGCTTCAGACGTTTATCTTAACAATAAATGATTTGCCTCCTGAAGGTGCCTTTTCTTTCCATCAACTTAAGAGGCTGCAACTAGCTTGGATGTGATGCAGGGTCATGACAGTCGACATGAATTCCCTTAGTTAGTATTCCAAAAATATATTTAGAATCACTTCCACATGCAAAATGAAACTCAAATGCACTGGGTAGGGAAAGGTGACCAGAGCTGGAGTATCTGTGAGCTATTTCTGCCCTTTTCCCACTGTCTCAACTTAGCCCAAGTTGCAAAGAGTAGGTAGAGCATAGTCTGGGATACCACACTGAAAACTTTTCCTTCACCTGCTTTCATGTCTTTGCTTTCCTTTACAGGTACATATTCCGATCTCTTTCTTGGTCCTTTGTTCAATGAGACATTCAGTGTTTCTACACAGTCACTTGTTCTTAGCTCACACACAAATCATCTGAATTTTAGTGTCAGTTCCTGGTTCAGCACTAATAAATATGAATTAGAAATTTTGTTGTTATTCACAAAATCAGTGATATGTATACAAGACTCTGTGTGTGCATGGACAGATGGATGGATGTTATATCCAGGGGTGCTATAATTCAAAGCTTCCTTACCTTGTGTTTTTTGACCAAGAAGATTGAACTACATATAATAAAATATTGGTGTATTAAAAAGGTTCAATAATTAATATAACAAATCTATTCAGAAGCATAGAACGATTTACATTCAAACACTGAATATTTAAAAATTAATAGAAAAATTAGCATGTTAATAATTGAAATCACAGGCATGTATAATGAGATGGCACTTACCACAGTATATTAACCATCATCTGCAGCTTGATAGGAAAATGCTTAACCTCAGAAAAAATAGACTGTGCATTCTGTAARCTCCTAAGGCTTTGTTATTATTAAGCCAATGTGCTCCTTGAACACACATACATGTGTATATCCAGTGTAAGCAGAAGTACATGTACTCTCACAATATTTTTCTTTGTCTAAGAATAGCTCTTTTATCYGTAGATCTGGGAAGGAAAAAATAAAAGCATTGAAGAATGACTTCACTACAGAATAATGCATAAAATTAGCACTACATAAATGTCATTTTTCTGAATTTTCCACTGCTTCATGTATTGTTTCCTTTACCTTTCACAAATTTTTGGTRCATCAGTTCAGCAAACTGGCAACAGAAGCAACATCATTAATTTTTTGGTTAAATGCTTTACAGCTTCACACCTATACTAAGAGTTTTAACCTCCATCCCTTTTTTTTAATATTTGTTCTCTATTTCCTCAATTCAGATGTCCTTTCTGAGAAGACTGATTTMATGCAGAGAGAAAATAAAAATCGGTACTCTTACCTCACATGCAATAAATTTGTCATTTTTATCTCTCCCCAATAATGGTGGGTTAGAGAAAATAATCTCAGATTCTGGTACCTAACATTTAATTCACATTCTTCCTATTGCTAAAACTACAGAAGGGAGTTGGTGGGGGGGGGACGGGGACATTTTTTCTTCCTGTGCTATATGTTATTCAGAGCTATGAATGTTGAAATATTCATTTTAGAAAGGTTACTAAATTGCTGTGGCCCAGATTCAAGAGAAAATGTCTGACAGCGTAATTATAAAGGGTTTCTTACAACTGTGCAGCAGACAATTGTTGCTACTGTTGTTTAAACAGGCAATCTAGTAAAAAAAACCCAAAGTAATCCACATTCTTTAGTATAGGCACTTTGCAGTCATGAACAAGATGGGTTTGGAGCTTCTGTTTATTGCCGCAAACTGAAATGAAGTGAGGGGGACTGCAGCAAAGCCTCTGGAACAATTGGTAAAGATGCATAAATTACTGTGAAATGCAAGTCCAAAGAAATTGGCATTCAGGGAGGCCAGGCGGCACAGACAGTCCATTATCCCTTTAACCACATAACTGACTGAGACACAACTGCTTGATCAATCTGGAGGCAGATGCTAAAGCTAGAAAACTATTTTCAACAGTTTGACATCTGGGTGCTGTGATTGCTCAGAGAAAAAGGATTGGTACAATCTGATGAGGTGAACTGCAGCCTGCTGTGGCCTTCAGCTTATAATTAAATATGCTTTCTTCATAAGAAAAAGCAGTTAAAGGAACAAATGTGATTAGAAAATGCAACTTGTGTTTGTCAATTATAAGCTATACGGCATGGAAAGCTAATTGTGTACTGAGTTTTGCCCATTAACCCCTAGCAGAAATTTTAATAGAAAGCCTACGCTAACAGTAGTTTACATATGCATTTAGGACTAGGCCCTGATTCAGCTGGGCATCTAAGAACAGTATTCTTCAACTACATGAACTTAAAGAAGTCCTACAGCCAAAGACAGCACTCATATGCCTTGCTGAACCACAGACTACAACTGCACCTTGTATTAAGAATATTAAGTAATAATACTGTCATGTTACCTGGCCAATTTTAATCATTTGTTCTTGTCCTTCCCATGCATAGCAATGTTTGTACATGTTCTGTAAGCTCTGAGCAAACTCTCTTCTCACATATAATGACATCATCTGAGTGCCATTACAGATGTGAACAATAAGGGGCAAAACTGGTCCATATAGCACAACTGACATGAACCCGTTATGGCTTCAATGTTGCTTTATTCAAGTTTAAGGCCTGACTGTTGTGAAATATTTACATGGAGAAGTAAAAGTATAAATTTTTTTCACTGATTTGGAAACGTGCAGTAGATCTATAGAGCAAACTATATGAATATTATTTCTTACCCAGGCATTAACAGTCACAAGAGAAACATGTAAAATTTGAAAACTGAAATTTTCAGGTATTGGTATTCACAGTAAAATTGAATTTTTACATACTGCCTATGTCAAATACCTAGGTTATTGTTTTGTTGTTGTGGAAGTGAGGAAATAGATTTTTTTTTTTTGAAATATTAACGTGGAACAGTAGGGGCCAAAACATGCATGTTGCTATCTATCTGCTATCATGTTAAAAATAAACGCTGCATAAAATGCCAGCGTTCTGCACTCTGGGCTAGAAATGAATGAAACACCTCTGCCCTCTACTTTCCCCTCCCTCAAGAGGATTGTGGTCTTTGGTGCAATATAAAGTCACTATTCTATGCAGTTCAGTAACTTGGCTCCTGAAGGGCCAGGAAGTTCTTGGTGTTGAAGAGGATCTGATTCCTACTATATGTGAATTTCTCTTAATTTCTGGTAAACATTACTAAAATTAACATACCCTTCTAAATTATGTTGACTTCTGTTATTTCTCTGTTGTGTCAAACTCATTTTTCTGCTTTTAGATGAACATAGACTACATTTTGTTGTCACTTGACATCTGCAGCGTTACTCAAGACTTGGAGACGTCTCTTTTACCCAGTTAGTTACACCTAACGTGCTTCAGTGCGGCTGTGCGCAGAGGAAGAACGCAACAAGCTGAAGCTGTTTAAAGAATGTRCCAGTGTAAGAAAAAGATTAATTGATGATCTTCAGTCTCTGCACTTCAGTAGAAGTGTAATGCTGTTAAATCATAAAATGGCTAAGCTCGGCCATTTGGTTTATTAACAGTGCATATTCTTTTCCTCTGCCAATTGCCTTAAGCTACTTACTAGTTGTAAATACTCCTTCTGTTACTAACCCCTGCACTTTCTCCCTTCACCATCTTTTATTCTTYGAGGTGATCTTCCTGGACATCAGAGGGATGGGGAGTCATGCTTGCCTCTCATTTGCAGCCTTACTATTTGAGGCTTCACAGAACTCCCATTCCATCAAAAAGATTTAAAGGAAACATTGCCCTAAAAGGCTTTTCTTTTCAAATACACTCTGACCTCTGACTGGTTTAAGGAAAAAAACTAGTATAAAGGGAATGTACAATATGGCCTACACCTACATGAAGGACTGAAGAGCCACTTTAGGTGGCTGGAAACCACCAGAAAGGATGTGGGGGAACTGGGCGAGAGACTGAATACTCCGGATAGTTACTGTGGAAACAGGATGCTGTACAGATAAGGAAGCCTGGTACTACAGGGCTCCCTGCGCTTAGCTGTCCCCCAGCCAAAGTAAGGGCTGAAGATGATAACTGGATGGGTAGGACTCCAGATTAATCAGAATACAATCAGATCAGCGATGTTTCTGAAGCATTTTCAAATGACACAGCATAAGGATATTAGATTTTTTTAAAAGCCAGACATTTAAGGAATTAGACAAAAGCTAAAGAAAATTGACTGGCATGAACTATTACCCAGGATAACTGCTGTGGAGAAGTATATGATATTTAAAGGGCAGCTGGTAAAGAAACAATCATTCAAGTGAAATCTGAATTTCAGCAACAAACCTGAAGGTAGTGTGATTATTAATAAACAGAAAAACAAGAAAGAACAGGTACATGAATAACTGTAAGAAAGACTGGTGGCTAGGTGATTTTTACAAGTTAAATCATGTGGCAAACAATTATTATGGAGAACAGCATCAGAGAAGCAAGCTGCATCAGACATCCACAGCAAGAGCTGGAAGATTTGTGTGAAGCATTTGCACGCAACAGGACAATATGATGGGAAAAAAGGTCAAGGAAAATTAGTCATGATTGTATAACACAGAGGGCTAAGTTTTATTTTAAGAGCTGGTCTTGAAACTGAAACCTAGATTACAGCACTACCTGAACTTTAAGGCAAAGAGGTTTGTTCAGGTTTTTGGGGTGGGATGTAATTAAACATACATTTGGGCATCATAATGATACTTTTTTCTTCTACTGAATAAAGAAGACTAAATAAATGAATGCAGATTTAGCCCTAATTCTGAACTTTGCAAGCAAATGAAAATGGGGATGTAATCATACAAGTGGAGGTGTTCACAACTGGGATCCAAATGCTGCTGCATTTATTACCCATTAAGTTAATAACTGACGAGGAGCTTGCGTACACCAGTCAGATTATATACACTTACATTTTCAAAAACACAGAACTGGCCTACCAATTTAGTTGCACTGTTTTAGTAAAAATAAATAATGAATAATAAATAACAAAACAAGAAATTAAATAATGAAAATAAATTATAAAATGATGAGATAAATAATAAATAAAAAGGATACAAACAGTTACCTCTGTGCAAATCCTTATAAAAACACTCTCATATTTAATTGATTTAGCTTATATCCGATTATTGCCAAGTTATGGTATCTTGGTATAAATGGATCTATGGGTGTTTACAGAGAGGTTATAGTGATTCAGTTAATGCAGCCAAGCCAGTGTATACTTAGATATATATTTAAGTATACAGCAATGCATAGTGATGCTACTGTATGTGACACTTCATAGTGTTAATTATGATTTTACTATAAAATAATTCCTGCCATAGTTTTTCAGTATTTTTGAACATTTTTGTTTAATAAAACAGCAGAGAAAGAGGAGACAAAGATTTTTGTCAAACATTTGAGATCTTCTATTAGCTATCAAATAAGTTCGATCTTCAAACATTTTATCACATTTTTAAAGTACTAAAAGAAACATTAAAACACTTCACATTTTCCTTGCTTTGGTGTTTTTTTTTCAAGCATAACTTAACTCGAGGTTTTCCAAGCAAAGACAGTTTACTTTTGAGAGATTTACTATTCCAAGCGTTTCTGAAAGGAGCATCATCACTTTTCAGTCTTGTGATTCAGAATCTTTGATTTTATTCTATTCTCATTGTTTCAGTAATGTTGAATTAAGGACCTAACGTCCTTAATGCAGAGATGCACTAAGTGTCTGTGATCCCCCCATCCCTTCTCATGTGGAAAATGACTAGTAATTTTAAGAAAATATGGGCTTAGTTTTAGGTCCCTAGCTAGACCCATGGAGACCAGAATTGTGGAAAATGCCAAGTCTCTGTGCTTCAAAAATCAACTTTTCTTGAAGTGCCTATACCAAACTTCCAGAAACTGAAGCATCCATGAAAATTAGTTACTTCTGAAATGGCAGCATTCCTCTTGTGTCTGAAATGCAGTGAATATTTCTATTGATATCACAGACATTAGCCAACTAGCACATATGCCAGCAATAACAGTTCAGTATTAATGAAGTGTCTCTTTTTTTTGCTAGTAATGAAATTCATTCTTGGCATTAGAACTCTGCATTACATTGTGAAAGCAAATAGAAGATGAACAGAAATGGCATTTATTCATTAAAATTGCAAAATAGCAATTAAATCTTCTCCTCCTCTCTTTCTGAATAATCTATTCCAAAGTATCTAAATAACATGTAGCGGGAAACAGTTGTGGGTAAAGCTGATCAGAGGATAATAAATCCATTTTGTGGCAACCTCTGAGATTTCAGAACTTGTTTATATTCAAGCATGGTCATGCTCACAAAAACAAAACCCTTCAAACACATCCATAGCAAAGAACAACCCTGGGGAAGGTAGGATGTGAGAACTGAGTCATGCCACAGAAAGGTGGAAACTTCATTTCCTAGCAGTCAAATTGGGACCCTATTGCATTTGATACTTAGTTTTAAATAATTACTCTGCCAGAGCAGAAGAGGGCTTCTCATTGCAGTCATTACAAATCAAGACAGTTAGATAGTGATCTAGTAACTTACCTGCCTAGCCAAGGGATCTCTGTTCCAAACCCAAACTATTCTCTGACAGAAATTTTAAGGAAGTTGGGAGGTGTCCAGGAAACATTTCAGTCACTCAGGAATGAGCACRTGCTCTGACCTGATAGAGTAGAATACAGTTTGCTAACAGTCCTCAGCCGTGTAATATTTAATGTTTCTTTAACACTTCAGCTGAAAATGCTTGTCAATAGGAGTTAAGTATCATCATCCCTATAACATAATTTAAGAAACAAAAGCACAGAAAAGTAAAGGTATTTTTTGAGATCAACTCAGCAGGTCGCAGACTCAGCTCCTAAGAAGCTCTAGCAGGACACAGACTCATCAGCGTAAATGTTTCACTTTTCTTTCTCACATGCCATTTGCTTCACTTCCCTCCATGTTTCTCACAGTGACATGGATCTGGAAGAGCCACTTTGGTCTGCACTTTAAATGTTCCCTGTACTAATGAATGTGTTTTTTATCCCCTAATAGATGTTTAGACGGTAAAAGGGGCACACACAACAACAACAACAACAACAACAATAACAAATCGGTCCCCCTAAGGAACCGCTGGTACCCTGCAGTGATTCTGTCTGAGCTGGATGAATTAAAAGCCAAAGGTGAGATTCCCCTCTCTCTTCCTCAACCATCACTAGCTATCATTCCATATGTTCCCTCCTCTTCAGGAAAGGTAAATGTCAGACTAAAATAGGTAAGAATTCATCACCTTTCTGGGAAAGACAAAGACTGCAACAGAAACACACCTGAAAAAGATGGGGAGCTCACAATATGGCAAGGGTCAGTCATCCCATTACTCATGTATTAATCATACACCAGGTTAAAGCAAAGGCATCAATGACAGGTCACAGGCGAGGAGTAAGCAGGATACTGATAGAATTAAATATGGTACCTATTAATACAAAGCCAGCTTCTAGTGCAGTTGCAAGGACAACATAATTAAAAAAACAGCAGAAAGAATCGTGCTGCTGTTGCCCAGTTAATGATGATAAACTATCCTGGTAATAATAGCAGGACTTGATCCTGAAGTCTTTGTGCCATTAGACATTTTACCAAAATAATGACTCTAAGATTGGTTTAATAGTTTATTTCTGAAGCACTAATTTAATTAAAATATTCTAGGAGCCCTACTATAGTACTGCAGTGGGGCTTTATATCTAAATCTGCCTGGGGTCTCTGTGAAATTCCATCAGACTTACCACGTGTGTGGCAATCTCAATCTACAAATTTAAATGATGGCTAAGAAATGCTGAAGCTACCTGCCTCACCATTTCAGATCAGGTCAATCAAAACCTTTCATGATAATGTCAACCTTTTGAAATGGGAGATCTGAAAACTTCAGTTCTGCTTTTTAAACAGGAAATTTGTCAAGATCCACTGTTCCTCAGACAGGGCTTTGATTTTGATGCCTTCTTTTGTTTCTTTCTCTTTCTAGGGGAAAAATAAATAAAGTTTACCCACAAATTCCAAATCAAGTATAGACAAATGTCTGCTGACTCTAATGTCCATTTTCTCAGTGTTGATGTGTGCAGAAAAGCACTGCAGATATGCATATTACAGGTGTCTAAAGGTCAGGAATGAGCAGTTTCAGTGAAGTGCACAGCAACATCAGCTACCCGTGAGAAAGCCATCATAACACTTAAATGGGAGCCAGGGGCACTGTTTTTCTAAAGACACAGATGGATGCTGGACACAGAATTCAGAAGATGAGCCTATGGGGAGCTACCTGCAAACCCTGATTTTGTGTCTTGGTTGATTACTGGGTGCTAAATGGTGGGTAAGGCAAGGAAGAGCTATCTTTGCCTTCCTTGGTACCAGTAAAAGCTCAGCAGTATCTCTGTTAGTGACCAATACAAAACCTGCTGAATTACCCAGAGGCTTTGGATCAGGCCCTGGTATTAAAAACGCTTTGTATTTTTGAAATCACTAGTTAATAAATAAGGGGCCAGCAGATGCTACAAAAAAACCAAAGCAGTRTAGTTCCTGGAATTTATTGACTAATAAAACTTCTTGTTATTGTGAACTGCAAATGGTTTCCTCTGTGCAGCTCTTTACATCAGCTTCTAACAGCTCCTATAGAGAAGAAATCCTTTTTCATTACATTATTAGTGTACCTTGGCCCAGATAAATGGACAGAGAAATGTGGTACAATCAGGGAACATTTAAAACAATAAGCCCCAGAGAGCAAAAGGAAGAGTGCGTGAGGAAGTGCAAACAAACAAAAGACAGTCAACAGTCTGATCAGAATAGAAAATTTGGCACTTGTTACAGAAACAAATCTCAAAAGCTTTTTCAGCCTCATATTTGGCTGCTAGTGAATAAGATAAACAAGCTGGTGGGAGGTGAGCTGAGGGAATACAATGTGAATCAAAGCAGGCRGCGTTATTGCTTTGCAAGGCAATGGTTAGACTTCACGTGGAGTAGTATATCTAGCATTTGTCATTCTTTCTTAGATAAGATATAATTTCTCTAGMAGGAATGTAGAACTGAGTAACTTAAATGATGCCAAACTTCAAAGATTTAAAATGTGAAGTAGAAGTGAGAAAAGATATGCATGCCCAGCCTGATAGAAATAAGGACGATAAATTTCTCTTCAGACTGTTAGAGATTTAGGAATTAGAATTACAGCTCTCAGTCATTTTTCCTGCCTTGTTTTTCTCATTCCTCTTATTAGCACATTAAGTACCACCATTCTGGGTGGCAAAGTTCTGGAGGGATGATCTTGTGAAGTAAAACTGTATGTGAAGCAGTCATTACACATTCACGGGCAATTCTGAGATGCCTATAATATACTCTCATATAAAAGGCAAACTTGAGTTCCCCAACAATCTGGGAAAAAAAAGCTGATGAGGAAAACTAAAATAATTGTTTCAATTCTTTCAAGCATTGTATTGGACTGTTTAATCTTTTAAATATTTTAACTATATATTTTGTTTTGAAACTAAGTATATTTTGTTTTCATTTAGAAAATGTTGACACATCAGCAGCYTGAAACCATTTTTTTCCAGTATTTTTCCTGAAGCAAGAAGTTCACAAAAGGTGTTTTTCTCCCAACGCTAACATTTTCCGAAAGATAAAAAAATTCTCAACAGGTCTATTTTAGAGCCACCCTATGCAGCCTGACACAGCTTGATTCAAAGGCCACTGAAGTTAATGAAATGACTTTTGTTGTTTTCAGTAGGCTTTGGGTCAAGCCATTTCATGACCAGAAAAGGACTGAAAGTCCTAATATAGTACCCGGCACTGAAAACTGACTGCTAGCAAAAAACAGTAGAGATGCCCCATAACTCCAAACACGACCGATCTGTTAGCACAGTGAAAAAGCTGGTTTGCAAAACTAAACCGTGGATGATAGGAGTTCTGCAATTGCTTCTGAGCTACATGTTCCAATCTAACAAAACCYGTCTGCGAACAGAGTCATTGCAATGCTGCTGAGGAGCCGGGGCAGAGGGTCAGGGCCCCCAGGAAGAATATCACTGTGTTGGTGAATGGTACCCAAGCATAAAAAGGGCTTTGGGGGAGTGTGTGTGTGKGGGGGGTGTTAAAGGACATGGATTATGATTATAACATACGTGAATGGGAAGACCTAGAAATCGTGACTAATTAAGAACTTAGCATCTCTTGAGTGCCACATTTAAATCACAGCATGAAAATGTTATGAGCTAGTAATTTATTCACCCACTCTTATTATGACCACCCCTTCTAAAGGACATTCCCTTTGAACAGACTGTGGCTACCCACCATCTAGGCAGCGATAATTTTTTCATTGGTGAAAAGCACCAATAAGTTGTTTACGAAGTGGGGAAACAAAGTTGTTCTTCCTCCCTTTCTATAAGGGCAGTCAAAACCACCCCTACGAAGCCTGTAAAATAACACTAAGCAATGGGCCTTCTGGCCAGGTAAGCCTGCCTTTGTGCAAAGTTCATTTTGTCACTTGAAAAAAGGGGAACACTCAAAATAATTAGCAGCTAAACATCTGTTTTCATATCCCTACGTATCCTGAGACAAAAACCCCACTGAATAAGCTCAGCAAGTACACAACTCCTAGGCAACTGGCCTAAGACTGTGGCTGTGTGAAAATTCATTAATAAAAATTCAAAATCTGGTGAAAACTGCCTGGTTTCTAGTTTTGTCACAAATCTGAAACTGAGGCCAGACTCACCTGCCCACGAGGCTTAGATCAATTGTGAGCTTTGAATGGAAACCAGATAAAACCATGTGAAATTACGGTGGTGATGTTCTGAGCTTTGGTGTGGAATTCCATGTGTTAGCCTGGCAGCCTGGAGAAAGCTGTGTAGCTTCACCGAGCTTAGTGAAATCATACTGCTTTATCCCAGATGAAAACCAGGCCTGGGATGTGTAAGCCTGAAGAGCAAGAGCAAGAGCAAGAGCAAGATCAAAAAGGGAGTTAGAATCCAGAGTTAACAAAACAAACAGAAGACCCTTCCCCCCCCACACCCAAGAACTTTAGACTTGAATTAATCACATGCAAAGGAAATATAGTTGGATGTGCAGCTGCGCAGGCTTGCCAAAACAGGAAGGCTTAAAGACCTGTGAAAGAAACCACTGCTAATAATTCTTAAATAGGTCCAACTCATTTTATACTTAAAGTAAAATTAACACGGGGAGAAAGGCAAGCAAAAAATGGTCTGTGGCTTATTCATTACTTGTATTCATAGAAATATTAATTCATAAAAGCAAGGAAAAACTCTCAGCCATCGATAGACCAATGGGGAATTGTTATCATCTTACTAGAGGCCAATACCTAAAGAATAGCAAGATTTAGGGAATAATGAGGGCTTTTTAAAGCTGAAAATCACATATCTGGTAAGCAGACGGTTTTCAAGACAATGAATAAAGGCAGTTGGAGGCTATTACAAGACTGTACAATCTGTGTTACAGTACACAGCGTGAACAAAGCAAAAAACAGTGAAATGAAAGATGACAGTCAAATTAGCATGTGTGAGGGCCGGTTACATCTAGCTGGTACACAGGGTCAGAAAAAGGTATTAAGGTCTTTCATCCTTCCTATTCTCTGCATCTTCCAAACGCACTTGATTTCAGAATGGCTTGCTGCCAGTTTTGCTTGAGCTGCCATTTCTCCGAAGCGAGAGGGAAGGATCTCTCTAGTTACAGAAGGCAGGAACCCAACTATGTCATCCTCAGTGGCAAAAGTTTGACGCACACTTTCTCCCCACATGCTCAGCAAGCAGAGAACTCTTGCCTGTCTCAGCGTAACCCTCTGGCTGCTACTGCTCCACACTGTCTCTGACACAAACTTGGCTTCTCATGCCACAGTATGACTTAAACTGAGAACTTCAGAATAGATGATGAAAATTGACTCTGCTGACTTTTTAGTTTCCATGTTAGCAAAATTCATGCACAAAACTGTTTTGCTATAGACCCACAGTCACAGACTGCATGAAATGATTTTTGTGCATGCACTTGCATGGGAAAAAGCTTGTATTATGAAAATCAAAGCCCCTGGGGGTAGGTTCTGAAAGGCCTGTACAATGACTGAAATGCATAAAAATTACATGTAATAGGGACTACGTATATTAGAGTGATTTGCCATAGGCCTTTTGAAAACCTGGCTTCATGTGTCAAAATTCAATCTCTTTTAATCTACCTTTTAAAAATGGTTGGGTTACAAAACTTCGGCTCAGAAGCTTGTGATTTCTGGCTGGCGAGGCAGCCGTGTTCCACCAGCAATAGAGTCAATGCTCATTAAGAGTCGTGACTGTTTGCATAAACAGAAATGACAGTTTATAGGTAAATCCTACCCAGTGTGGAGTCCATTCATTTTAAATGTTATGCTCAAAAGGCCACAGCAGCATAATAATGTGAAGGCAGGCATGAAGCCTCCAATAAAATTGCACCCACTGGGTCAGAGCCATTGCATAGTGTGCTCTGGATATTTACAAAATGATTATACACTAGGTGGTCAATCAAAACTCAGTCTGTCTGTCACAAATAGTAGACCTAAAGGCCACAAGGTGTGGATTTTGCAGAACTGTTTCTTGTCTCCACTCTCATAGGGTATATAATACCTATGTATCTTTATAAAGAACTTGCTCTTAGTCATTCAAGCCTTTTTGAAAGTGATTCTTCTATACACTGCATCTATTATGCTAGTTTATTAAGGATACTCCCCTGATGCTCATACCTCCTGGCAGAACTGTACTGTCAGTTTTTCATCTCTCCTGTGTTTATACAGACAATGAAACTAGGAAGTCTGTTACTTACATTTTTCTACTTATGCTGTCTTATCAGTTGATGGCAGATGGTTTGGGGGAATCTTAGAGAGAAAAGAGCCACTGCTAATGTCACCTCCATATCCTGAACTTTAGTCTTTCCCACTGCATGTTATTTGTTAGCAAAAATATGGACACCAGAGCAGCACAGCACCCTGCCTGAACTGTGAGAGCAGCTTTTCTCACCAAGAGAGACACAGACACAAATAACTGTTCTGTATTTCAGATGAGGGGGAAAAAAAAAGAAAAAAAGAAAACCAGAAACACTCCATCAGAGAAGTTTTGCAAATGTCAGTTGTTAAATGTTTCGTGGTACACAAAGAGCAGCAGCAGTCTTTCAATGTAAAATAATGGTTCTACATAAAGGGGTCAAAAAAACAAAAAAGGAAGGAAAGCAGGAAAGCTGGAGGATGGTGAAACAGTGGGAGCACAGCATGCCCAGGCTCTCCATGGAAGCGAAAGACCAGCTGCTTCTGTGGAGGGGCAGTATTCCTAGAGGGAAGACAACACTAAGAGACATAACTCTAAGCGAGCACAACTGCAAAGGTGTCCAGCACAGAGTCATAAGCAAATTCATTCAGCCTGAGCTGTTCCTACCGCCACTGCAGAACAGAGCACTGAGCCGATCCTGAGCCTCGGAAACCACTCAGCTGTGGTAGCACAGAGCTCTCCCAGACTGATTAAGCCCTCCTAAGAATTGAACACCAGATATCTAACAGCACAGGTATGGTATCAGATGGATGCTGCTCTATTTTTCCAGGGCCTGAACTATACTACCTACATACGATGAAGCCCTGTGCTGTACCAGTTCAGCCCTAGGTAGGGATTATGGCATTGTATTTCATTGCAGCATCTGGATATCCCTAGATTTTGGGGTTTGAGGTTTCTTTTTTTTGGGGGGGGGGGGAGGGAGGGCTTGACCCACAGCAACATCTTAAGCAAAGAGACATTAATGGCAGGGAACTGCCTTAAGCAATGCATCTCATCTATACTACAAATACATCTGAGCGTCATTACAATATTCTTGTGTTCCCCTGTGATTTAAATTCCATCTTAACAGACAGTTCAAGAATCATGCTAAGGGCTTGGCAAACCTAGTTTTTTTGCATAATTCTTAGCGAATATTTAAATCACATCTCTAAAGCAAGCGAAGTCATGCTTAAATATGTAGGAGGACAACTGGATTGCACTGGTCTCCCAGCGGAGACCTTGAAAGAGACACAAGCAACATTACCATTAAGCTAAAGATCTCTGCTATGTATTTAATCCAATTTTATACACTCAGACTGCTCCTCTCAGGGTTATTTTAGCTCAGACAAAATCAACGCTATTCACAACAATAACTCATGGTTTCCTGTGTGCAGTGGACTCACTAATTTTGGCATTACCCTGTATTATTTAGGGCTTTGAATTTTTTCCTGTGGATCTTGAGAGAACGCGTCCTGCATGGAGTTAAATGAACTGTGTTAGCCTGAATCCTGAGTAGAAAGTGGTTCTGTAGGTAAATGATGAATTTTAACTTGTAAATTCTCTTGGCCCAGCCCCCTCCATGCAGGACTGGATTTAGCAAGGATGCTTTAATTACTTTGCAAGGAAGACAAGCCCATTCTGCAGAGTTTGGATTCACTAAACAGCCTGCCCAAAAACCATGTCCACGCAATCCAAACCATTTTCTRGGTATCGCTGGATGGCAGCAGGGACTCTGCAGTGTTGCATTAAGACACAGGGTATGCTCTTCTCCTATATTAGCACTGCAGCTGAGTTTTGCCTGTGACATTCAGGAAGCAAATTGTAGTCCATGTGTTTTTGTAGTGGAACAAAAAACTCTTTTCATACAGAATTAGCCAATTGTCAAATTTTAGCCAGAGGCTCAGAGGAGATTTTTTTTTACAAGTCCAGGAGGAGATTATTATTGTAGTCAAATTTTTCATGAAATTGTGAAACATGTATCATCAATATTTAATGTGAATAAAAATATAGCTTTTATACTAAAATGCACATATACAAATTAGCAGTAAAGGCGACTCTTCTGCCTCCTGAAGGATTTAAAAAAATGCAGTAGTAGAGTACTAGTCACTTCTGCTGAGGGTTTTAAGATTGGAAGTAAATATTTATTGCAGAATACTAATAATCTGTTTATATGTGGAAAATATTTCAAAGAACTGTCAGATTGTTCTCTTTCTCTCCAGAGAAGAAGGCATTTTCTCTCCATAAATAAAAGATGCAAAAGTATTGCCAAAAATGGGTGTGCATTGCTACAACTGATGATTAGGCATATTCCTGTTAAAAATGGGACATATCTTGCATTCCTCACCGAAAAAAAATTCTCAGAGAAGTGAATGCATACCCATTTACCAAATCTGAAAGTCTTATTGAGGATGCAAGAGGCACTGGAAACAGTACTGGAGATAGATAGCGTGAGTTTGCAGTAGTCTCTGACGATCAACTGGACAGGATGCTTTGATACTTGCATGAAAGACTGCTAAAGCCAGAGATGAGACATGAGATGACTCCACAGTGTTCGGGATCTTCTAGACACAGAAAATTCACAATCAGTTAAAACCACAAAGGGTCAGGAGCAGGAAAGAAAAATAATGCTATTCTGAAGTTGTTCCTTCTGTGACAGGGTCATTGAATGCTCTTCTCTTCCTCCTCCTGCTTTTCCATTAGTTCAGGAGATAGTGAGGAAGATAAAACAAGACTGATGCAAAAGTGATTTCAGTTGTTCTGGCACAGCCAAGACAACACGGTACAAAGCCCTACTTCAGTTGTCAAAGACAGCATGTAGGATGCTACCGTTGTTATTAAATCCTTTGTCTCAGCAGCAAGGAAAGGTTCTCTATCTAGATACTTTCTGACTTCACCTAACAACACAGATTAGAGATTTTTGATAGAAATGGAAAGATCCTGTCATGGACACTCTCTTAGGGAATTTGCCCCTAAGAAGTTCCCAAATCTCCAGTTTTTACTATAATCTTGTGCGCACTGTTGCTTATATTGCAGTGAAATAAAGCATATATGCAAAAACTAGCTTTCTCCTCTTTCAAAATATATATTATAGCTTCTTTGAAGTACAACGTCCCCAAAATTAAGAGACCAGTACATGTTGTCTTATTGATATTCAGTATCTATTGACTCATTTGAGAGGGAAATATTTTGCCAGAAAATGCTACCCACTTAGCTGGCTGACATTCATGATGAAGCTTAGAGCTCAGAAAAGGTTTCTGTCAACATATTTATGAATACGTACATCAACAGAAGGTATCTCTAATGCTTTATAATGCATCACTTAGTGGCAATTTCAGCTTTTATTAGTTAATCTTTAATAGAGTCATTTTTAAACCCTAAAAACAGGAGCAAGATGAGAATCAGACCCTAAACAACAAACAAATCAGTTTAAAAACAGGAGTCAATCTGGACTGGAGACAAGGCTCCTAACAGAAGTTCTACCAGTATATATTTGCCATAATTAAATATTTGCCATAATTTATTATGATGAATTATAGGTCAAGGGAGGTGATTATTCCCCTCTATTCAGCACTGGTACAACCACATCTGGAGCRCTGTGTCCAGTTCTGGGCTCCCCAGCAACAAGAAAGATGTGGACACACTGGAGTGAAGGGCCACTAAGGTGATTTAAGGGACTGGAGCACCTGACATAAGAGGAGAGGCTGAGAGAGCTGGAACTGTTCAGCCTGGAGCAGAGACAGCTCAGGGAGATCTTACCAATGTGTATAAATAGCTGATGGGGGGGAGTAAAGAAAACAGACTCAAACTCTTCTCAGTGGCACCCAGTAATATGAGAAGGGGTAATGGGCACAAATTAAAATACAGGAAGTTCCATTTAAACATAAGAAAAACCCTTTACTTCAAAGATGGTCAAACACTAAAACAGGTTGCCAGAGAGGTTCCATCCTTGGAAACATTCAAAATCTGACTGGACACAGCTCTGAGCAACCTGCTCTAGCTGACCCTGCTTTAAGCAGGGAGGTTGTACAAGATGATTTCTAGAGCTCCCTTCCAATCTCAGCTCTTCTGTGACTTTGTGATTATGGGTAAAARAGTCTCCCCACTGTACTTTCAGGAGAACCAAGATATTAATTCTGTTCCAGATGCTCACACGTTTATATTTTTTCGCTACTTCAAATCAGAACAAAAACCAAGTTATGAAGTATTTCATTTTAATAGTCAAAATGCTTCAGTCTGTAACGATATGCTGTATTGTCCCCTTACAGAACAAGATGTATTGATTTTACTGAACTTTTCAATACATCCTCACTGAAAACTCTGATGAGAGTAGTATGTTCCATGCATATGTCATATTTATTGAGCAGGGATCTTCCTACATAAAACCTTTCACTTGGAAATTGTTCAGCCCATTCTTAAAGCCTGGTTCAGACCACTCATTTCCAAACCCTAGAAACCTAGCATGTAACTGAATGCTTTATCACTGAATAGACCCAATACATTTTGCCTATAACTGCCTTATAACTAATGACACTTATAACTAATATACAAAAGGCCRGATCCAAACACAGGAAGACTGTTATCGCTGCAACTCGCTTTGTATCATCTGCATAGCTTGCAAGTAGTTTTGTTTTCTTTTTTTGCAGTTTTTTTCTTTGATCTACAAGATAATCATATACATCCTCTTTCAAAAAAGAAATTTCAAAAAAAAACAATAAAAGAGAATAGAAGTTTCTAGCAGTAACAATATAAAATATGAGTAGCAGAGCACATAGCATAGGTCTCCTACGTTAAGTATGCTTTCATAACTAAATCATTTTTCTTTGAAGCTTTCAGTACCAAGGAAAAGAACCTCAAGCCAGTCTTGCAACAGCATTTCTGAATGTTGTCTGACTGCAGCATTATGACTGAAAGGTTTGTTGCAAGCTGCCAAATTAGGGATCACAATTACTACTTGAACCGAGACTCTGAAGAATAGGTTCTGGGTAATGGAATTGGATAATACGTGCAGTTCCTTTCATTCAGTGTGATACAGTATTGTCTGGGAACTGTTGGAACAATACTAACATCTCCAAGAAGCCTTCCTTTGCATGCGCAGTGCAGCCACGTCGGCATGCAGAGCAACACCCGTTCAGTGCATACTTTCCTTTCCTCTACTGTTACACAATTTCTTGCTTCAAATAGCCTTCACTAAAACTTCATTTTATTTGTCTTTCTCAATTATCACAGACCACTGCATGCAATAATCATTTTACACATTTTTTTAATTAGGTTGTAAAATGTGACCTGTTCCTTTCTGTAATATATATTTATCCAATTAAGAAATATATAACTACTAGTATTTACCATTATTATTTCACAGATATGAGGCAGGCATTGGCATTTTATTGCATGCCATCAATAAGTCAAGAAAATGCAGAGTCAAATTCATCTCCACTGCAATTACTGAAGTTGAATCTAGCCTAAAGTTTGACTCACTTATGCTAGGCACTCACAATTAAATAAATGTATTCTGGCCTTGTTAACTGAGACTAGGTGAGTGTTAAAAAAACACCTTTAGATTGTCAGACCTTTACAGAAAAAGTCATCAAATGAATCATATGCAATCTTATTGTGACACCGGTCACCATGTACAGCTGTGCTCATTTCCCATTTTGGTCTGTAGCTGCCGTGCGATCTTGTTTCTCTTTTAAGATCATAGTTAGACTAAAGCTGCACCTACACTTCTTCCACTGAGTAATGTCAGTTAGGGCTATTTTTGTAGTACCAAAAGTCTTGGTGTAGACACAGTCACATTGAGAAAAACCATAGCTTATTTCATTCCGGGAAGTGACATAAGCAATTCTGAGAAAAGCACTCTATTGATACAAGTTGCACCTGTACTAGGAGCATTTTCGAGTAGAATAGCCTGTCTCTTTGGTGAATGTCTGAATGACTGGGATTCAATGAATTCAGTCTGCTGGTTTAATCATCAATTTTCCCAGTAAAGACCAGGTACTGACAGGGGACATGATAAGAACACTGATTTATTGCTCTCCTCTACAGCTGTACCAATATATATAGCAGCAATCCTTTCCTAGAAGGCCTAGCTAAAAGGGCTGAATAAACCCCATGTACTAAATAAGGCCTTGTCTACACAAACTAGTTCAATTTCTTTAATTATAGTGTCAACTATATTGATAAAAGAGTTCCTATCATGCTACCGTATACTCCTATATATTTAATATATTTAATCACCTGGTCTAAGGCACCTTTGCAGTGGCATAACTGAGAACATACTAAATGAAAAATTGCATAAGATTGCATTACATAAGTGGACCACTCTATATGAACATCTTTCTTACAGTGAAGTTAAAACAACAACAAAAAAATCCTCCTATAGAAGATAGACAAGACTTCATTTCCAACATGGGGAGAGACTGGTAGGAAATCAGGTACTGCAACATGCAAAAACTAACCTAGATTTACTTCCTAAACAGTGGAGAACTGCTCACAAAGCATTCTCTTGCTCAGAAGACAGGCAAAACCATAAAAAGACCAGAAGATTTGCATCTTAGTCCTTGGTAAGCAAAGAAACTACTGAGCAGTATGTTGTTTAGTCTCAGATACTAGCAGTGACAGTGAGAGTTGTCTTTAACTCAGCTTTTTAACTAAGACAAGAAAAGGGAAAGAGGATCAGCAGGGTAAACTATGACTGCTGTAGGTCACAAGATAACTCACTAAAAGATGGAATATCTAGCTTAACTCTGTTCTGTCATTGTAATTTAGCAAAACAGGCTGTACAGCTTGAATTCAGTCAAGTGCAAGACCAGACAGTAACTGTGTAACACAGTTTTCAAAATCTTTTTTCTCTTTTCAAATAGTTAAATGAAAATACTTCATTTTAAGAACACGGTCAAGCAATGTCCTTCAGAAAAAATAAAGTCAAAACCACAGGGCAAACAGGCTGTCACCAAACATGAAGTTGTATATGCAGGTCTGGACCCAGTCCTACTGGTAAGGCAAAGAATCATGAGATTCCTCTCCAGGACTCAGCTTTTGGGGTGTGTGGATTCAGGGAAATCAGAAATGGAACAGTGTCCCTTCTTAACTATAACATTTACTGGGTGCTAAAACAAAATTACATCAAAATAAACAATTTTGATATCATAGCTATTTACCACAACCACATTAACCTCAGACAACAGAGACTACAACGAGAAGAAATTTATTTGGTGTAAGTGACCTAAATTACACTGGATGAGAATCTGCACCTTTCTGATTTTTGCTCTGTCTTGCAGTGATACAGTGCTCTTGCAAAATAAAGCTAAACATGAGTAAGATTGTATTTGATAATGTGTTCCTAAAGAATATAATATGATAAAATCCTTGGATAGCTCTTCAGCTGGCAGAACCCCTTGGAGTCCTGCCATCTACACCAACCAAGGATATGGCTGATTACCAGATTTTTACCCTAGGCAACAGAAAGTGTGTTTCACAATGTGTCAACTACACTTCATATGCAAACAGAGATCCATAATCATTTATGAATGGCAGTTAATTCTTCCTGTACACACTGGCAGAAATGATTAGTGGGTAAACTAATGAATGGAGCTCTCCACCAGTATGCAGACAAGTGTGATGGAGTCTCATATTATTAGACAACTTCAGTGAACTTCTGACTTCAATGGGTGTTCAGAAATTGGAGTATTAGCACAACAATTCACTGAGTCGCCACGGCATCCCTCTCTGCACTAGTGAATAATATTTGTAGACTATTCAATATCATGATACTTTCAAATAAATTATTGGACACTTTGTTTTTTTATTCACCCAGTGCTAATTGCATCACTATGACTTGGTGTTATATCTAATGTTTGCAAGACTTGACACATGAAGTGGAATGACAATTGCTATTACAACATGGATGCAATAGAAGAAATGCAACCAGTCTGGACTCCCAAATCGACAGTTTAAATCAATGCAGTTCTACAAAAATTAACATTGCAATAAACACACACAGAAACTTTGGGGAGGGAAATGAATCTTAAAAGGTCACTAAATTAACAGAAATAAATGACAGCATATGGTTACAGATGGGCAAAAGTGCAAACATTTGAGAAATGCCCAAACCCATGAAAATATATTGTACTAAACCTTTAGACAATGTGGTTTAGCAGTTAATGAAGATAAACACAGAATATAAGGGTAAACAGGAGGCATTCACTACCCTGACTTACAAGAACAAAAATATCAGTRCTTGTAATTTGCATAAAAAAGAAAGCTACATGCAAGTTTTTCAGCCATTTTCCACATTAAGCTCTGGTTTCATCTTGCCTTTAACTTTGACCAACTTTTAGCCTCTCTGTCAAAAATTCCAATTCTCTACTTCAGGTTCATTTCTTATTAAAACAAACCAACAAACCAAATCTCCACACCACTTTCTGAGGGCATACTTGGGGAAAATAAATATTGCCATGACTATTTGGCTTTAAATTCATTTTCTGAATATCTCCAACACCTCCTTACACCTTCCCCTATCTGATGAATTTTGAAAACAAAATATATGTCTCAGGAAAAGAGGAAGGATTGATCCCTTTTTCTCTCCTCCCCCAAACAGTAAGGAAATTACTCTCTCCTGAGCGACAGCTGTAGGCACTGTTTGAGGTTCAGAATCCTACTTTCACAAGCAGAATTTAGGCACCCATGTTCAAAAAAGCCAGCAGGAATAGCAATGGCCACCTAAGTCTGGAGGGTGTGTAAAACACAGTAAATAGCTCTCTGGCCCCAATCCTTCTAGTCAGACCATGTACAGGCTAAAATGCCTTGATCTGGGAAAGACAGTGCCCGGTTTAGCTTAAGCAACATTGTGAATTAGGCATTTATTTTTGCCTTTGTTTTGGAAATCCCAATTAATTAAGCATGGCATACATGCACCTAGCATGCAGACATTGTCCTTCCTGAAGAAGGGGCCACCAAGCAGCCAGAAGTGAAAAACACAAGGACTCATAAAAGGCATTACTATATTGTTTATTGACTAAGGTACTGAAAAGTGCTGGCATTCTCTTTTCTTGACTGTTTTATTACTTATAATAAATTCAGGTACTTATTACTAGCTTAATATCCTTTGATTTCCCAGTTGCACAGTGGTCCAACTCCAAAAGGAATATTTTGGACTCTGGTAGTTAGTGTCTCCTAGGTATCTGTTACTTCCTTTATTCTTTCATTCCCTCCTTCCCTCATCTTCCTAACCCAACCTTTTCCCAATGCTCTTAAGCACACAAATGAGTCTCCAGACTAGTAGCTCAGAATTAGATGTTCAAGGGTTAAGAACAAGGGTTAGAAAAAGCGCACAAAAGAAGCAGGATGTGAGGAACGCCCTTTTCCTCAGCTGTTTCAGCTGATTTTCAAAGCTTTCCCTCGTCTCAGTGTGCACCCTGTCTGAAATGCATTGCTAGGCATCAAACCTTTTCTCCTGATACAGAATTTAATCACCTAAATTTATCTGTAAACTCTACTCCTAAACTACAGGTAGCTTGTGCATCACAATGAAGCCTTTTTGTGTGTGTGTCAAGACCACTGGTGCCTAAAACGTAAGCCTTGTGGTGCATAATCTGTGGGTGTCTTTATTTTTCACCAGAATCATGCTATCCTCAGGTGGTTTGGTGTAAGTAGATAATGTTCCTAACACCAATGAATGCCTCTAAAGATTTGGACCTTGGACTAGACAATGCTGAATGGAGCCAACCAAAGCACAGTAACTTTAGTAATGCAAGCTTCAGTGCCACATTCCACCATGCAGAGCGCCATTACATCACCTGCTATCAGAGATGTGCCAAAATAAATGGTGAAAGATTGTTAACTGCTTTAGTACATCTCAAAGCAGACTGTAAGCACGTATGTTCTGTAGATTTTTTTTCTCTTTCTCCAATATTTTCAGAATAATAGTACGGCTGTTAAAATTCTGCTGTCTTCTGTATCTGAGGTAAAAATTACCAATGGCTTTCTGCCCTTCATTAATTTTGCACAATTATTTTTTAACTATTATAGCTATAGCTAATGATGGAAAGTTTTCATGAATAAATAATGGTGCAGACTGATATGCTGGCACATCTTCTCAGATGAGGCTAGTGATGGCAAACTTGCTCTTTAAGCAAAACACTTGCAGGGTTTCCTATTCTCAGGTTTATCCCACAACCATATCTTCGAATCTCACCATTCCCACTGAATTTAATTTTATTCTGCTTTAAACTAAGCAAGAATTTTCTTTAAGTTTTGATGCCCAACAGTACTTGTTATCAATCAACTACAAATCTTGCAGAAGAGTGGGCACAACAATAAGGAAAACCAAAGAAATAACAGAGGAAAGCATGCTGAAATATATCAACGGTATTGCTGTATACAATCATCCAAGAATCGAGGACCATGATCCCACCTGTCAGACAAACAACAGCATAGGTCTGTTTGTATCTAGATCAGAAATCTCTGATATCTCTGATAAAGCAATTTGAAGTTCTCAAAACAGTATTGCTGGTGCAATAAATGGTGGTCTCCCTTTTCAGTCATACCTAAATCAGTGCCACATGGGTCTTAACATAGGTATCAAAAGCAAAGTGGTTTAGTGAAGTGATCCTGTGGCTGAGAGCCAAGAACATCAAAGTGTTATTCTTAAAAATGCATTTATATCAGTGTGTGCTTTTAGGCAAATCACTAACTCCAAACCACATCACTTTCCTTATTTGTAGAACTGGGACATAATGATACTTTCATATTTTTGTAGAGTTCTTTGAAATCCATGGCTTCAAAGGTTGGTAAGAGCATTTGATATTAATTATTACTATTGTTACTTAAGTTGAAGGAAAACTGAAAAGAGTCACTGGTTATATATTTAAAAGGCAGTATGAACTGTGTTCATCTCCAGGGCATGTGTTAAAGGGTGTCTTTAACCTCCTCTCATCACTTGTTATGGAAGAGAATATTTCAAATAAAAGGTGGTAGATAATAGTTATGCCCTCACCCTTTTCCAGTAGAAACACTTGAGTTTTGCATACTTAAAATTCAGCGAATTGTGTATGTTATTCTTCACTAGATGTTCCATATTATTGTGCGACAGTACTGAAAAAAAGCCCACAATTGCTATACTTAAGTTGTTATTTTCGTTTGATAGTGATGTTTGGTCAAATTCTGCTTTTGGTGCACATTCTAGCCCAGGAATGTCAGTGGAGTTTCCTGGCTGTAATCAAAGCCACAATTTGTTAAATTGAAATTGAACTTTGTGATCTTCCCCAATGGAAAAAGCTATGTAAGGGAGGAGGGAGCACAATCTTAAAGCGTGAACAGTAACATGTACTGAAGGGTAAGCAGGTATCCTGAGGCCCCTTTAATGTGCCTCTAGTGAAACACAGCAAAATTGAAACACACTTGAAAATTCCAACTGAGAATTTATCACAAACATATATTGGACTTACCTATAAACAGGGCTTGGAGCAGAGACTCACCAGCTGACCATACAATGACCATATGTTTATGACAACTGTCATATGTTTAACATACGACATCCTGGGTGTTCACCTCATCTGACAAGTCCACTCCTCCTCAATCTAACTGCTGGTTATGGAACTGCCAAAAGCGCTACGTTTCTGTTCTGGCTTCCTGTGACTGGCTAATAGACATTGGTAGGTAAGTTCTGAACCAGCCCCATTACACTAGCATGCAACCTGCTGAAAGTGCAGCTTACAGAGTGAGGAGAGAAACAGGCAGTACTTGTGTGGACATGAGTATATAATGAATTTTTCTGGAAAAATAAGTATCATTTTATCATATTTGCAAATTACAATTCTAGTAATAACCCCACATACTGCCTTTAAAAGGGAAGTTCCAGAGGTAGGCAGGCTATACCTACTTATTTTGCCTTTGCAGCGTGGAGGATGCAATTGAAGCAATGTAAGCTGCAGAGGAATGTGTTTTATCACACGGGAAGCCATCAAGAAACTCTTCTAGAAGAGGAGACCATATGCGGACCAAGACAGCATGATGTATGAGTCACACTGCTGAAATCAACTCTTGGATTCAATAGTGCCATTTGAAGGGACAAAACCATTATTTTCTTTAGCCATTCAGGCAAGGGAAACATACTAACTCAATTGCCAGCACAGCTTCCAGAAGGAAACTGTGAACTCCTTTTAGTATTCAAGACATTGCTCTATCTCCTTATTCATATGAGATTCAGCATCTCTTTTGAAAACAGCAAAACAATGACTTTGTTTCCATTTTAATTTGGAAGGAGTCCAAATTAAGCTATTATGAGAGATAAATGATATAATGAGAGCTGCATGCAATTTACTGTAAAAAATGAACAAGCAAAATGACCTCTCAAACGTTGGCATTTTTCTTTTTTGAACTTACTGAAATTTTAATGTTCTAGGTAGTGAAGTCAAGTTTCATATTCAGCTKTCCTGTTAACGTTAACATGCACATGACAGGTTCCAACTAAGCAGAAAAACAGGACATTAGGATGCCAACCTAGACTTCTGTTATTATCAAGAATAAATGAATTCAGCTTACACAGTTTTTGTATTAACTATTTCCAGAATATACTCCTATGTACAATACTGTCTCACTGCAGTTTTTCTGATTGGCAAATGTTAGATATTCTGGCAGTGAAAAGAAACTCTGAGAGCCTTCATTATTCTGAGGCTATAATTGTGAACAAAAACATACTACAAGCACTGGTGAAAACAGGGGCTCCTGGATCCTATGATCATAGAGCTTTTGAGCAGTAAAGTCTGCCAGCTCATAGCCAAAGTCATCTTCCATTTTACAGCTCCAGGTTTTTAAACCTAAGTGATCCAATCAGATCTGTATTAAGTAAGTGAGGAACATATTATGTTAATGAGCATAATTATGCTAATGAAAATTCTTCAAGGAATCTTTATTCTTGATTCATTAGTTAGATAGCATCATCTGAAACCAATGGAAAATGTTTTGAAAAACTCAATTAACCCCTTTGGGGCAATCACAGACCTCAACAGGTTGTCTTTCAATACTAACTCTCCTATTTATTCCCGGATTTGCACCTATAAAAATTTTTGTCCATAGTCATCATTTCACTGCCTTTTTCACCTTCTTAATTTTCCTTCTAACAGCGACTTCAACCCTGTCTGAAAAAAAACCTTATAACCATGCTTTATTTCTGTAGCCCTCCGTATTCCTCTGCAAGATCTAAGATCCTGAATCAGTGGAAGTGTTGTTGGTTCTGCAGACTATCCCAGTGGTATAATCTCCTGAAGGGGAACGGGAAAACACTAAAATAGCAGAAAAGTTGTCAGAGACCGTCAGCACAGGACTGAAAATAGCATGACTAGCCAGGAGAGTTCTTGGGACTAGCACAATACTGGAAGAGACTTGTTAATCACCAACATTCGCTCTTGCTAGTGCAATGAAATACAGAGTCTGCAGACTTTGGGCCACTGCTAATTTTTTAATGTATTCTGTAGTACAAGGAGTACTTACTAGAGATGGTACTTATTGTCTGGTACCGTACAGCTCCTGCTTCACATTCCTGATCCTACGTGATTCCATGTATCTAACTATACCGACACTTTGATGTGTTAAGGGACACACAGTATCGCAGTAAGCTAATAACAGTGTGCACAAAACACTGGTTTTTACAGGCCAGAAAGCTATTTGTCCAGATGAATGTGAGGCATTTAAATGTGACTCCATCCATGCGCTGATATTAATAGCATCCAAGCATACAAACAAAGAATTTGTATCAGTGGATATAAATCAGCATCACTCCAGTAAATGTAAGGCCACTTCATTTCAGCTCAGCAGCTGACACTACAGGCTTACAGAAGATACAATTAAGATACACTTTTCTAGCAACAAAACAAAGGAATACATCCATTGATGGTTGTATGTTCCTGGCAATAAGCCTCTTTGGGCTGCTAGGTTAGGCTAGTTTACATTCCAGAATCAGCAGTGTCCCAACCAGCGGGTTTTTAATATGCTTTATTGGCTTAATATGCTCAAACATGGCACTTGCATGTAGAAAGGACAGGGGACTGTCAACCATGGATGCAGCTGCCGCGAGAACAGAGCTTCACAGCCCTGGCGCCACGGCTGTGTCGGGGAGCGGACTCACTGCACCTGACCAGGCTAAGGGGGCTCTGAGAAGTTACAGCTCTGGCAAGTCTCCCCTCCTCCCGGTGTCATTACTTCACTGCATCAAAACTAAAAAATAAAGCATGTGAAGCACTTCGCAGTGATGACCTGTGTAATCCCACAGAGTTCACAGTGGAGACTGATTTATGATGACTGACAACTGCTTATGATTGTGAAAGTTGGTAGCCAGTATAGCATCTGTTCCTCTAAATCTTGCCTGCAGAATGGGGCAGAGAGAAATCATTTTCCCTTTTAGTATTCCTCAAGGTTTACCTTTCTTAGCTTTATTTAAAGAAACTTAAGGCCTCATGAAAAGGATACAGCATACATAAACAGGGCAAACATTATGTCAAGCTATTTTAAAAATGTCAGTCTGTTACTTGATGTAAGGTTCTGACTTAATATGTACGGGAAAATGAATGAGTTTGAAAATCTCTGTTTAGTAGTTTAGAAAATGGAATCTGAGATTGCTTTAAGCAAGGTCATAAAGACCTCTCAACCTTTTCTTTTATTTATTTTTTTGCAAACACGTTGACTGGCTTGATGGTGCATCACAGGCAAATATCTACATGCTTCAAATAATGAAACAGTGTCATTACTTTATCTTGACAAACTCCCAGTGTAATTGCAACCAAAATAAAAGATCTTTGAGGCTGCAAAAAAGTGTCAAAACAGGAAATAGAATAGCACAACCTGAGATGTTTTCCATTTGCAGACCTTCATATGGGCCTTTTTTCATACTTTTAGCCATATATTGGAGAGCATAATTTGATGATAGACGTGAAACTGTGTATTAGTTTTTATTTTGACAAATTCATTAAACATCACATAGCTTGAAAAATGAACCAGGAGGCACTAAGCCAGCCTGAGAAGATTGTACTTCATAAACTGAATTGCTCACATGGGCAACATTTTGGTGGAAGTTATAGATTTTCTAGCATATCCCTGATAGATAGCACTAATATAACTTCAATAAAAACTCCGGATATGTCAATATAAAATTTTTTCTAGCATCGAAAGATGTAAGATACTTCAGCTAATAAATTGGAAGACTCCCTATTCCTTAAGGTACACTAACTTACACATTGGATTATAACAAGTATAGAAACCATCTAAGTTACAGCAGGCAGCTGCAGGTCTGTTGTTTATAAAAGCTGCACTAAATTAAGTTATCAATGCACTATAGGTTATAATTAGAATTTAAGAACTAAAACAGCTTTTTGTAAAATGTTAACATTCTCTATTTTTAACTGTTAGATATTATGTAACTTTTCAAAATTGGCAGATGAATGAAAAAGATAATCAGTATCTGCTGCATGCAATTAATGCCCTTTCTCTTTGTTCCCAACAGCTGACATTTCATTTACATCCCCAAGATTTACTCACTTTTTTTAAATTGCTGCCGCTACCAAATTGATTTGGTATGAGGAATGCAAACAGATACCTTGTTTTGAAAAAAAAACCAGATACAGGACTCTGAAGACTGCCAGGGCATGGGGACAGGGTGGTGTGGCTGTGTGCATGTGTGTGTGTGCGTGTGTATTTAAATATATATGCATATGCATGCATAAATATACACAGAGTTAGACTCTTTAAAGATTAAATTATACATATAATTAATTACATTTTCTTAAACTGAAAAAAGATTTCAAAGAAGAAGGTTACAAAGTTTCAAGTAGGATGCTGGCAAGAATTGAAGACACTAGCTGGACTTGGCTGAGAAAATTCTTTAACTTGCTGTACAAAAATTTATCATGGACAAGATGAAAGTCATAGCATGTGCCATACCTAGATGGCCATACATGGCTTCCTCAGACATTAAAGCTATTCAATACTTTTGCAAGGTTCAAGAGAGATTTCCTAGCCAAGATTACCAATAGATTGTACAGACTTTGTCATTATAAGGTACTTTAAAAATTAATTACTGCATTACAAACCAAAAGATATATTAAAATGTGCCCAAATAAATTATGTTAATGCACTATTAATACTACAGAGACAAGCATTCAGAAGTCAGGTCATCTGAACACTGCACGAGCAATATGATACAGTTCCTTAATTTTCCTTAATTACGTAATATCAGGTTAAAAAAAAAAAAATTAAAGGCCCAAAACACTGCAATGCATCTGACTGAGAGAAAACTGCGTTCTCTGCTAGCTTTCATGTTCCTGATTCATAGATTCCCATATTTAAAGTATTAGCACCACCATAACGTACTGTATTTATTTCTAAGTATTACACGCACAGGTGCACAGGTTTCTTTTGTATCGAGAGTCCTTGATTCTACAATTTTTACTCATATATTAAAATTTACTTACATGCATTTTCTGTTTTACACAACAGTACTCTTATACTCACAGTTGGGTAGGTTTTTAACAGTTTATCGTCAACTACAGACAGATGTTCAATGGTAAATATGCAAGATTACTGTACCTGCCCATCCTTAAAAAAGTCATTAAGTATGTAAATTAATATTTTGATGGATTTTTCTAGTCTTTTTGTACTTCTGTTTGGTATTTGCCTCTAGCTCACCAAAATAACAAGAGAATGGAATAACAAAAGGCTTTATTTGAACTAAAAGCAAAGAAAAATACATTAAATCTCATCAACTGGTGAAATCACCAGAGTTTTAGGGAGACAGTTTTTCTGTGTTCGCTGAAGGAGGATGCTCCAAACTCACTGAGAAATGTTTCCCAGAACACTGCTTACCCTTACTCAGTAGCCTGATTCAGGTTTCTAAATACTAAGGGCTAACACTAAACTGGTCAATAGGATCAGAAGACATATTTATTGGCATCTAATTTGGATGTATAGTTCTGCCGTACCTGTATGTGACTTCTGGCGTAGAACGCAGATCTCTAAGAAATACCTGCTACTGGCAGCGTCTAGCTTCAGCRAAGTACTTGCAAGTGTGCAGTGCTAGGGAAAGAGATGCAGCCGCGGAGCGGTCTGACTGCCTGGGGAAAGCAAGATACTTTTTCAGCACGGTCTCTTTAGCAGAATGCTTTGTCACTTTGAACGCTCCCACTGCAGCACAAAGGGAGGAAGGGCTTTGCCAGTGGCCCTGTGCCTTTGGGTCACTGGCAAAGAAGTCGCTTTCCTTCTTCCTCAATTTACACAGTTATGCGTATTCCCCATTAGTCCATGCTTTTTTCAGAGTGTGAAAGCAATTCATTATATAATCCATAGCAGTCTTCCAAAATATTGCTCATGCCTGTCCAACTAGTCAATAAATAAACAAATAAATGTGGATGATTATTAAATTATTATTACTAGACTGCATGTTCATTGCTTCCAAAGGGCCAAATATTGACATGACTCAAAATTCAGTGTCTTGACATTCAAAAACTGTGTTGGATAATTTGGAAAAAATGTTTTTTTTCCTTCCAGTTAAAACAATTGACAATTCTTTTTTTTCTTAAAAATTACCCACAAACTCCCCCTCTCATTGCTGTTCGACCCAATGAATTGAACAGATGTACAAAACCTTTTGGTTTGGTTGTTGATCAAGTACAACAGAAGGGAAAGAGGGCRCTCTATCCACAAACATGACTCAATACAGTACTGGTAAATACCTGAGTATTTTTTTCCTCTTCTACAAAGAAATGCAAGTCTTTTTATAATTTATTCATTAAATACATAAATGGACAGGGCCCTGTATATTTATGTTTTGCCTCTTTACGTTTTGTCTCTTGAAAAATATGTAACTGATTAATCTAGTATCTGTACTGCATATCTTTTCAGAATGATTATTTCACTTCTGATGAACTCAGAAGACAAAAATCAGCAGATGATACTAACACTATACTGTTTTCCAGACAAATATCCATGGTTAGAGCGTAATTTCCATACTGTGGATCAAGTGCAAAATTTAGACTGAATTACTGAAGTACCTATACAAATTATCCTAGGAATCCTAGGAAGACTCAAGGAAATACCATTCTGTAGAGAAATACTATCTTACAGACTAAGTTAGTACTACAGAGTTCTCACCAGAAGCTGAAAAGTCAAAAACATTTTAGTCCTCAAAACATACTTACATTAATTTTACATGTTCTATAGGGTTTGGGGGTTTTGTTTTTGTTTTTTTGAGGAAAGGAATCATTTTGAAGCTAACAGCTCATTTGAAGCTGAAGCAATAGTCAAAATAGGGAGACTGCAGTCAAGAAGGTTTAGAAGGAAATTCTGATAGCAAAGTTGCTAGGGACAAATAGCAGTTGGCCTTGGTTTGTCCTCCTGTCAGGAGAAGAAAGCCAAATCCCTGTTTTCTTACATCAGTCTTGTTTTGTTTCTAACAGCAGAGCCATTTACTGAAGGTCTTGCAGGTCCACCCACATTGCTTGTGAGCCATAATGCACAGGAATAATAAATCAGATAACAGCAGAGGTTAATAAAATTTCAAATGCTTGGAGATTTGACTTGGCAGAGGAAAGCTCTTCCAGTTCCTGCATCTCCTTCCATTATTGTTATGTTCCAGCAGATCATTCCTCACCTGTTCAGAGGAAGCAATTGTGGTGGCTGAAGAGCCTGCACAGACGACCTGAACCACGTCCACTACAGGTGAGAAAGTATGTCATATTGCTCAAACATCTGAAAGATTTTTAAAGCTTTTTAAAACACCAATGAAAATGGGGAGATTAAAGGTTGGACTGGGGTGGGTATGTGAGACCATAAAAGCACTAAGAATAGGATTTATTGTGGTCAGCCTTGAAATGGCATTCTCCAAGATAGACAACTYAAAAAGGTAGATGTTTTATACAATATATACAATATCTGGTAGCACCAATGATGACAGAAAAAATAGGTACTGCTTCTGTGTGTGCGTGTGTAAACACACACACATGTGCACTGCCATAGCCATATCTGACAAAACAGGCACAAGGTTTCTGGAGTACATCTTGGCAGGCTAAAGCTTAACCCCTTTTAATGTGAAGGAACTTAGCATCAATTTAAAGCTGAATTTCAAACAGACTCAAACATAGTCCAAATCAGACTTTGACGATACTCAAAAATTGCACTTCCTGATTTGGCCGGCTAATGCATATTACAAGTGAACATATTTCCTAGCTTTAAAACTTATACAAATGAGTTTGGACATCACAACTGTTAAAAATTTATGCAGACATAGAAAGGGAATAATGTTGCTGAATGTTTAATGCTATTTGTTTTCCAGCACTTCCTAGGAGTATACAGGAATGACACATTCCTTTCTGATTATGGACTGTGAGTAAGAGCAGCCGGCTCCTTCATGCTGATCTCTCTTTTCTGTGTGTTTCTCTCATAAGCCTTCACATCTGCCTTAGTTTTGTTACCCACTAGCATATGGTTCACTTGTGTGTAAATGTCCTTGCACAAAACAAGAATGAATTGTTTTTATATTTATTTCTTTTACCAGAAGTAGAAGCTATTCTGTTTGTACTGTGCAAGAAACCTAATGATCTCTATAGACCCTAACCGCCTTAAAGTCTTTCTTTCTTGTTTTTAGCTGTTGCTGTGATTCCTTTAYCATATCTCCTATTCTCAAAATAACAAAGAAAAGATCTAAGAAGAACACAAAGAAAAGGGGAGATTTCACTTTTCATCTATACTGGAATGTATTTCTTGGGCTGTGTAAACCAGACTTGGGACTACTGTCCTTGGATCACTTTCCCAGTTTATCTTTGCTTATGGAAAGCTGATTTTCAAATTCAATGTAATACAGATATCTCTCTGAGACTTAATCATATTTTTATCTATTTAGATCTACAGAATATATAAGACTGAATATATGTGTAGGGCCTTACTGGTATATTTTAATGGCTACTCAGGCATTCTTCAAAATGATGGTCAACACATTGATTCAGAATAATTAAGCTGTAAATCAGTTTTTCTCAATATACCACCACAGCATACACATCTGTTGATCAGTGTTAATTTAGTTATATTTTTCAATTTGTAATCTATGTATGTTTTATGGGAATGTAAGTAGTAAGACATTAGCATGTGTAATCTCCCTCTGGAAAGCTGCTGCTGAGCAAGTGACCAATAAGTTGCAGTTCATGTTAGCATTAACCAAATTGAATGCCAGTATGGAAAGGGTCTCAAGTTTAGAGGGAAAAATCAGCTTTCTATCATGTGTCTTTCTGATAAACTGCAATTAAGTAAGACCATGATCTGTTCTGAATATTCAACGAAAAATAAATCAGTTTGTTTAAACATCCTTAYGGCTATCTTGAAGAGCTAATCATTTGACCATTAGAGTGAACGCATGCCACTCAGTCTACAATGGTGAATTAAATATCCATCTATTGGATGAAAGAATAAAAAAAAAGAGAGAGAGGAAATATTTGCATAAACTAGTATGAAATAATTTAATCTGAGGGAGAAGAGGTCAGCATATAATGCAATAAAGTGAGGAGCACTTCACAGAAATGTAATGACCTATATTTGGCCTAAACGAGCTATTGTATGACCATAAATATACCGTTACTGTGAATGAATGAGGTTTGCAGACATAGTAGGTAAACGGTAATAAATATATAATATACAATCTTTTGTCATGAATAGAGAAAGCATTTAAATTATAGTGCTACTATAGACTGTAATAACATTCTTTGATATTTACCCTTCAAAATATCTCTTGTTCTTTATAGGACTTGTCTATTCTCAAAAAAACCCCAACAACTGAAATAAGTGAAGCTAAAAGTAGAATCTTTTTATGAATTTCCAAATGTCTGAATATGCACATACATAAACCGGACTGAACATTTCTGCAGAAAGAATGTTTACCTTTAGGTTTGGCCAAGAAAAGGGAGGATTTGTGAACAGCTGTCCAGAGATTCTCCGATTCAGTGCAAATACAGATGAAAGAGGGTACCTAAAATAAGAAGAAGCATTAAATCAAAGGAGGCCTGAAGAAGTGAGATGACTGAAGACTCACAGTTATCTATGAATGCTATATATATTTGTTTTAACTACACCCAACAATGATACTATGGTGAGGTGTATGCAGAAATCCACTCATTCAGAGATACTCCTTCTCAAACTAACTGAAATAGAAATACTTTTAATAGCATGCTTCTCCATAAGATTTAGAGGGACACAGACAAAAACACGTGACCTTCCCACAGAAACCTAAGGGACCACGATGGCGTGACGAACAGGAGGTAGGAAACTAAGGTAGGAACGAGCGCAAGCAGGCTGGCTCCCTTGGCACGACCCGGCAGGGAGCGCGCGAGCTGCCGAGGGGATGCACGCTGGCGCTCCGTCCCGATCAGCCAGAACTGAAAAGCACAATCTTTCAAAACAACAGGGCTTTGGAGAACAAGGCAGAGAAGGTAGAAAGGATGCAACTAGCGAGTGAATTTATGCAGACTTTAACTTGAACTAAAAACAGCAGAGCTGAGGTCTTACAAAAAGACAGATTATTGACAGAGCTTGCAAGTCTCCGTCTACCAGGCCTATAAACAGTCGACGAGGGGAACGTAAAGTGGCAGGTTTGGGGTTTGTTTTTCTTCCTTCTCCTTTCCTGTGTGCTTTCTAGATATTGAAAATTGAAAGCCAGTGGGACTGGTTAGTGAGAAGTATTTTGCTATGTTACATTTATTTTCTTTATTAAAAAGTACAGTTGCTCGAGCAGATCCTACAGCGCACAAAAGACGCAAAGTTTCTGCGAGAACCCACAAAGGTAGGTGGCAGCTCTTCCCTCTGCTGGCGAGCGGGCAGGCGCGTCTACAAGGGAGAGGGACGCTACTTAAAGGAGAGGTGCCTTTTGCAAGCAAAGAGGCAGCTCATTTCTTCGCTGTATTTCTAAGTAGGTGGTCTCCTGATCAGAATCACCATTTGTTTTTCACACACTATTACTTCTTCTTCACCTTTTTGTGAAGACTATTTGACTGAAACTGCTTTAACTGCAGTAACAACCACCAAATAAGGATAAGAGACAAGGATCTTTTAAATTAGTACTATGTACTGTAAAGAAAGAGAAACAATTCTCTCTGCAGTAAAACAGTAAAAGCTTTGGAATTTTGTGTTCTGTTTTTAATACGTTTGCAAAGATTTCATGGGAAGGTAACTATAACTACCTTCGAGTAGAGCTTTGACCTTAACATGTACCTCAAAGGACAATTAGGTTTAGCTCTGAAGGGTTTTTTCTTTAAACCTCTTGCTGAATAAAAACATATTCTTTTTACAGTCCAGACTTCATTACATGCCAAGCACAGTATTTGTGGCTGCGATAGAGCACTAGATATTTAATGTTCTAGCTGTTGTAGCATATGCATATATAATATGCAGCTCATGCAACTTTCATAAGTTTATCTCTTCTGACTCCCTTCTAATACCTCTCTAAAGACATTTGTGGTATCATTCTTTATTTATTTTACATACCACTTGCACCCATTGTGGATAAACACGAATAAAAATTCTGGAGGTAAGAACAGTTATCTATATAGAGACTTGGTTAGCTTTGAATAATATATATCTAACACATGCTGCCAAATATGCATGTCATGGAGCTCTGATGAAGTACAAACATCATTATTATTATATAAGTATGATGAAAGAGATAGGTTTGAACCAGTCATGATGAAGCTGAACAATACTTAATTTTGTATCATGAGAGCTTATGCCTGAGCAGCATATTTGTTTTGAAAGAAACTATCTGATCAAACTGTGAATTTATAGGGATCATCACAATTAATTTAGGAAAAATTATGAAATCCGCAAAAGCCCTCCTCTGAAAAGGAGAGACGTCGGAAATGAAAATTGCCCTGTGGTCTGCATTAACAAATTGCTCTCCAGCATATCTTAAGTAAACTCGCCTGAGGTATGTCCTGTGGACAGAGCAACAAATACCTGCACATCGCATGTGTGCATGCATAGTAAACAGATATGAAGCTGTGTAGTTAGTAAAAAGGAAGCAAACTGCTTCACACAACTAGACCTTAAAAAACTGAAGAGATCACTGCGATGTCTCTAAGGAGCTGCGAGCCCAAGACGGGTAACAAGGACAGAGTACTGATGAGGCAGATGAGAGATGGCTGTGTTAGGCTTAACAGTACCTTTTTACTTTTTACTGCTAAAATTATAAGTCTATCAAGAAAACGGGCTTTCAGACAGAAAACATGATATTCATTCTGTTCCTCTCATAGAAAAAGGATAATCATAAGAGTCAGAAGAATAATCAGAGTTATCCTAAGAGCACTATATCCTAATGGGGAGAGTTGGTGCTTTCTTTTCCTGAGTTTGATCTCTAAAAAGGCACTTGACTTACAACTGACCTAGGAATCACCTTTTCTTCTTTTTTTTTCTTTCTGTGCCTACATTCTTCATTTGTTCAACAGGGCTAATATTACCTTTGTACCTTATTAGAAAAAAAGCATTAAAGACTGAATCAGTATTATGGTAATGGACACCATTTTGTAAGCAAGACAGATGGAATCTCTTCTGTAGACCTGGTGCAGCTGGGATGAGATAGACCTGGTTCAAATATACCAAAGGCTTTCCTAATCACATTGCTTTGGGACTTACAGACCTTTTCAGCATTTTGCTAGTCTCTTTTTTCCCCCTCAAAACTTCCCCCTCCACCACTAATAAATAAATCTTTCAAAAGAAATATGCTTTATTTTCAATCTTTTTCATATTTTCTGTGATACCATTATTGACCACAAAAGACATTTACAAGCTGGTTATCTTCTTCAAAAAATATGTTGTGTTTTGCTTAAGGCACTACAAATCCAGTACCTGGCCAAAGTAACTTTCTTCATGACTATGGAGAGCTCCAGCTCTCCTTATGCATTAATGGCATTGGTTTCCTTTTTCTATCTCTGGAATCTGACGCAATGCAAATCTTAATTATTACTCAATTGGTGTTTGCACCCTTGACCCATTTTGAACAGTTTTTACAGCTGCAGAAATTTGGGTTCTGCTGTAAAAGGAAAAGCAAGTATCCGAAATCTTAATGGAAATATTTTTCTTAATGGATTTCAGGAAAAATTTGTGGCTTCAGGAAATTAAAGCAGTATTTTAATGACCAAAAATCAAGGCATGTAGGCACGTAATTCTCTTCTGAAGCAATCAGATTTAAATACCTAAAAATTTCTAAAAACCTAGGCCTTAGAGAAAGATGAATGATCACATAATGTGAATTGAGGTGCTTTTTTTTTTTTTATTATTTTTCCCCTCATTATTCCTCGTTCGCTTCCCCACATCCCTTTCCCATCTCTCTTTTTAAAATTCCTTTGCTAGAAAACCAATAGTTCATTCCTCTYATTCCTTGGCTTCAGTGAGCTACAAATCAGTCTAAGGACTATATAATTTTACAAATGTACAGGAGAGGTCACAGAATAGGTGGTATAAAGAAGAGGAAGCAAATATCTCATGACTAGTGACCATGGTTTCAGGAAACTAACTGCACTGCCCTGAGGAGCAAAACCAGAAGATATACAGGCACAATGCACAGAGTAGTTTTACACACTATAACTATATTTATGTTAGGAGGCCATAGAGGATGTGGAGATCAAAACAGCTGTTACTGAGGAGTGCAGTCCATGTCACACACGTTCTGGAGAATTTATTCTGGACTAGCTCTAGGCAGGTTCTGTGGACTAAGCACTCATCATGGTTTGGAACAGATCTGCTGGTTTAGTTTAATCTGAATGGAATCCAGTTCACACTCTCTGAGACTACTCATGATGTGAGCCAAAGCACAGCAAAAGAAAACAGTCAGGAGATGAGCTTCAAAGCACCTTCCTGTTCCAGACTGAAACACTGATACAAGTACATCCCATGGCACTTGGAATTCTCTTGAGTTCACAGGGATCCCATGTAATTTTACCAATCAATTTTTGGGAAAGGGACTTAAAGGTAAATTGATTTTTAAATAGGAAATTGTATTTTCCTGATTAGAGAAAATAGTAATTTGCATTGTAGTAAGAACTTCATACACCTTCTTCCAGGCTGTCTGAATGGACAGAAGGAATAGGCATGGAAGAAATGACACAAGTCTGAGATAAAAATAAATATTAAGGTTAAAAAAAGTGTATGAAAATACCTCTTGAAATTGAACATGTTGATGAAAGAAATTTAAGAAACTTAATTTTAAGAAGCTTTAAGAAATGCTTTTAAAGTTTTTAGAGCTTAGAGAATTCTCCAAGTTCTCACTTGCAACATTTTATGGATAAAATAGAAGTCTGAAATGTAAAAATGACAAAAAATTACAGGTTTGGGGTTTTTTGTTGTTTTTGGAGGGTTTTTTTTTGCAAATGTGGAACGTGCTCAGGTAAAGCTGAAACTGCATTTCCAGACAGAACTCTGCTGCAGCTTGCAAAGCCACCTAAGTCAAAGTGACAGTCAGGCCAAGAACTGAGAAATATGTCACAACAGATTCCCTTTAAATCTCAAATAATTTCAGATGCTCTCCAAACCATTACCATTTTGTAATTTTAAAGAGAGATGAGGACAATCCTTGCACAGGGATATTTCAGCTGTTCTTGACTTTTATCCATACCCACTTTTTAGTCATTGCAACTCTTTCGTTCTATTGTTATGTTTATTAAAAACAAATCTACAAAAGATGTTTTATGTAGAACATCTTCTAGGCCTATAATTTTAAGGAAATCTTCCTTTACATTGTGCCATTTGCATTTTTTCATTTTTTTATACTATGAGTAACCTGTGTAATTCATTCCATGAAAAGACTTTTTTCCTTTAAAGAAACTAGACCTATTTTTTGGATCATTAAGTAGTGCATAATCTTCAAATGGGACATTAAAAACTGTAATCAGTGACATCACCATGACAACCGATTAAAAAATGTCTAGAGAAGCTTCTGAAAATGTAATTTTTTAATATAATACATTTAAATGAGTTCATCAGAACAAAGCACCCTAAGTAGATTTATTGTGAACTGAACATCTAGAAATAATTTGGCTATACAATGAACATTAAAATCTTCTCACTGTGACTCCAATAGATCCGGGGGGGGATCATATAAAAATTTGTCTTTCTTGTACTAATAGACAAACCTTGACTTTAGAACAAGAGTTATGAGCGTACAGTAACTGATCCTGCCACCACTTTTCACAACAGCAGTGCATTTATTTAGATGGCAGCTTTAGCAAAGAAAGGTGCTACTTTTGAGCAAAGAAGGCAGATCTGAACTCTATGAAAACATCATGAGAGAGGTTAACTGATTCCTATTTTAGGTATTTAAAGGTCTGAAAGATAACTCTTCAAAATCCCTGCACAGATGCTACCTGACTTTAAAAAGCCCTAAGGTTCCTCACTGCCTATATTTGTAACCTTAACCATCCATAAATTTCATCCTGTTGTATCAAACAAATTAGAAGCTTAAACACCAACAGGTTTATAGACCAAGTCTCAGCCCATCTTTTTGTTTTGATTTTGCTGCCACTGACACCACAGTGTATTACATTTCATGAATTATTTTTTGGTGCATACTTCTTCCTGTATTGTTTACAATCTGCCAGTTTGTAGCTACAGGTTATACCAGGTGAGGGCATCTAAGAATTAGGCACTGCATAAATCCCCTTGTGCTTTAGCCTCTAGTTACTCCAAGATGCTTTACCTACTGTTCTGCCTGCTCTAAATGAATGAAATTGGAAGCAGCAGAAGGATCATTACAGCATATAACAACAGTAAAATATAAATAAAACATGTGCATAAARACCCTACCTGCAATATATTGTGTTACAAGGCAAAATAAATTACATGCTCAGTAGTTTAAGAAAAGGCACTCATGAGAGTAAAAACTAATCAAAATAATTTTTTAATGTATCATAGAAGCTCAAATAGGATAAAACCATTTTTACAGATAATCTGTTTGAAGAGGTTAGCTATACTTAAATAAGATTAAACAATGCAGCATGCTCACTGTTAAACTCCTAACTCATCTCCAAAAGRGCTAAAATAATACAGGAATTTCTTCCATCCATCTTTAAGTTTCCAACTTGCCCATTCAAGTTATATGAAGCTGTTCTTATCTTTTATGGTTATGTTGCCTGGTTCTGTCAGCTGTGTTCGTTATGCCCTTTTCTAGAATAGATCTCTTGCTAGTTACTGTCTGTTGCAAACAGAACACGTGCTTAAAATAAAGTATTTCCAAAATACTGTACTGTAGTAAATGTTGTGGTTGCAGGATAGTGGGGGTTAACTTTCCATATAACATACAGCTTTTACTTAGAATGACACAATCTTTTTCTACGGCAAAGAGTTCACAACAGGGACACCATTTCAGTTAATGTAAACTGGTATTGTTCCATCTATGTTGTCTGGATCCATGGTATATTATATCAACTGCAAATCTGTCTCTTACATCATGCTGTTGCCTGCTTGGAGTCCTAAAATACTGATGAACTCAAGGGTTTGTTAGTGGAAAACTTTGGCTAAGACTGCTAAAATGATCTACTGACTTTGGGATGCTCATCTTCAAAAGCTTTAAAGCAGCTGCAGAAATAGGTGTTTAAAGCCTTCCGAAAATTGGGTGTTTTGAGTTGGTACCAAAACTAGAGGCATTCCCAGGCACCAACCCCTTTCGAAAATCCAGGCCATTACACTTACAAAACACTGACTCACTATTAAACTCCTTGTTATTCTTTTACTAATGAGACACTTTACTGGCCTGTCATCACCCGCTGTGATTAATTCTCTACTTGTAAAATTTTAGCTTTCTCTCTACTGCTGATGTTAATGTGCTTTGTACCAAATAAAAATGAAGCTGATGTTTACAAATCCTGTCTGGAGGTTGCTTTAAAAAAAGCTCTTCTTTGGCTTACATTAATGAGGCCAAGTGTAGTGATTTTTGTTTGAAATTGCTCTGGATAATCAAACACTGTAACAGACTACTATGGAAGGTATGAAACTCACTATTGCTTAAAGGGCTTTAAAATATAGTATCTTTTAAAATACATGCTTTGTTATTAAAAGCCTATCTATGTTCCACATACACAGGAAGTTAGATTTGAAGATCACATGCACCCTTCTCATCTTAATAGTATTTGTGAATTAGGAATTAGCATGAGAAAAGAGCTTTTAAAAACCAAGATCTACATAGTCATATAAACATTTTGAATAAAAATTGATATGAGAAAACCATAGGATAGAATCTTTCACTGTGGAGTGCACATCACATTATTCTTCTTGAAGAACAAAGTGAAATTTATCCCAAGGAGATTAGGAAACAAGAAGTATAGCAATAGAAACCTGTATTTCTCCGCTGGTGCTTTCCCCTCATTCACCTCTTCTTTTTCAGTTGCATAGTTCTCCAGGAAAGGATTTTTCCTAACCATGGTGTTATCTAAAAATACAAGTCAATATGTGGATATAAAACACATGAAAATGATAACAAAGAGCAAAGAAACATTATGTATGCTCCTTTGCTCAGCCTCAACCCTCTCCCAATTCTGCATACTCTCAACCCACCCCACCCAACCCCAGCCCGCAATTCAAGATTGTGCAATACTCTTCAACATGCATGGGGGAAGTGATACTACTGAACTGCGAAGAAGATCTCTGGGATGGTCTAGAACCTTACTAGACAATATGAAAGTAAAAGACAGTTTTGAATTATACTTTCACTATTGGGTAGTAATGTTCTTGCGAAGAAAGACTGAATGCCTAAACATCCTTCCGTATTAAAAGACATTTAGAAGTTACTCTGTCTCACAACTTACAAGGAACGAAGGAAGACAAAGTCTAATTCATCTGAAAAGCACAGTGGCACTGTTCAGATTGCAGGCCTCTAAGGAGCTAATGTATTTACAGAGCTTTTATGCTGGAGACAGCTAGCTTTCTCCCTTTTTCATACTAAATACATTTCATTAAATTAAATAGGATGAAGCCATCTGCTTTCCTTAAAAAATAAAATAACATCTTCTAATGCCTTACAAATCTGAAGCATCTAAGAAAGGCAGTGTCTTCATACAGTATACAGCCCTTGCAAGAATGCAGATTTCTAATCATATTTCTTTAGTTTACTTGTATTCATAAAAAAACACACACACATACACAGAGCATTTTGTATTTTAATGCTGTGATTCTACATGTTTGCGTCTACTGTTTTTTCTAGAGCCTGCTGATGACTTCCATTGCCATCTTGGGAACATCCTTCACTGCCAAAAACTAAAAAAACAACAAGGAACAGACAGACGAAACTTTAAATTTACTATAAAACCAAAGAAAATGTGGCAGGAAAGAAACTCCAGCATACAATAAACAGGTGTGTACAAATTACCCTTACTTCACTGAATGAGAGACAATAGAAGCTAGATTAAAATGAAGATCAAATGCACAAAAAATGGAAGCCACAATCAGAGAAAAACAGACTACTGACTCTCTAGACCTGTACTTCTCTTCCCTAAAGTAAAGCTGGTCTTAAAACATCTCCTTCCACTTGAAGTCTGAAGAAATCTTCAAAAGCATTACAGAAAAATACTTTTTTATACCATGCTGCTAGGTTATTTGTTAACCAAAAACATAAATGAGAACTAATCAAAAGATATGCACATTTTTGTGACTTTAACAGAGAAGAGTGATCTATTCTAAAAACACTATGTCAACCAGAATTTCTAAATTTAGTCATTTTTTTCTATATAGTCTGAAATTCTAGAAGACATTTATATATGGCAGAGACATATACACTTAAAAATAGAAGATATGCATTGTACTTGCTTTATTTTATTACTGTGTCAGTTTGGGTGCAAGACATGACAGTTCTGGCATTGATGGGCATCTATCTATGAGAAAATAAATTGACCCAGCAGAGTATTTCACAGAAGTCCATGAACAGTGAGGCCCTTCCCTTATTTTTTTCCTGGTGGATCTAAGCTGAAAATCTAGGGTATGTCTACATGAATGGGTACAGACAAATCTGAGCTTTTCTGCCAGCTCTCAGCTGTATGAATTCAAATAATTTCCACTCAAAATGTCATGTAGGTTTGTAAGTGCTTAGTGAAGCTAATACACTCTACCATATGGCATGGTACAGATAAACCTYTGGAAGTGCAAACTCTTGAATCCCACTGTGCTACCTTGCCACTCATATGTATTTTTAAAATACCATTTTAGGGTTGCATCCTTTGAAGACATATATGGAAAGCAGTTTAAAAATGTATCTTTATTATCATTACCTACTACAAACTAGAGCCCAGATCTGAAATGAATACTGAGAAACATCATTATACATCATCACTGAATCCAGTATTGCAAGCCTAGAATACTACTATCAGTCGTGGTGCTATCTATCTAAGTTATTTGCAATTGTAGTGAGTGTATCAGTAGAAGGCAGTTATTGGACTGATTATATTCCAAGTGAAGTCAGTTTAAAAGTGCCCATTAACTTCTGCGAGAAAAGCCAGTCATTAAAATACAAATTGTTCAATTTTGTTTGCTTATTTTTCTGTCATTGCATTTTCATTAAAATTATTTATCTGTCTTAACTAAGAACCTGCCACATTGATATTAATGAATAATCGATATGAATACCAGTTACTTTATTTTAGGTACATTTAACAAAGCAAGCCAAATGCTTCTGTGTTTTATTTTAATACTTAACAAAAATAAAATCATTCTTTACTATATGCATATACCCCTAAATAATCTGCTGCACTCAAACTGTTACAAACCTATGACAAATACGCAAATACTCTTGGAAAGCTTCGAACTCTGAAATTTTAGCTCCTTTTTATGTATTTAGAGCCATGCTTTTTGTGACAAAGGAAAGAGAAGAGAGCCTGGCAATCACATTCATAAAACACAGTTACCTATTTAGCTGTGTTCGCTGTGAAATACCAAAAGTTGAGCTTCACATTTGAGCCCATATTGGATTAGTTACACTACGTCTTTTCACTTCTCTACAGGCCCACCTCCAGCAGTGCAAGGAGCCCATGGGGATCTTTCACATCTGAGCACTCCCACTGCAGCTGGTGGGAGCCCGTGTGGGTGCAGGGAGTCCTGCCCACTGACTGCACTGCAGATTAGGTTAGAGCTGCTTAGAATCTTTTTTAAGTCTCTTCCTCCATTACACTGGCACAGACACTGAAGCAGTAAACAGCATTAATGTTTTAAAGAGGTAAACAGCAAATATCAGTATCACTATAAACTAAGATGACAATTTTGGACACATAAATAACAAGTATAAACATTGCCTTTTCAAGTTAAATTATTGCAAGTAGCTTCACTGTAAAACATGAGAGACATGTATAAATAATATTAATATATATTACCAGAGGATGCTATCTATTATTCCGTAGCACTTACATATGATAATATGCATTAGTTCTTACCGTCCTATTCAATACCGCCCTAAGTAACTAAGGGAAAAATGTGCATTAATCATTTACCAATTACTAATAAACTATTCATAAATGGCCATAAATTAATAGTGTGATTTTTTAAGAAAAATGTATTCTTTAAGGCATAGATCTGATGATCTTAATGTAGATTCTATATACATGTTTAACAGAATTTATATAGATTTTAAGAATGTAGAGAACTTACAGGAGTAGAAGTGATATATACTAATGAAATGCTACTACCCTAAGAAGAACAATATAATGTTCTGCAACACACAGTCCATGTACAAAGCCATAACAGCAACTTTCCCACTTGGCTCTACTGCATTTTAGGTCAGATCTCATACAGAAGTTGGTAAGAATTTTAACACTGAGTTCATGGAAGCAGAACCAAGTCCTTAAGGCAGGGACCCTCCGCTGATACAAACAACCCTATCTCAACCCGGAGCGCTGAAGAGCCAGCAATGGCTATTCCAGTTGTGCCTCACAGGAGAATGGGTGTTAAGCACTGTAGATGTCTAGGAAAAGACTAGTTCTCCAAACTCACGAATGTGGAAGCAAAGCCCTCTAATAGCCTAACGAAGTTGAAGAGCTTCTGCTGGAGAAGCAGCAGCTGTATGAGCTTCTTCATTCATTAGCACATCAGTGTCATCTGTTTTCAAGAAGAGGAAACTGCAGAGAACAGCCTCAAATYCTAACTTTGGCTAGACTCAGCTTTAACTTACAATGATGCTTTAATGGAAAAGTCCTGTAAGTAGCAACTAACTGCATTCTTTTTGACAATTTTACCACCTAGCAGCCAAGTTTGGAATCAGCTTTGATTCCACCAGAATTATTTCCAGGGTGGTAATGGCCAATATACTCAGTTTACTGTCATAAGATAGATGAGTTCTGAAACAACTGAAACTGAAGGTGTGGCCAGCAGCAGTGTATGATAAATGCTGTCATCTTCTGTTTTATACTTGTTTGCACAGTATGTCCCTGACTCTGTCACTGAAGCTTGGTCTGACCTGCTGCAGGTACACTAACTAAATGAGCCCCCCAAGAAGTGTCATTGTGAATTCAAAAGTTAATTTCAAAGAACTAGTATAGCCCAGGTTTTATTTTCCTCTCATAGTTTACCCATCATCAAATAACAGATCCATTAAAGTCAAAGGAAAAAAAGTTTCAAATCACTTAAACAAGAGTTGATTTGGCCCTTCAATACATCTGGAAATATATTCAATGTAGAACTGCCTTCTCCCTTCCTGCTGAAGATATATGCAGGAATAAAATATGTTAGTAAAGATATAAACATCAGGAATGTCAACAGGATTTATGGATGGATTATATATGTTGCAATTTTCAAGATACCCAAAATGGTTTCAAAATGCACATCTTATCTGAGGAATAACAGGAACACTGGCCCACCTATGATTTGTTATATGCACACTTTAAAAGGAAAGTTGTATTTCTGCCACTGCAGAATCAAATCAGGAATCAGGTTAAGAGTTACCCCATGGTCTCCCTATACTCCTGGTACAGAGGAAATAATTTAAGCACTTTTCTTGGGGTGATGTGGCACTTACARCTTTTCTTGACAAATCATTTGCACTGAAGGGAACAGTGTGTCAGAGATACATCCATTGCATGGCTGCCTGGACAGAAAAGGAAGCACTCAGGCCTACCACTTACCCTGGTAATCGCAACAGTCAGCACATGGGAAATTGAAATCTTGCCTTCCATCTATTAAACAGATTGTCCATGTGTAATAGAATGCTGACATAAAATAAATTTGAGTTCTGTAAACTTGTAAAAAAAAAAAAAAAAAMCAAAACACAAACCACAAAAACTTGTGTGTTTACTATAGCAACTTGAAGGAAGATGATGCACCCAACATCAAAATACCATCAGCAGTATTTTTATCAACTGCAGAACCAGCTGATATGAAATCCTCCTCATGCCCCCTGCAAGCAGTTGGATACTACGGCTAGCTTCTCTGAGATATGTGTGGGGTTACCTTTACATGTAAAAGAGATTCCAAAACGTTTCTTCTTCAGCCAGCTTACTCATGYGAGTTTGGAGCGTTGATGGTGTACTTTCTCATTCTATTCCTTAGGCAAAGCCTTTCCAGTGAAAAGATTATGTGTTAATACCACCTACACTCATTTTGACTGCCAAGACTTTGTGGAAAAAAAAAAAAATACAGTAACAACTCCTAGGTGAATCTCAAACTCCTGGAATCCCAGAAAAAAAAAATAGGTGAAATATGTTTTTCTTTTCATAGGTAACTGTTCTACATTTTTAAATTTTCTTTTTCTTTACGCTCACAAAGATTGTTGGACAAAAGCACCCTTTGGTGAGCAGCACCTGTTCAGCATGCTAGCTCAGTTAAATATTGCCTGATAAYTAACCAAGCTCATATGTTTTCTAGAGGATTTTCTTGCAGCAAACTTTGTTTTCTTGTATTTTGAATCTTCTAAGAATGCTTCTCTTCCAGTGAAGCATTCTGAAACAGAGAAGAAGTCAGCAAATTATTCTTTCTTGAGACATACAGTACATCACACTACAAAATGAAGCATATGGAAATCCTAACATTAATACTTTTGCGAGTAGATCTACACCACATTTCAGAAGGCTAAAAGGCTCATTTCAACTAGAAATCCAAAACATCTCCCTTTCATTTTTTAATCTACTAGTGGGTATGTTATACAGATGGTAATAATACTTATTATTTTACATGCCAGATTCAGTATGCAAATATTAACTAACCAGTTTTTTAAAAAGTAGCTCAGTAAGCATTGCTATCCCCATTTTCAAGTTGGGGAAACCAAGGCAGGAAGCAAGAAGACTTTCATGAAGGTCATCCGATTACAATTTGCATTCCTTACATTCCTTTATGCTTCTGCAACCCTTTGTGTCCTTGTGGTTTAAGTAGAGTCAAAACTCAATTAAAGAACAGCTACCTGCAGCTTGTTTAACAGCACAAAACAAATACATATAGTAGTACCAGATGGTATGCAGTTTTTCACATTCAAGTAAATCTTTAAGTATTCCTATTCACATACCCCACAGATCTTAGAAACTACTTCCTACTGTTAGAAAGCTAGTGAAAACAACAGAGACCTCACACATGAAAAGGAACCTGTTAAAAAACATGAACAAGTTTCCCAAGTATGTGAAGGGACTGTGTGGCTCAGGGGAACAGTTATTGAATTTCAGAAAGCTTTAAATCTAAGACCCCTTTTTGAATCCAGCCCAGATTCATTGTGAATGAAAACCATTACCATCATATACATGCTGAAGTGTGTGAGATGAATTTGGTGTCTCAATCTAGYGTCTTTTGATCAGTCATTCAGATCACAAAGTCACGATGACATCTTTCAGTAGCTGGCATCCTTATTGATGGAATCAACAGGATTTAATGGCCATGGAGATTGAACTAGCTTCACTCACACTTCAGGCATATTGATGAGGGGAAGGGATGCTTGGGCTGGCATTGAGTATACTATTGCGGTCGGAAGGTAAACAGAGAGATTTCAGTTTTCAAGGCTGTCAATCTGGCATCTTCCACAAGACTAAAACTCACAAAAAGCTGGGAGGAGCGGAGGGAATGGGATCAGTACAGGTCCAAATGACACTAAGAACAATGAATGACTTGTAAGACCATTTTTAATATAATTCCTATTTGTTTCAAATAAAAGRTATGTGCCAAGTTTTCAGTTTCCTGATTCTCAGTCCTTTTTAAAAGGACTGAGTTGTATGTGGATAGTGAGGGGAAAGCCTGCACAAGCGTATATTGTAGCACCATACTGAAATGATACCAGCTCTTCGCATATAGTGGTTGGAAGCCCAAATATAACATATTTCTGTATTTCAAGCAGCTCAGGCAAAACAAGAATGCATGATGAGCAAAATTACTTTCATACAGTTATAATTTCAGTAAAATCAGTCATTATAGATGGGAAATATACTTTTTTTTTTATTTTTACTTGACAACTAGATTCGAAACTGTTGACAACCTTATCAGGAACCTTGGTGAGCTCTATTACGATATTTTATAGCAACTCCATTTTACTTTATAGGAAAAACTGAAATGACTGCCAAGATTTGTAATAAAAATTATTTTTATAGTAACAACTGCTAGGGGAAACTCAATGTTTGGAGATTTCTTTTCTTCTATTGAACAAGCATCTGAAAATGAGGGATTTACTTCCAATGCATATGAACACAGGTAGATTTCTTTGCTTTGATAATTGAGATTGAAATGGAAGATTATTTTTGACTGTTTGCTTTTTAAGAAGAAAATACTTGCCCACTGAAAAAAGTTTTGGAAAAAAAATTCAAAACCCCCTCCCAAACTTCCACAGGCCAGTTACTGAGTTGAGATATATGTTACAGATCTCATGGACAGCTACAAGATGGAAAGGAAAAGTGCCACCAACCACTTCATTTTCTTAATATCTCGTTGGGACAAGCAGTCTCAAAATATTTTTCCTTGCACTGCTGGGATAATCACTGAAAACAACCATGATGAAGTCTTCTAAGGGAATCTTTCTTCTTTCCCTCATTACTGGCTTACCTAGAAGACAAGATACCAGAAATCTCAAAGACAGCCATTTTTCCAAGATTAATGTTACAACTCTATTTTTCAGGCCCAGGAAGTTTGTCTCATCTGTATGAGTTTCAAGTAGGCTATACAATCCTGCATGCTTAGCTGAATGATCACTGAACCTTCTGGTATGTTCCCAATGCTTCAAATGAAGACTTACTTCATTCAGTCATTTCATCTCTGGGCTTGCGACACTACAGATAACTACATATGTCACCTATACCTGATAAATGAATAGCCTGAAGAAAATACGACAACACAYGGTTTCTATCACAACTAATATGCATTCTAGCAGTCAATCAATGTGTTACATATCCATAAAGATATATAGGATAGTTTGTCAGTAAGACGACCTTTCTGTCACCCACTCACAGAGCAGCTGAATTTATCAGCCTGCAGGGTACAAACTGGGTCTGCAACAATTCTCTCATTGCATAAAGGTAGTCTAACAGAAGAAGTTGCCTTTTGTAAGCTAAATGATAAAACACCATTGTAATACAAGTATATGTGAACATGATTGCTTGCCAGTCTCATCTTTTCAAATGCTCAGGCTTTGGTTCTTTTCACTTTTTTTTTTTTTTTTT
>NW_020447196.1:7866701-7913857 GCF_003343035.1 Apteryx rowi | reverse complement strand
GACACTTCCATCTGAACATGAGGGAAAACTTTTTCACTGTGAGGGTGACAGAGCACTGGAACAGGTTGCCCAGAGAGGTGGTGGAGTCTCCTTCTCTGGAGATATTCAAAACGCGCCTGGATGCAAACCTGTGCAATGTGCTCTAGGTGACCCTGCTTGAGCAGGGGGGTTGGACTAGATGATCTCCAGAGGTCCCTTCCAACCTCAGCGATTCTGTGATTCTGTGATTCTGTGAGTTACAGGATTAAATTCCACAGAGGTTTCTTGAAGAATGAAAAGATATTAGGAGAAACTGATGGATACTACTGCTCCAAATGATACACCTTTTACAAGTTCATTTTCTGTTAGAGAGTAAACTCCAGATTTCATCATCTGTTTATCCTCTGATATACGTCTTCTTTTCTCCTTCTGGAGGAGCTAAGATATATAGACTGGTTTTATCAGGGGAAAATGAAGAGAAACAAACTCTCAGATGTCACTGACCATAAGAAACAGAACAGGTCAAAACTTCAGATTTTGATGTCTAGTCCACCCCCAACAACAAAGTCTAAATGTTAATGGCAACTATGGCCTTGGTTTTTGACCAACACTAGCAAGGAAACTGCCGTTATCTCCTCCACTGAAGTCTCTCTGTAACACATGATGTTTATCTGTATTTGTATAAATGTTATGAATATGTAATATATGTATATATACATATACTTGTATGTGTATATACATATATGTATATTGAATATGTATATACTCTCCTTGCTGCTCCATAGCTCCTCACTGAACATTTTTATGAGAGTCTCCATCAGAAATCCATATCTAAAGACTGCTATGATTTCAAAATATTGCATCACACCAACTTAAGTTCTCTCAGCCTGTTTAATAACCTTTAATCTCTCGAAATGTTCCTTAAATACAGTATACAGTTTTCAAATTGGATTGACCAGTGCATGTCTGATAATGTACAATTAAAACATTGGCAAAGAGGCTTACAAGCAATCCTGTTTTGTTTTTTCAGTGACAAACTAGTCATATCTGAAGCAACAACACAAATCTTCAACTCAGTTGGCTGCCTTCAGAAACAGCTACAGTTAATTGCACATGAGCAAATTAGGGGTTATAATGTAAACATTAATAAAGTCTATATCATATTTGTGCTGATTGAGTGCATTAACAGGACACAGTAACTACCCTTCCAGATTACCAGTATTAAAAAATGGTAACAATATGTTTCCATGGTTGGTTGGTCTCTAAAGATAAAGTTATAAAATTATTCTCATAATACTGAAGAGAGTAGAAAATATTTCTGTTTAATGATAAATATCTATACTCTCTTGTCTGAATAAATTAAAACAATCAAAGCCAGTATACATGCATAAACAACATTCATGAAAATGAAGAATAGCTGTATACTTAAACAGATGTGAATCCTACTGTCTAGAACACAGTAAGTCCTTGAGGACAGCTGAAGAGAATTAGGTGCACACACCCCCAGAACAGAGCCACTGTCTTTGACTTTCTGAAGCTTTCCTAAGTATTTTAACATCAGTAAAATTTCAGTGGCATCACTAGGATTTACATAGATGGCACATCTGGAGCACTGTGTCCAATTCATTTACTGGAATGAGTCCAGTGATGGGCCACAAAGATGATTAAGAGACTGGAGCATTTCTTGTAAGAGAAAAGGCTGGGAGAACTGGCACTGTTTAGCCTGGAGTAGAGAAGGCTTGGAGGGAGGGAGAATCTTTTCAATGCATATAAATATCTGATAGAGGGTGTTAAGAAGATGGGGTCAGATTCTTCTCAGTGGTGCCCAGTGACAGGATGAGAGGCAATGGGCGCAGACTGAAATACAGAAAATTCCACTTGAACACAAGAAAACACTTTACTGTGAGGGTGGTTGAACAGTGGAACAGGTTGCCTAGAGAGGCTGTAGAGTCTCTGTCCTTGGAGAYATTCAAAACCCAGTTGGATGCAGCTGTGTGCAACATACTGAAGCTGACTGCTTGAGCAGGGGAGTTGGACCAGATGACCTCCAGAAGTCTCTTCCAACTCCAACTACCCTGTGATTCTGTGAGGAGTCACATTAATTACTAAAGGCTTGTCTACATGGACACCTGTAGCAAGATCCAAAGTCTTTGGCCCATACTCTGAGATGATGAAACACAACCCAACGCAGAGTAGTGTCAAACACACAAGCCCAAATATGCATTAGGTAGCTGAAAGCCAACACGTACTCACTCAGCACAACGCTACATAAAACCAGATACCTGGTTTCTTTGCTATGGCTATCTTATATACACTAGCTTGCAAAAAGGGCACAGAGCTAGAATCTTTTTACGCCCATCTTTGTGACTACCATGACTGTAAACTATCACAACACAGTAACTGAGCACAACTTTCAAATACAGAATATTGTACTCACATAAAAAATTCTTCAAAAGGATCATATTGAGAAAAAGAACAGGGAAAAAAAAGGTAGGCAGTTCTATATGCTCTATGACATTTAGCTGAGAAACCGCATCCCCACAAAACAGACAACATACGTAATTTACTATGCCCTATTTGGCTAACTTTTGCTATTATTTAAACTGTGCACGAATAAATATAAAAGTATGTGCCAAATCAAGATAACTGTGCATGTAACAATCAAGAAGCATTTGCTGTGCTTTCCTAATTTCTGCTCTATGTTTCATATTAAAGGGTCATGGGATTAAGTGCTTTTATCTTAATTTCATTGGCTTTTCAGTTTAGCATTTTGCCTTATTGGATTATAGTTTTATAATGCTTCTATTAAGGCACTCTGAGGCTATTAGCTATCTGGTGCCAAGAAATGGAAGTAATTCACCAATATTAAGAAACACATCATTTGGATCCCATTTTTGCCTAATTTTAGAACACATTACATGTTAAGACTACGCCTAAAGACACAGAATTCATCTGCTCAGTACTTATCTGCCACTACTCTGTCTAAAACATTTTTCATCCCCAGAACAACAAATAGCTCTTAATCTTGTCTTTTGTCTCTGCCTCAGGGAAACCACACCTTTGCCTGAACCTTCATGATGGTTCAACAATATTCCAGCACAGTGCAAGAAAACATTCGAAGTGCAGTGTATATTCCCATTTATATTCTTTACTTCAATATCTACTCTATACTTTCCTGTAAGGAAATTTGTCCATATATATTCCCTGCCTACAGTTATATATGCTCACTTGCAAAATGCACAGCTAAAACCAGTGCTGCACAAGGTTCTGAGAGTGTTCTCTATTTTAGTACATATTATTAGAGCATACTATAGTAGCTAGGAAACCTTAGGCAATGAATTGTACMCATGCTGGATTCAATGCTGAATTCTGAATTTAAATGATCGAAACACTACAGGGTTTAGTTTCTTACCTATGCTTCCTATGTGGGAATCACAAAAGATGTACTAACTAACGACACCCAGCAGAGCTTTCTATTGAAATGAATGAGCTCCTTATTGGTACAAACATTCCAGCTTTGTACTCACTGCCTTCAAACTTCTTCAGCTCATGGATGAGATCAATTAAGCACACAACGTGGCAGAATACCATCCTGATATAGCTATTCTCTTTTGTACAGAGTCCACTATATATATACATGCATTGGTGAAATTAGAACTTTCTGATACTAAATGAGCTTCTTGGGGGCTCTGGAATTACAGATCTAGAACCAGGACCTTCAYGAAACTATCTGCCTTGTCACAGAAATATTGGATCTGTGAGAAAAATCCACTGCAGAGTATTGTCACCAGAAAGCATAACCCAGGGAATGAAAGAATGACACTGTAGCTGGTTCACTACTATTATTACCACTGGTTCAGATGTCTACATTCACAGAATGACCTTCACCTTAAAAGCACACTAATTTCCTGAGTTCTTAAAGAAATTTCATTAGTTTATTGTCTGCAGTATTACCTAAGAATCTTTTTTACATCCCCCCACAGAATATTTTAAGTATTATTCACTGACATAACCTGGTTTAAGCTCCCCCATATCCCACACACTTTTAACCTGACCATTCCCATATGTGCCGGCATAGGACAGTTATGCAGCCTGAAGAGTAATTTTCTTTCTTTCTTTTTTTTCTTTCTCTCTCTCTCTCTCTCTCTCTAAAATGTATGGGTATACAGAAGTATGTGTATGTGTGTATATGTGTATACACACATTTATTTATAGTTATATATGTCTGTATATGTACATACATACATGCATATATATAATACATACACACATGCAGAGTGTACAGGACACATACAAAATGTATGGGTTCAATGGTCTGCTTTAAGTTTAGGCTCCAACAATGAAGCATAACAGGTAGGGAGTAAAAGCCACAGTTTTGAAAGGAGAAATAATTTCACAATTGCACAATGATCCTATTGGGTACGAGACCCGATGTCTTTTTCTACTTCGATATTTCTGTTGTCCAACTGAGAATGTGAGTATACTAATCAGCAACATAAAGGAGAAACCTTTGAAGGCACTAATGTCTCATTCACTACAGAACCCACAGACCTTGAGTTGAAAAGCTGTGAATAAAATACATGAACCTATGTAAGTAAGGAGATCTATGGCAGAATCTTTATTTGGCTTGCCAGACACAGTGACACCATCAATCTGCTGGATTCTGTAGCTCTCACCTAGCCACTGCTGCTCATGTCCTCAAATCAGAAATCAGACTGGCAGACGGCCTAAATCAACACAACGGAACAGTCCTCAATGAATGTGAATCAATTCACATCAGCCAAGATCTAATACTGAATCTAGACTGAATTAACTACTTGGGCAGACTTACTGATGGTAGTGTCATGCAAAGACAAGCCCAGAGATATTTTGTAAGATTGTGCCTACTGCACTGAGTTTAGCATTCAAAACAGATCTCAGAGAAAATACTCATTTTTGTTTGCCTGGTTCAATGCAATAAAACATTGAAAACTGGAATCCTGGGCAGAAAAAAAAAGCAAAACTTTCATTTATATAAATTGGAAAATGATCTGAATTAGACACGGCTGTTCTTTACAGTTGCTAACATTCTAATATGTCTGAAAACTTTATGCTTGAAGCAGTTTATCATAAAYAGACATTTCTGAAGGTCCCTCAAGGCAGACAAGTGCACTTTTAGAGGATTAGACACAGCTTTGTTTGAAAGTATCCTAAATTTCCTTAATTTCAATGAGAAAAACTGTCAAGACGCAGTTTTATTTGCAGTGATCATCTCTGATGAATTAAGGCAGTAATATCAAATCTTAATTCAAAGTAAACTCATTTTTACTTTTTTTTTTTAAACAGAATTTCCATCTCAATTTTACTGCTTACAAATATTATAAAGTAAATAGCAAAGAAAACAGGTAGACTGTTTATCCACAGGCAATCACTGGAGGCAGCTTTGAAAAATCATTTTGATAGTGTCTTTGCAGAAAGCTGTCTCCAATATGAACTCCTATAACAATCTCTGAGGTTAAAGGTTAGAAGATTTCTTCACCCACAAGTCAATCTCCTCTGACCCGGTCCTTAGCTTTTCTTGGCATAGTGGAAGTGCTACCTACATTTGAAGTCTTTGTTTAATTCATTAACAGTGCAAAGAAATAAACTGATTTAAAGTTTGTGAAGTATTTATGTAGATACTTGAAGGAAGCCCTTCCAGTACCAGGTTCCATCTCTCACACCAGTGTATACTGGAGTAGTTGTACTGACATCAGTGAAGATACTCTAGAAATTCATCAGTGTAACATAAGTCAGGTGGGGGTCCCTTGGCTCTGAAAGATGTTGACCTATTCAGAGAAAGGTCAGTTTGCTGTGGAAGACAGTTTATAAAGTGGAAAAGAACCTAACCTATTCTGAGATGCTATAAACTGTTGATCTGACCAGGGTATGGAATATTTTGCACACACATGAACTAACAGAAACACATGCAGACATCTTGAAGTACGTGTAAGCTGATCTTGTAGAGTGAGAGATTTTGCAGCCTCTGGCACCTAACATTAACAGAATTTAACTGAGCTTCCTCATTGTGACACTTTAGCAGAAACTTAATCCATCTCTTAAGCAGACACTTTCATTCCCTTACACATATATGTTCTTAGATACTTGCCTCAGTCAGTGGTTTACAGAGTTTCAGTGAATTTTGAAAACATGTAAATAGTTTAACATATAGAACTCAACTCTAAAAAATCCAGAAAAGAACTGTGATCAGAAACAAAGAAAACTATAATGCTTGTCAACTTTTCCACACACTAATATTATCCACAAAGTACTGTCCAAAGTTGTGATCCTGTTTCTGTTCCTCATGCTTTCATCAATTTCATATACAAAATTAGTCACTGAAGTCCTTTCTGCTTCACATAAACCATTGGAAAATTTGGATAATATTTGTTTCACATTTTTATGAAGCTGAACTGAGCAAGCTGCCAGCATAACTCACACTATATTGATTCAAAGCCAGTGCTAGTTAATGGAGAAACCGATTCTCACTGAATGTATGACCTGCTTATATCCCAAGGCAGTTTTTGTTTCAAATACCTCCAAACACACTGAATTATTTAGTGCAAAAAAACGTTACAAATGCTTGGTACATCTGCAATATCTATACCTATGTATATAGGTATAAATCTGTCTTTCAACACTTTTATAAACATATGCATGAATATTTGGCTGAACACACAACTACTATATTGCTTTAATAAATTTATAAATTGAAGCTAGAAAGAATTATGTAAGAATACAGAAATATTTAGATAATTTAGGTATTTAGCAATGTGCAATCTTTAAGAAAGATACAGATATGTAAACACACGGTATTTCTGTTGTGTAAGGTCCATCTGATTTCACACAATACAGATTAGAATTGAAACTTGTCACAGAACATCACTGTTAAATACACAGTAACCACATGTCCCTCAGTCTGTTTCAGAAGAAATTACTTGTAGACTCACTGGGCCAAATCATTTCAACTGTAATTTGATTAAGTGTAATGGAGTTACACCAGTGATAAATTTGGTCATTGTTAGTCAACTGCCCTAAGGTTTCAAGAAATGCAATTTACTGATCCTTTTCACATCATTAGCCACTATTTTCAAAGGAGTACACTATGGTATAGAGTATCTGCTTTCTGAAGAACTTGAACAAGTAGCAGCATTTGGGATAACCAATATAATTTTTCTGCACAGTATAAAATCCAAGTCTTCTTTAGACATTCAAGCAAAGTTTTTAAAAATATCAACCATGACAACTTTTACACATATTTTCAAACTGGCCCATGGATACATATATGTTTCAGCATTAAGAAATGATAAGAGACTTAAAAACAGATATACTGTGAGAAGATATCTTCTTAAATTCTTTATTCAATCAGGTGTGAAACAGCATAATATCTTAAAGGGACACATTTGGTAGCATGAAAGACAAGTGCAGTGAGGCTTGAGCTTACTAAATTCATTGCATTCTTCAACCTTAGAGCTGCAAAAAGATTATTTTTTAACCTATCAAGAGGATGGCAGGTATTCTGCAAGCAACTGGCATTGTGAAGCAATTTAAATCTTCTCTATTTGTTAGCTGGTTTAGTGATTGCTAAACTGTATGGTTTAAGTTTCCTGTAGACCTTTTTTTCCCCCTCTTCCTTTCAGTCAATAACTTATAGGCTAATGGCTTGTGTTTCCAGGACTGGCAGGGACAATGCAGCCACTGCTCAAAATGGATTTGAGGGTASAGCATTAAGAAAGCTAGAAGATTGACTTTTGAAGCAGAGTTTCCAGGGTAGGTTAAAATGTGTCTACAGTATAATACAGACATAGCTGTTATTTTCTGAGCTGCAGATTTTCCAAACTACACTGAATTATTTGCTTAGCCTGTGGGAAATTACTGCAGTTATCTAACCAAGCCCACTCTAGACTAATATCACAAAGTATCTTTTGACCATCCCTTGGATTTTCCTGATCACTTGGAACAAGAACTGAAGTGTTATTCAAAATCACAAATTTCTATTAATTACCTTCATGAAATCAATTTATTTTGAAAAATTTTACAACTTTTTATCATTTCAATCTGGCAACACTTTAATATTAAAAAGTTACTGAAATTTGCTGAAGCCCCAAACTTTGTCTGCATTATTAATTGCTGTATATTACCTACCTTCCTTTGAAACTTGCACTTAGTACACAGACAGATGGATGCACTGAAGCATGATATTAATCAAAAAGAAATCCAAAAATACACTGTAGCATACGGGCATCTTAGGCCAACCACATATTTGAGTGTGAATTTCCAATCTGGGCAGAGAGTTAGGAATCCCCTTGGTTTTGCATACAAAACTACACACATTTGCATGCAGATAGAACACTTTACATGATATTAATCAACAAGGAAGCATCCTTCATCTAGTCTACTAATGTGGCTTGTTCTGATGCTGCAGCTTCTGATGCCCAAAAGGCTGTTGCCTCCATATGCTCACTTGCAACTGCCATGACAAAATCTCTGCTATAAAGAGACAGAAAAGGAGTACAATCCCAAGCTTCACACATGAAGACGAACAAAGTCATCACTGTGTAAAGGATGAAAATACTGGTGCAGAAAGTCCTGCCTAGACACTGGCAACTGATCTTTGGCTCTGGTAAATCAAATAGGAATTCTAAAAATGCAAACAACATGCATGCCTGAGTATGCTTAGCTGTGGGCTGACAGATAACACTTTCCAGAAATATTAGGAAGTCCTTTGCATCATTTAGGATGAAATTCTTGTAGTTTCTTCCTTCATTGTATCACAAAAAGAAAATACGAAGCACGTATATGTACGTGCTTTAGGACTCACACATCTTTTATACCAACTTAGTTGCATATATCAAGCATTTTTCTATATTTACAGTTAATACCTATGCAATCTACCTGGGCCAATCAATATGGTATGAAAAAACAATTATTAACATAACTTAGTTGTGAGTTCAGTGTATTTTAATTGCTCTTGCCTCCCCTGTGGGTCTATGATCTGTCTCATGCCTGACTTTACCCTCCTTCCAGTGTTCCTTTGCTTGATAGCAGATCCACCCAATAACTTCTTAGTAGCTAGTGTTAAAGGGATTTTTTATTGTGGGGGATTTTCATCCCACAGGCCAGGTAAACAATTTAACTATGATCCCTCTAACTTTTATGACAGAAGAAATTCAAATGAACTATGGACCAAAACATTTTTAAACAGGAACATTTTACTACAAAGGAAGTACAGGACAGGTGGATATGAAACTGTCCTATGACAGATTAGCAGAATCAAAAAGGACACACAGATTAACAGTGGATGCTACTTCTTTCCTTGTTCAACACCTTCAAGAGCTCAACTCCTTCAGAGACAGATGAAAAAAGAACAATATCCCCTATGAAATCTGACGTTCCTGGTCAGTCAGATTTTTTCTAGGTGAGAGACAACAAGTTCAGTTCTTTGCTTTACTCAGACTCAATCTTATAAGACTGTTCACAATGTCTGCTTTTGGTTTGAACTCCTCTGCAGCATTCATAAAACTGGTTTTCTCTTCTCACAGATGTTTCGAAAGGCACTTTTTTATGAGGACCATAAGGATATATGCATGCAAACAAGGTATTTGCATGCATCTGTGTAAAAACATCTGTCTTTACCTTGGAATTGGTTATCTCACYGCCCCTACGTGTACAGGGAGAGCAAGGTTCTGCATTTGAATGCCTGTGTAAGGAGTAGCTATAAAACTCTGTACTTAGTCCAAAGCCTGCTTAAAACCACAGGATCATCTCCGTTCACTTTAATGGGCTCTGGAACCAACCCAGGGAACAAAATGTCTACAGTGTGGTCAGGGACTGATATAAGGATAAAACAGTGCCAAACTATCATAAATAAAAAATTGATATGAACCACTTCTTCCCCACGGCAAGGGGTCACATCCACATTTTTGTAACCAGATGGTTCCCAGAAACTTGTCATGGAAAGACGGATACTTTCTTTTTATGGCTGGCCACACAGAGAGACATAATAAAGATAATGGGTCTAGCAGTGCAACACTGAAAACGTAACATCAATATGAATTCCTTCATGCACTGTACTTTTAGGACTATCTTCAAGATATTTCTTCTCTGACAAAAGTGTTCTTAAAGTTTTATGTTTGAGTATGCTGTTTGTATTTCAGTTTATTATTATACATGACCATGGATTTTTAAATGTGTATTCCTCTGACAGTATGAATTGTGATAGATTCTAGCATTCACTTCTTACAGTCTAGCTTCAAGCTTTTCTCACACTTGATTTGTATCTCGTGTCTTGGTGGATAACAAAAAATTCCTTGTGTAAGAGCTATAGATTTTATGCAGATTCTTTTTTACACAGAACCCCATATTCAAAATCAAAATTACATACAAACAGTATTTGCCAGAACAGTAAAATCGACATCCAAATAATAATAACACCACAAAAATGGTATTTTCAAGAGTATAAGACATATTAATAAAAAGAGCATTATGAATCCTTTGAAGCACAACAAAAGGAACCATGGTTAAAATTTTAACAAGTTAGAATCATTAGCTAAACAAATTCTGGCAGCCTAGCTTTGCACTTCCAGCCACACATGCTCAGAACAAAGGCTTGATACGCGAGGCAACTTTAATAGGTCCCTCTGCATATGACTAATTTTTCCTCAAACAGTCATTTTTTTATTTCATATTTTACTCTAGATCCTGAAATGCCACATTCTATTAATCTGTGTCACTCATATAGATTGTTAAAAAGATGAGACTAGCATTGAAGCAAGTGCATCTAATCATTATCACATATATGTGGGATGACAAAGGAACGTGTTAAAAATTGGAAGAGTAACAATTGAAAGTAGAACAAGCTATTCTATAACCTGTGTTTCTTCAGACTACACACCAACGAAAACATGCATRTACAAAGGGCTATGGCAAAGATTTGTCCAGAAAAGTCCTGTACAGCATTTGTGCCCTCTCTAAACAACGAAATGGGGACACACTCACTGGCATTTGCACAAGCTAGCGTACAGCTGAGTTGATCTCGCTGAAGAATCAAAGACAAGAAAACAGGTCATTCACTTTTATTCTTTTCAGATGCCACTCCCTGTTTGTTTAAAACACAGTACCATGATACCAGAAACATTTTCACGTATTTAGTAGAATTAGGCAAAAGCAGAAACAGTAAGTTATTTGAATAAACTGACCATCTCCTTGGATAACACTGGTTGACTGAGGTAATCTATACGACGACTCAAAATACCACTGCAGAATTGAGCATAATTACACTGCTTCTTAATGAAAGTATAGTATGCACTTGGGAAAGAAAGAGGGTTGAGAAAGATGTTGATAAGACTTATCTGAGCACTGAAGTCTGTTCTAAAGTGCATACATACACAATAAAATTGTTGTAAAGGTACTTACTGCACATTTTAAACACACTCTTTCTCTCAATAACAAAATATAACTCTAAATCATTTCTGTTAACAGACAAGRAGGGACTGGAAAGAACAAACAGTAGAAAAAACATATAGAAATGTAAAGAATGAATTATACAAAATCTTAGCATAAAGTCAGCTGAAAGCTAAAACTGTCAGCAATAAAACATTTACCTTAGGAATAAGGCAGTCCAAATTTAGTTATATACACTATCTCAGGGAGGAAATAAAACCAAACAAACAATTTGAGTAATTAACGCTCATCAATTGCTTACCAACCTGCTCCAATCGAAAAAAAACATCATCACAAAAATAAAATAGCCAAATTGCACAGGGGAAAAATAGTGGGGAGGGGTATCCAACGTATCAGAAAGATACTTAACTGTTTACATCCACTAAATGTTACCTAATGTTTAGAATGAACAAACACTTGTCAACATTTTTAATTTGATACTGTGAAAGAGCTTATTTGGTAATGATCTCAGTTAATGACCCACATTTATACTGCAGCTTTTCTGTCTGTGCTTTGCAGTTATCTGTTCCTAATTCCCAGGCCTACTTCCTGAATTTTGTGGATCAGTTTCAGCCTGAGGAGAGACTCGATTGAAGAAGACAGAAATCCTCTTCCCTTCGCTGACTGTAAAGGTGCAGATGAGCACACAGAAAACACAGCTGACAACCCTCCCTTTAACTGAATTAAACCAGGAGTCTCTCCAACTTTCAAACTGTTTCCCAATTAAGTACTAAATGAATGATGGTCCTGAATGTAGATATTTGAAGGCTGAATGCTTCAAAAATAGTAATGAAGCAGAAAATTATCTGATTTTCAGACATTAAAATAGTGATGGGACAATAATCCATACAGGTCAGAGATGTACATGTAATGAAAACAAACTAAGCTTAACTTGTGTTGCACGATAACATACGGTTGTCTTTTGCATTGCTGTCACTTCCTGTGACGCTTTCACTAAACTGATTTTTAAGTGCCTGCAGTCATGACATGCTATAGGGCTTTGAGCTCTCCAGATACTTATCTGGATATTTATCTACTCTATTATCTAGAGACTTCATACCATTGCAGTATCCTTATTTCCCAGCCTTCTCCCTGCTCCATTCCCCTCCACACTTCTGTCCAATCTCTGGTCAAGAAAGGGATAACCTGTTACCCATGGACTACTAAAGGACGACTCAGAGAAAACTTAGACCAGACCACCTATTCTTTTTTCTTCAGTCTAGAGAAAGAGATCTATAAGCCACTAAAAGAATCCAGTGGAATCTATCTTACCTGTAAGAGAGGCGACATCAGGCAGTGTACACACTGGCATCACACAAAACCACACCTCATTTTAAAGTATTATTCATACTTGCATCTTTAAAATATGATAATACATAGACATGTATAGCTATTGAATAGGGAAGACATTACTAAATATCCTAAGACAGTCAGTATATAACATAAAAAGGGGCTTTGATCCTACCTTTATTTTTGCTCCCCAAACTACTGTTTCCACAACTACCTAAGGAGGAAGCAGGACAAAAGATGGGAATAAACAGAGATGGCAATATACAAACAAACAAGAAAACAAAAGTTGGTCCTGATATCACTGCACCATAATTAAACAACGGGCTTAAACGATGAAAACATAACTTTAATAGCACACGCATTTTGCTGCCCATCAATTCAGAAACAAAAGAGTAAGTGCTATACAGATGTTAGATGTTGTTGAACAATATATCAGGACCCAGTAACCTGTTCTCACCTTTCTTTGCAGCATAAAATCCTAGCTCTAAAGGTGATAAAGGGGAAAATGGAGCCTTTTTTTTCTCTCTATTAACCTGACGATTTTTTTTCTGATGCAAAGAAATAATTGAAGAAGTGAAACATTCAAAAAAAAGTAATTGTATCCATGTACATTTAGTGGGATGGAGGAAGAGAGAGTAACATTAAATCAAAGGCCGCATAAAACAGGCAAAATAGCAAATATTCATAATCTCACCTGAAGATGTGGAGTGCAATTTGGCAATTATTCAGCTACATCTGCATTTCCATCACACCCTGGGATACCCTAGTGTTTACTTGCAAAAGATTTTGATTAGTGATGTATTGTTTTAAACCTCTTTGTAAGTAGTTCTCTGAGGAAAGTATGTCTTGTGTTTTTCCCCAGAGACAGATGGTTAGACAGGAATTAAAATCAATCTTTCTTACCTGTCACTGCTTCTCCACAAGGCAAGCAAGACTTCCTAGAGAGGAGGAGCAAAGATCATTAGACACTCCTAAACGAATATAGTGATTTCAGGTTCCACATGCTGGATGATAAAAGCAAAGAATGAGAGAACTTGTCCCTAAAGTTTGAAACACTTTTGCTGACAAAATTGTCACAAATCAATCAGTGCAATTAAGCTTAAGCGATCCTTACGAATGCTCCATTATGCCATCAGATTTGGGAAGAATGATTTCCCAGCCCCAAATCTGCCAAATAATATAAACCTGAACCTTTGAGTAGAACATATAAACCAGGCCTCTCAGAAATGAGATATTATGACAGATATAAAGGCTATAAAGTCAATCAAAGGCAAGCTCTTTGAAGCCTATGACTTCTGAACTAGAATTAGAAATGAACAAATATTTTAAGCTCAAGCTGTATTTGGACCTGGCAGACATTCAGTTCTGGTCCACTTCATGTTTATTTCTTTGGTAGGCCTGAAGATAGAACAAAAACTACTTTCGAACAAGAATCTTTACTGCTTGCATAGCACAGTCTTCCATTTATTAAGAAATATAGATTTTTTTAAATTAAATTTCCCATAAAAAGTAAGATTTTAAATTAAAGTTCAGTCTTCTTGCCATCACCTTTGACACTCTACATATCTCTGCTCCTCCTTTCTCATTTGATTTAGTCTCTTATCACCCTTCACCTACACCACTCCAAATGTAATTTACCATGATCAAGTGTCCACTTCTCCCAAAGCTATTTCCACATTGTTCCTGACTTTCTTCTTTCAAAGAATACATTTCCTGAGCTAGTCTGCAAGTACTACTGTCCAGACTACTAAGTTCAATTTTCTGCATTCACTCTAGAAAGTTATTGTACAAGTTGTTTGGAATCCTTCATTTCATCTATTTATCTCATTATTCCCTTTAAGTTTCATTAAGTTATGCATTGTTTTCACTGATGCACAGTTAGGCTGCTTCAACTGCAATAGTATTTTGCTAATTTCCTCAGGGAAGCAATTCCTGTTTTCATTTAATATTGTATTTTACTTTTAAAAATAACAAGAATATAGGTTGGTGTTTAAGATAAATGATTGAGTTGCTCATATTTTACAGAAACTAGTTTACTTCATCCTAATACTGAAAAGGTGTTGATAATTTAGGCAACAATTTGAAGGGGTAAGACTAGAATGGAATTACTAGGATTTATTCTAGTACTGTTCTGTGTCCACATTTCAGGAAGTCACAGGTGAGAAGTCTATACAAGAGAAAAGGAAAATACAACATGAATACGTTAGCATTTCCAGGGCTAAAATGTCAGATCTACTGTATCTGGAGGTAATAGTGCACTACTGTGATTGAAAGAGTCCCACAGATCCTGCTAAATGTATGTCTGCATAACTTCCCTTCCCCCGGGGTCAGTGAGGAACCCCAATCTGAAATAACTTAATCTTCACAGGAGAATCTGAAACATCTGCAGTTGGAGTTTCTTTAAGGAACTATACAACATGGATTTTAGGTGTTTTAAGGAAGCCTGACAATCAAAACCTATGGTTTACCATTTTACTCTGAATGAAACACTGCTCATGCATTGTTTCATGAAAAATCTTTTCAAGCTGTTGCACCAAATAACTGACAGTAATTACTTTTACACCATTTTCTTTATCCCATTTTCTCACCGTAGGCATCTGTGTGCCATGCAGCTTCAAGAGGCAAGTAGAAAAAAGCTCTGCAACCTCTCTGACAATGAATATTTTTGGCAAACATGCTGCACTAACATGAAGTGGCAGGATATCAAAGACTCCCTGAGGAGTTCTGCAAACATATCTAAAGAAAGCCAAAGGAGTGATTATGAGTCCTTTTCAAGACTGCTAGACCCTTCTTCAAAAAACTGAAGTCTGAATAAAGAGTCAGTTGCTTATACTGAATGACCTTCCTGATAAGGAAAAAAAGGGGAATGAGAAATAAAAGATGCTGACGTTAAAAATAATTCTGTGATAATATTTCCATGAGTAAATAGTATTCAAATATATAGCATTTGTTAAGATCTTTAAGTATTACATATATAATATTTAAGAAATTATCCTTCATTATCCAGGCATCTATGTGATAGTGATATATAAATCAAATGAGTACCTTGATATAAAGATTTCTCCACCACAACAAATCTGAATGTTTTAAACTTCTTATAATAACACAGAATCCTTAAGCCATTATTAATCCGAATATCTCTAAGATATTCAGGTTGTCTATCCATAAATTTGATTCTGCCTTTTTTTAATGTTAAGTAGCACCTGAATTAATTTTGCTTAACTGGTGTTAATTAGCATAATATGATACACAGAAAATATTTTCATAGTAGTACTGAGCACTGTCACCTAATACTTTTTTTGATGCTTTCTACTCTAACACAGAAATAGGAAAAATGTTTCAAATTCATTTGATGTACACAGAATTTTCACAGTAATTAGTAGATATTTTCAAATCATTTATGCCTCCAGGAGAGTTTGCATCTTCACTGGTGATTGCTTGCGGGTGTTATTTCCACTTGTGCATTGCTCTTTTTTAACCTTCCATTCAGTAAACCCAATACTGAGCGTTGACAGAAACAGAGCAGAAGGCAGCACCTATACGGACACCAGAAGTGGTAGAGAATTTTCCAGGAAAACGCTTTTCACAAAAGCATGGTTTCCATGAGATCAAAAGATCTGTATGAGAGAATGTCAATTTTATTGCATACCTCTCCAAAGAATTTTGGTTTTATTAATTTCAGCAGCACTTCTTGAGCTGCTGCTATACATCAAGAGAGATGGAGCCTGGCTATGTGCTGGATGATGACTCCTCTGTTCCACTGGACAGTTGCTACACCTGAGTCATCTAAGCATCTCAAACCTGGATGCAATTTACTATTTAGGAATATCAGAATGCTTTGTTCCAATTTCAGATATTGAAAACAAAATATCTTGAGCAACCACTTTTCATAACTTGTCATTAGGTGAAAAGTTGTGTTATAAAATATTGTCTCAGTTTGAGTTTAAAACTGTGCTGAGATACTAAAAGTGAACAAAATGCTGTAGATCATGTCTAATAGTCTTAGCCACTCTGTTCATTTCCCTTCCATGTTCAGCATATCCTCCTTTCCACAAACCTTCTTCTTCTCAGAAATCCCTCCCCATTGCCAAAATCTAACCCTTTGCAGGCCTTTGATGGCTATATTTTTACCTTTCATTCCATATTATAATTCCTTTCCAACTGATACAGAACTTTTCCCAAGAAGCATAACACCTTTTCAGACCTTAAAAAAGTTACGCAGATTGTTTCCAATTTATCTGAAGAGTGCCAGTTTGCAGAAAGGCTTAATTTTAGGAATGGGAGTCGATCCAAATTCACTCACTGGAGAATTGAGAGTGCATATCTACAAGGAACATAACTTTAGGGAGAAAAATTACATCATTCGTTCCATTCTGATGCAGTTGTTAGAATTTTTCATGGAATTTCACTAGCATCCTTGAACCTGCAGCTATTTGCATGGCAGGGCTGGGAAACCCAGTCATTGTTACGTTTTAACCCTATGAGGACTGGCATCTTTTTCTGTATGAACTAAGGAAGCAACTTTCATCTACTTTTCAATGATTAAAGCTCTAATCAGACTACTGAAATATATAAATTAAGTCTACCCAGTTAGCAGGGGGTTGGGACAGTACAAAAGATTTAGGAAAAGAAAATGATTACACTACACACACAAAAAAAAAATAATAAAAATAAAAATAAATAAATTTGACGGATTATTGATCTACAATGGGAAAAAAATCCACTACTTTAACTACTGAAGAATGTGTCAACTAAATACATGCAAAAAAGAGCTCATCAGTATATTCAGAGAAGAGGAGGAAAAGAACTGCGACCATGTCATTTAGCAAGCACAAGGGCACATCCTTAACCTTTTATAATTATATGTCACTCAATGAGATTGTACACATCCCAGCTTGTTCTTCTGTGACAGCCGTAAACATGCTTCGATGGAAATTGCTAATTTAAAAATTAGACACCAAAAATAGAATCTTAATCTGCAACTCCAGCAAGTAGGACAACATAAGGGATAGATTAATCTGAACTTTCCTAGAGCAGACAATCTGGTCTCAACAAGGGGTGTGCGACAGGCAGGTTATGGATGATGATCTTAATGAACCACTACTTCACCATGTAGTCCTAGTAAACATCCTTCATTTCTATTGTTTCAACCAATTTGAGCAAAAGCATCAAAAATTTCCACACAATCTCTCTGAGGCATTTGAGTATTCCCTCTCTTTTACTGCAATTCTACTTGTTATCTGTCCTGTAATTCAATGAAAGATACTTCTATAATTAATAATAAAAATGTAGCTTTGTATGGCACTTTGTATGGCCCTACCTCAGCAACAGAAAGAAGAAGAAGGAAAAAAAAAAAGCACTGTCCACTTGGCACCAAAGATTTAATGCTGAAAGAGATCTGTAACAAGATCATAGAAGGTCTCACCTAACCAAAAGGAACATTATCAATCAGGTACACTGCCATGCCAAAATGACACACAGACAGCAGCTTCAGTGGGACTGCAGATGTTCTTTGTTCATTGCTCCAGCCTGTAAACAGACAGGGGATACTAGGAGAGACTGACCCCAGAGGATATGCATCCTTGGTTTTCACTTAAACATCTCCTTGTCTGATGTGGCAACACTGTATTTTGGTGCCAGTGAATATTGATTCCAGGAAAAAAACTAAGCACGCATCCCCTTTTGGTAAAGCTAAGAACATGCTCTCATAGTAAGCAACCATTAGCATATAAACTATATTACTTTTATTATTAAATTAATTAACCTTGAATGTATGGTCARTAAAAGTAAACATTTCCTTTATGTTATTATTAACATAGATATAACAGTGTGTGTGCATGTACATATAAAACAGTGGAGGCTATTTCAAAGTGATGACTGTATTATCATATTGTTTCCCAGGTTTCTGAGGAAGCATGAAGAACAAGAGATCTCATTTTACCTGAAAGAAAACATGGTCTTCCCCCTCATCTGGGGATGAATAATTCTTTCTTAGTCATCTGCAATTTCATATTGTTTCTTCTCTATAGCATGATAAGTCCACACAGAAGTTATTCTTTGTGATATCTGAGGGAAAGGTATTTCTGAGATACACAAAAAATTGATTCACAAGATATACATACAACACGTGACAACATCTAGTTTCTGTATATCCTGAGCCACAAACAATGACTACTTCAGACATCCTAAAAAGGGATGGAACCCCATCCACTTTTATTCCTCTAGCATAGCTAAACAGCCATATAAATGTTAGAAAAGAGTTAATTGCAACCCAATACATTGCCTTTTTCTTCTGTTCTCTCTGCAAGTTTAGCCTAAATTCAGTATGTTTCTACTGTAAGCTATGTTTACTGAAATAAAGCTACATTCGACTATGGGCAACCTGTCTTTGAACATATGCTGTAGGCAGCAATCTAGCAGAGAAATGGGCAACAAGCTGTGAGACTAAACTTTTATCATCGTCTCTATAAATCAAGATGAAAGCTATAGACTTCCTTCTGTGGACCTCACACTGCCGTCAGAAAAAACTTAAAATATTTAGACTGAAAGAACAAAATAATATAAAGAGAAGAACTGAAAAATAAAATTAGTTGAAACAATTGTCCAGTACTAAGCGCAAGTCCAGTTCCCAGGAATGAATATTTTTATTTTGTTTTTAAAAGAAATACTCAACACCGATGACTAATTAGTAAGATTAATGATGGCTGTCCCATCCAGAAGAGTCTTTTTGTTCAGCTCCATTCATGCTGTTAGCACAGACTACAACTGAGGATGAACCCTCACTAAACCAACTGAGTTAGTACAGCCAAGTGAAAGAGACCACTACATAATTTTGATCTGTGAACCAATTAAGTACTTTACAATATTTCAGACAGGCAAGTAATATCACCTGAAGTCCCTCAAATATACCAAATTACTGTATGGAACTGTTTTCTGCACTGATGGTCTTTACAATAGTAATGTATTACAAAAACACTGCTGTTTGTCCTTCCTTTGGAGGATCACAAAATTCCTCAAAACATGGTTAAGTTGCAATTCTGTTGTGATCAGGCTTGTATTTTGTAGCAGGAATATTAAGGTACAAAGACATTTAGTAAAACACCAAAAAGTAGGATCAGTCTAACCAGAACCAAAGTCACACCTGCTGAACTCTAGCTGTATGAAACACTTCTTCCCTTGCTTTCTTTAAAGAGAAAGAAAGAAAAACGGAATCAGCAGCTACTAACTTCAGCTGTCACCTGCCTTTGTGCCACAGGTTGTCGCCTCTGTGACACAGTCAACAGAAAACAACATTGCCTGTGACTAAACACATTCAGTTTACAATCAGATTAGTTTATCCCCCCAATAAAGACGAACTGGAGTAATGGGGGTCTGCCCTGTTCTTCTTAGCCTGTCATATGGCTAGGAAGCTCTTGCAGAATGTAATGAGAAAGAGCCAGAGGTTGTTAACAACTTAAACATCTGTTTGCTCAGTGAATTCCAGTTAAATTGTACTACAGGTTGCAGAATGTCAAGAATACACTTCCTGAATTTATAATATTTGCATTACTGTGATACTAAAAATACACAGAAATTCATCTCAGTCACATAAAAAAAAATTCTGCATTGAGATTAAAATAAAAAAAAAAACTCCCCCCCCTCCCCTTTCTTGCAGAAACTACTCACTTCTTCACTTAAAGGAAACAAGCCTATGCAAAGCTCAAAGCTACCTTTTTCAGAGTTATTACATTCATCAGTAACACTGTAGTCTGTTGCTAAGCATGATGAAGAGCATGGTGCAGGAGGAAAATGTGGCACAAATCAGATCCAGCAGTTATCTTTCAGGAAGCGCCTTCTGAGGTCGCTCCTGCATTGCTTCTCCCCAGCCAGTCTGGCTGGATCAGAGTTCCAGACACACGGCTGACAGCCCACTTCTGCCCTCCTGCACTGGATCCATGTTTATCCACTTGCCCGCTTCGCAGGATTAAGAAAATTTTCCTGTAAAAGGTGGGTTGACTAAAGCTCAACAGACTTTACTGCCTTCCTGCTATCATCAAAGATAGAACTGAAAAACATTGGTTTATTTTTCACTAACTTCTCCCAAATTGGAATATGGTAGCTACAGTCAAGTACCACTACTCCAACAGCAAAATTTCGGTGCCAGATAGGCACACAGATGGGAGGCAGAGACCCAAAGATTTTGACAGACTTGGGTCTTTTCCTTTTATCTCTCAGCACAGGTTGTCTTTAACTGGACCGCAGTCACAGTATTCTCTAAACACATTAGACACATACCCACATACCCACACAAGGGACTAACCACATCTGGATAGATTCAGCAATTTAAGTAAGTGTGTGGCCTACTGTTTAACCTACACCTTTCTGTGATGGCATCATTCTTCTGTTGTTATCAGAAAGATAACAGAACCAGTTTTATATTAAGCATTAGCACCAACTACACTTAAAGATACGGTTTACACTTGCTTTCCCCTCCCCCCAACCTTTTTTAACGATTTAATACTTAGGACAGAATAATCCTCTGAAATATACACAGATTTCATCTCTAATATTCAGTTCTTCCCCTGTGTGCAAAAGTCCCATTGATCTCACTGTGTGATCCACTCATAAAGGGAGAACTGCATATTAAAGTTGAGCTTTGCTGTGCACATCTCAGAAGGAAATTTTGTCCTTAAGACAAAACTATGATCAAAACTCTAATTTAGGCCAAAAGGAAACAGGCACGTGGATAAGTACTGTACTAGCACAAGCAAAGTCAGCAGTAAGACACCCCATGTGAGTGATACCCAAGTGCCTTGAAATGACCTTTACAAGGCTACAAAACCAAAACCGTGTAGAGATAGAGTGCAATTACAAAAGGTATTCTTGCACACCAAATTATGGTGTTCACAGCAATCAACAAGTGGTAAGAAAAAGCACTCTAATAGTTTTGCCCTTCATTCTTTGTCTACTAGATGTCATGTCTTCTACTGTCTCTCTAGGATCCTACATATTCCAGCCTTTCGTTTAATCCTCTGTTGTGGGAATAATGAACAATGAAAAATCAATAGTAATTTTCATGCTTTATAGCATCATTACATATTGTCTTATAATAGCATCAAATACAAAAAAACTGAAGTATCTTTATGACTTACATTCTTCTTAATGTGGCTCTGAAAGAACCTACATTTCACAGACCTCCTACATGCTTCTTTGGTCTTTGAATCAGAGCTTTCCCATTTCAAAGCTATTTATTATAACCATTTCAGACTAATGGGTAATATACTAAAGAGCTTAATTTTGAAGTATCCATGTTGCATCAGTGCTTACTGATTCCCTCAGACAAAGTCTAATGAAGAAGGAACATTTTTGCGTCTGTTTTTGTTACAGATTAAACATGAATAAACACATGTGACATCAACTAGAGAAGGTCAGCCTACCTATGAACAATTTTAGAAAAAAGCAAGCATTTCCAAAGCGCTCTCTATATATTTGTTCTTAATTTAAAAAATTTGTCTTGAAATACAGTGTTTAGGTGTCATGCTAATACTAATGTGTCAGTGCGCAGTATGTTGCTGAGGCCAAGAATGCAGAAAATGCACCTTGAAAGGTGATGGGCATTTGTGAGAACAAGGATATCTAGAACCAGAAAATTTAACACTAAAGAAAAYGCTGGCAGAGAGAACTTCAAACTTTTATCTCTAAACAGCCCATCTCTAAATATTTAAAATTTAGAGACAGAATGCTGTATTAGATGATGCCTGGGTGTGATYCTTCACCATGATATTTCTGTTTCTGCCATATGGTGATTGAGACCCTTCTAACAATTTAACAGGTTTTGAGATCAAGTGCAAGTGCCTGGGAATGTTCCATGACACTATTACTACAAAGACAGTCTCTACTTAACCTCAGAGAAAAACTTTAGAAGCAACTTCACAGGAAATCAAAGGATGTCAAGTGTAAGTGTGGGAGTGAGGTCGCAAAGCTCTGAAGGATGTTCTGCTATTCTTTCATCACCATGAAGCTAATATCTTTGGCAAGTACAGCTCTATCCTATCTTTGCCAGTTGACATTTAAACGATGACAAACAGCTCCCACTRTTGTTTCCCAGCTGTCACTCAACTGGAAAGATCCTGCCTTTTCAAGATAGAGCAGTAAAGCACTGCTTTGGGGGGCCTTGATAAAATTCCCGTGGTGGCCCTCTTTCTGTTCAGGCCACTGACAATGGGAGATGGAACCTCGGGACTTTCTGATGGCCTTGTAGTCACAGAAGGGCTCTGAATCTGTTACTGCAGTGGAGAAGAAAAGATCTGAGGGGGGTTAGTACAGAAAGTGTGAGAATAGAGAAAGTATATAAGCAAAATCAGAAATTGTTTATTTACCTTGAATCATTCAGGCTGAAGCACTCCAAATCCTAGAACAGAGAGCTACATACAGTAAAAYGTCATCATGAATCATTTTAGTGAAGAGAAGTATTTTTGGAAAGTAAATGCTAATATCTTACCTGCAGTTTTAGGAGATTATAAACCTCATCCCTTTTTGTTCTGTAGAATCCAAGGGAACAGAAATAAAACTAGGTTTAACAGTAGATAAAGTGATGATACCATCTGCTATTAGATCCGTACTCAATTTCTTTAGAGAAGGATGATGCCTACATTAGGGGCAAAGAAACACTGGCTACGCAGGTATTGCCACTCCTTCTACAAATGCACAATAATTACATAGCACAATTACAGCAACAGTAGGCAAACACATTGCGTTACTTTATTTAAAAAACATGAATTCCTCCCCAAAGATTATTTTCCTTCTAGACTTCCAATTTTATGTTTCTCTCGTCTGACATAGCATTCATAGAGCAACTGGAGAAACAGATCTGGTAAAATTTCCATTTAAAATATCATCAGATGCATGTTCCTGCTAAAATTTCAGTGTTTTTAGGAATACTTAGGCAGGCAAGTATTTTTCTTGAAGGAAAATCATAGCTGGAGGCTCTTAAGACTTTTGAAATGTATGATTTATGAAATGAGGAGTCCCAGATGGCAGAAAAGAATATAACAGGACAGGGAAAAATTTCAGATTGAACAACAGATATAAAGCCTGAAAACCATCCAAATTCCCATATTCAATACTTCGGTATATGAATCTGGATTCTAGATTGAACTCTTGAATCCACATTCGTCTGCTTTGGCCCTTACCATGATATTTTAGTTTTGCTTGTGATCACATTAAAAATGTAATTTTTAATATTTTCCAACTTGGACAAGAAACATTCTTAAAATTATGTAATGCCTTACATTTCATATTACTTTGGTGAAATCAAGTTACTCTGGTGGATACTGATGAAAGCCATGGGCCACACAGAGCTAGTTTCAGCAATAACATAAAACATTTTTTCTTTACCCTTTGTCTCTATCATGTGCAGTTATGCATATCTGCACCAACATCCACCGAAAAATTGTTCTTCCTGTTCTAGCCATGACTCTCTCACCCCAACTGAAATGCACATCATCACATACGCATTCTTTCACAAGAATTTCTGCTACAGAAGGCAGTGTTTTGGTTGCCGCTGTAATTCTGAATAATTCTACCATATGTTGTTAACTACCCATAGGAGATATGCTAAGTTACTAGATAGGGAGTTCTTCTTGGTCTGACTTTTTATTCTGGCTTCTATCACAGCTTTTTGAGTTACAATCCATCTGGTAGACGAAGGGTATGGTCCATTCATGCCATCACAACCTCATCAGAGACCTCCATCACCTGGCCCGTGATGAAGACAGTATGGTAGAACTATACTGTAAAAATCACTTCCAACAAGTCTACCTGCCACAGTTTCAGCACTCTCCCTCCATGTGGACTCGGTCCCTGACAGCCTGTATGTTAGTGTTGTCCTGGTGGGAAGAAGTCAGCCACTCTTTCCAAWATGCCTGGTGTAATCTGTCCTTTCCTCAGACAACTCAGAAACTGAATTTAACTCTCTCASTGTTTTAATGGCATTTGAAACTTTATGTTGGCAGCCAATATATACAGTAAGGAGTGGTTACTATGTTTATAAAATGTATATCCAGTACACGCAAAAGCACAGGAAGACGACAGCAGCCTCTCCACCCGAACAACGTGCTGCAAGTGACAAAATCTCTCTTTAAAAATTAACGTCCTCTCCCCGCAAAACCAAGCAGAAAACTCAGACCAGCAACAAATCCTTAAAAAACATATGTAGAGTCCACATGAATAATCCACTGTGTACTGCAAAAAAGAACCCAGGAAAGCAAATAACAACAATCCTTTCAATTACATCAAAGAGGAAAGGCATTTTTTAAATAATGAAAAAATACATATGTTAACCTTCCTCCCTTCAGACAGTGAAAGAAAGGCTGTTCCAATAGGTAATATGACTAAAAACGCTGTAGGTAGCAGATCTCTCGAGGAGCAGACATGGTAAGGAGGCTACCAGCAAATAGGAGAGGTTAGCATGGTAAATAATATCCACAGCACAGCACATATGACAGTTGGGAGACAGCAGGCACTGCTGCTATGTCCCATTCACAGCCCACTCCGCACGGCACAAAGCTCAGCCCAGAATATCTCACACTGCTGAAAAGCAGCCAATGCGCCTGCACTGTGGCCATGCCCTGGGTTAATTCTCCTTTAGCAACCGATCAGCAAAAAATAAGGATGAAAGTAATGGACACAACTATCATCCACCCTAGTGGATACCACACCAACTTGCAGTTCTCCTTTTCCTTGTCTGCCCTGTATTTCAGAAGAGTTAAGCAACATGTTTAAGCATGTGAGTAATTTCATTCACTCTTAGCAGACTGGTAAAATGTGCAAAAGAGCTTTTAAATACAAACATGTGCCTCCCCACAAATGACCAAATCATGGGCCGTGGAGAATAGTTTTGACAGTATGCTGTTTTACTTTTCTCTTCATGCACAGCTTCCCACGAAAACACACTGCGGTTATTATATGTTATCTCAGAAAAAAAGCCAACTTATCTGCAGCCAATCCCATGCGGGTTATTTTATTATATTCATATTTATGCATTTTAAAACTACACGCAGTGCATAGGTCAGGCTCAGTAATGTCTTGGCTGCAGAGTAACAACAGCAGGACCCTCACTGGGACTCTAATTGCTAGCAGAACTCCTCAGCTACTCTTTTATATATGTAATGCGTGTATACTTTCTTGGTTAAATGCTGTCTTGCCTTTTGATCCCACTCCTGCTGATGTTGCTGAGTGATAACGATCTGCCTGTCTGGCCTATTGATATACATATAAAAATGAATAGTACAGTTAGAGACAGTTGGGGACTCTTATTTACTCTGACCTAAATTAATAGAACAAGGAAAACTGCAATGTGACTAAAAGGCAAGAAATTTAAAGCCAATTTTTAAAATGGCCTGTCATTAACCTTTCAAGCCTTAAGATCTATTGAGACAAACAGACTGATAATATTTAAAATAACCACTAAGCATATAAACTACCTAGAAATAATAGCCCTTCCAGTTTTACCAGTTAGGGTGCTACTACGAAGTTTTTATGGGTTAGCATGACTATCTCYCCACCCTGTATAAGGGCGAATACTTTTATATTGTCTTATACCACTGCTACAGGAAACCCACTACATGGGCCATTATTTTTCTGCAATTATTTCTCTCTATTCCTTCCTACTCGGACCCTTACTAAATGCTGAATAGCTAACTGGAAGTTAGATAAAATGCTAGATTTGAGCAGCTGTAGAAAATAAAATAAGAGACGGTCTCTGAGACACGTAAGTTAGGCAGAAGGATCAGAAAGGATGAGTCAGGAAAAAGTGGCAGAAAGGTCTCTTTCACTAACCTTTTTTTATGCATTTTATTACATTCTGTACAGCTCTACATCTATCTAACTCTTCACAGCACAGTATTATTTCTGCAAGCACAAACTTCCTAATAAAATCAGTTTTGCACATGTAAAATCTATACTGGTATGAATGACAAGGGAGATTGTACAAGGATACGGGAGAAATCAATGCTAACCTGGAGAATTTGATGCTAGCAAAAGGACAGAGGTCCTTATGTAAGAACAACTTTATGAATCCCAAGCAAGCAAATAACAGATAGCAGTTCGGTTACTTCAGTTTTACTATTAGAACTACTGGAAAATAGAAAGGCTAAGATTTTCCGCCAAGACATCCTGATTTATGCACAAGTCAATGAAAACAGAGGAATTATTTAAAATGCATGTAATCACATCACTTTAAGTGCAATATTCCATTGGTTTAAAGTTTGATGGTATTATCTACAAAGATTGTTATTATTACAACAAATTATTCTTTTCAGTGAGACTGCAGACAGAAAAGTGATACTGTAGAAGTATAATATTACATTTAATCAGACTTCTCAGTAATAATAGTTCCATTATATTAGCATTTGAACAGCTTTTCAATGAATCAACAGGCAGTGTGTCTTCATCTTTTATTTCTAATCAGCTAATAAATCTACAAGATGCCAAAACCATGCCGAAATGTTGGCATGCACTCTCATTCATCATAATTTGACTTCAGTAATGTGCAGTCCACTTTATGACTTCTGTGCACAATATCTACAGGAAATAAAAGTACATTTTTACAATTACCTTTGTGTAATTGGTCCATCAAACTGTCACCGCAGTATTTTGTTTATTGACTGAACATTGTAGGTTAGAGACTCTTGCAGAATAAATCATAGTGGATGCATAAGAAATGAAAGCACGCTGGCATGTCAGGATTTCTTGAGAGCAGAAATGGGGGAAAGAAAGGGGGAAAAGGCATACCTCCTAAAGCCTAGAACAAAAAACACAGGAAAAGAATACAAGCAGTTTAAAATCTAAAAACCTGTGCTACTGGGCAAAGTAAAGAAAAAGGCAGGTTTAAGGCTTTGTTTGACAAATGGGAAGTGGAGTTAGGACAACGTCAAGGACACAGAATGGGGAACAATACCTTGGGGCGCCAGAAAAAAATTTGCTTAGGAACCTAAGACAAAGTCTATCAAGTCACACCAAATATTCCTCCAGCCTAGTACCCTGTTTATGACAGTGAGGAGTACCTAGAGGAATATAACAAAAAGACAAGCATGTAATGATACCTCCCCACAACACTCCCCTCTTCTAACAATCCGTAGCTCTAGTACTCTGCAAGTCAGAGAGTCCTCCTTATTTCATAACTCTTGATGGGTTTTTCTTCCATGAATATGTCCAGTCGCATTTTAACCTGTCCAGACTTTAAATATCCACAGCAATCTGTGGCACAAAGTTATTCTGGAAGGAGTTAAGCAAGAGCTTAATTGCACATTTTGAAGTATCTCCTTTTGTTTCGAATTTCCCACCTATTGGTTTAATTTAGTTCTGTATTGGAAAAGATGGAAAACAAGCATTCCAAATTCACCTTCTCTGTGCCTCTCACAATTGAACAGATCTCTATTATATCCCTCTAACATCATCTCTTTTCCAGGTTGAATACTCTTATTCAGTGTTCCACATACAGAATCTAGCCCAGGTTTGATTGTCCCTGACGAAGTTCTTGAGAAAACTGGCATGCTTTTAACACGCACACACACACGCACGCACACACACTACTGCACAGCATCCTTGGAGTAGTACTAGCTGTGTCAGAGGAGTATCTCTTAAAACTAGACACGAGCTACTTTGTCGGATGACTTAGATACGGATAGCGGTATAGTCACAACAGCCGAGATGGAACAAACAGAAATGTGGTCGCAGCAGCCTGGACTAACTTCCCAAGAGGTTTCCAGAACGTAATGCAGGATTTCCAGTCCAGGCTGAATGCCATGCCACTGCTATTACAAACTGTGTAATAGATAAATCCTACCAGCTAAGCACAGGAAAACCGACATATCAGAAGCGTTAAGCTGCATGGCTGTGTGAACGGTACTTTAAAAATGAAATATAAACTATACTGGAGAGCAGCTTGCTAATGATCCCACAGCTGCATTTCCAAAAGATGCCTGCCCGACAGAATCTCTCAGGGATTTGCACAGTGCTTTCTCTAGCGTTAGGATCCCAGTTAGGCACAGGCACTTAGCTGTTCAGGCCAAGGCAATTCTGGCTATGTGGAGAAAGCAGGCATTTCATAAATGTTTATTTTCAAAATCTAGGCTGTTAGCAATACTAAACTTTTAAGGAGTTAGCGGATTTTAAACTGCAATTTCCGATTCAAGTATCTGAATCCTGCTTGCATGTTGTGAAAAGCCTTATGCTCTCGTTTCTAGTCATTGTTCTGCAGTTCTCTACCAGTCTGACCTGATAGTTCAAATCATATGAAGAAGATAGATCTATTTGAAAGGATGATTGAAATCAGTCTTTTAAATAGACCCATCTTCCTCATAGGAACTGAACTAAAAACAAATGAAAGTTTGATGGGGAGCTGCGTAGTCAATTACTTATACTTGTTTTTCTGAAAGGGTGAGATAACTAAAAACTGCAATTTATTTTGCTTAGAAAGAACAGCAGAAAAATGCAGAAACTGCAATACAGACTTCCTAATACCAGAGTCGAGACATGTAGTTACACTTTGCTTACCTCATCTGCATTGTTTTCATTTACTTAATTTCAATTAGATTGCAAATTATACAGGGATTAAGGTGTTTCTACTGTGTGACCCATTCAATTTTGCAGTCAATTGATTTCTACTTATTTATTAAGCGTCTGGACATTAGTTGCCTTTGCAGTGAGATTTACAGTTTAAGTCTCCAACATGGAAAAATGCTCAAAAATTGTGACTTTCATGAACATAAGCTGCAGAAAAGGAGTTCGATGAACATTTATCACAAGTAAACCATCTTCTATCACAACTTAAGTCACCAATGGCATGATGAGACACGGAAAGCAAATGCTGTGGTAGGACAGGCCAACAGAAACACCGTCTGCAGAACACAAAGTCATTCTTTATGCCACCTAGGTCCTCAGCTGAACATGTGTCTTCAGTTTCAGCACTTTTCCCTCAAGAAAGATTGATGGGAAAAGACTAATGAGGCAGAGTATAGAAAAAATTGGTGCAAATCTTAACAGGGTTAAAAAAAAAAGAAAAAGAAAAAGATGGATCAGAGTTGTTCAGGCTAAAGAACAGAAGATGAGAGGGAGGGGAGACAGCATGGAAATGGTAACAGTCTTCAAAAAATAGTATGCTGCTGCATACAATGATTTTTTCATGTCTGTGATCAATACAATAGCAACAGGATTAAATTGAGACAAAGAAGATCTGGGTTAGACAAAGAAAAACATTCAAACAGTATTGAAGTACTGAACAAGTTAACGGGTATTTTAGTCTCTGTCATCAGAGATCTTTAGAAGAACTTAGACAAGCATCTGTCAGAAATGACAGAGTTACAGTTCATCTAGCTTTTCGACAGGGACAGAAAAGATGACCTTTTGAGTTTCTTTCTAATCATGTGAAAATCTATATAACATTAATCTTCTCTGTCATAGTAAAAATCTCCTGAAAACACTTAGGGAGATTTCTTTCTTAAGTGAAGGGATTTAAAAAAGGGACCTAGAAAGACTAACATTTTAAACATCAGATTTAGTGAAAACAGAGTTAGGACACCCTGCTGGGAAGCCAGTCATGTTAAGATGTTATTGGCACAGATGTCATAAGTTAATAGGGTGACACTGAGACAGATGCAATCATTAATCAGTCACTTCCTCTTTGTATGTAATCACTTCAGCAGGCCAAATTTCTTCTGACTCTTCACTACAGCCATAGCAAAGATTAGAAGCTGATAATTGCATTAGGATAACTAATAAGGCAGTTGAGAGGGATTCTGGATATTCTGATTGTATTTTTAGAGCTTTCAGAGGAATGACAACATATGGCAGCTGACATTGGTGTCTCGGAAGCAGCATGTATTTATTTAGCAGATGCGTAAAGGAAAAAAGTGTTTGAAGATCTACCATCAGGCTTAGTGCTTTGCTGAAAGAGAAATATAATTAAAGGAAGGGCAGCTACACTATTACTTAAGAGCAATTACCTTGTTGAAACCTTTCCATAAAAATCACACCTGAGTCTCACAGAGAAAGCCAGATCAGCTTTCACTTCAACCACTTGCATGTTGCTTAAAAGAACGATTGCACTTGACCTCTATTATGCACACAAAAGGAAGGAAAACATCCTCTCTTATGCCTCTGCAATTGTATTTCCTCCAAGAAGCTTGGTAACAGCAACTGCAGAGCAAAATGACCATAATGAGTATTTAGCACAGGACATGCTATCTATAGTAAGTCCAGTATGAGGAAGCATGAGGGAATACTACTGACACTAAGTTAACCAATATAAGTAGAACTAGCCAGATCTCCCAAAAAAGTGTAGTACAAAGCTGAACATAAACATTTTCTCCAAGTGGATATTCTTCTATTTTGTATAGAGTTCAAACATGTTCTTTTACCCATTTCCCCCCATCTCTTCAACTCAAAGAACTGGTATGTCAACCTTTGCAAAAAGCCTACCAGGAAGAAACCTGCTGGCAGCTGAGAGAGCTGCCTTTTAAGTTAACATTTCTGCTTGCCAATCATGTTTTATGTTAACTCAATTTGCATTGCTCTTGTTTAGCCTTGCTGTTTAGGGGGTTGTTCTAACTCGCTTTGTGGATTGAGTGGGTATGTTTGCCACACAGTATTCCAAGAGAAATTGCTCCGGATTAGTATTCCAGTCCAGAGCTTCAGTTATATTTGTTTTCTTCCTTACTGGATTTGCAAAGCAGAGAAATAGCGACCCTCCACTGTTTCCATCATGTTTACCTTCTCTTCACTGTTTGTTCTGGATTTAGGTTTCTTTCTTTTGAAGCTTTTGTTGTACTTTTAAGACCCTGGGCACAGTTACTTAACAGAGCAGCAGTCAAACGGGGCACAGACATCAGTGTGCACATAATGAATGAAGGATATGTACGTTTGTGCTTCATCCTAAAAACACTGATGTAAGTAAGAATACATTCAGCTAAGCAGTCAGTAGTCAGTACTTCACAGGATCAAAATCTGGGAGGACAGATGATTCCACCGCATTTGTAAGTGCGCTAAAAGCGATCTGGATGAATTATGAGAATTTCACTCACGAAATACAAGAATGCAGTAATACTACTGCTAAGTGATTATCGATGAAGAAGAAAAAAAAAGCAAAGTGATTTCAAAGAAAGGTCTTTGAGAAGAGTACTGAAAGAAAGAGAATAATTAAAAGTAGTCAAGTAGCTACCATATGACAAGCAACAGAGAAGAAAGAAAAAAAGAGTGTGAAGAAGAATCTGAAGTAAAAATATTCAAGAAGTGTTTTTTGTCACCTTCTCCCTCAGGTCTTGTTCTGTTGTGTATATTTAAGTCACACTTCCCAACTAGGAAATCACCCTTTGGATGCAGACCAGAAAGTACAATGAGTGGAACAGAAATAGTCAGGAAGAAGAAAGAAAACACTGGAAAACACAGTGGCTTTGCATAACGCATATGCACAGTCAGCAATCTGGTCAACAATTATCACATTGATTTTTAAACCAAAAGGTTAAAAGGAAAAAAAAAAGAAATAATTTATCCTACTCACAGACAGGTTACATATAAAAGATTCAAAAACACTATTATTGCAGTTCTGACTTTGACTAACCAGAAATAATAAAAGAACTTCAATGAATTTTTTTCATTATAAACAGAATATGATACATAGCAATGGATCCACCTTTCCAGTAATGCTGACAATACTTGCCGCACAGTGATCGAGGCTCTTCGGGCCGTAAGTAAGGCACGTTATCCAGGCTGGATTCCCAAGCTTCTCTGAGCAGCTAATCCACATTGCCTCTCAAAACAACACTGGCCACACAGGAGAARAGGCACAGGGGTCATATGCCAAGCCAAAATAAACATTCACGGTTTTATCCTCTAGAAAGCTTCTCTAACTCTTAAGCCCTGAAACAGAGGCAAGCGCATCGGCCTACTGAAGTAAATGCAAATATTCTCCTATTTGTTGAGAGGCAAGCACTTTGCTCCAACTCCTTGCCGACCACAGCCAAATAATTTTGTGCAAGACTGACGTCTTGGAAACTAACTGCAACTTTGTGCCATCTAATGCCCACCRGTTTGTGCACTGAATAGATGCTATTCTTGGACGAACGCTAAGATTGCCTCTGCATTGTAACTGAAGGTTTAATTACTGCATGAGAACACATGATTGAGTCACCTCTAATCCTGTGAGCTTGGGTATGAGTAGCTGAGAAAATGCAGCAGCAAAGACTTCACCAGAAAGCAGTACAGAAGCTGTTGGCAGTGATTAATGAAGCTTGTGTCAATATGCAGGTGTGGTACAGCAACTACATGCAGGTCATCTGTCCAGAAATCAGAGGTATGACTAGAACACGAGCAAGCATATTAAACTCAGCTTTCATCTAGTGAGCGTATGTACCAACAACAGTAAGACTGGAGACAAGTGCTTCAGCTAGAGCTGAAACCTATGTGGCTCCAACCATCTATACTAAAGCTTTGATCACACTAGCAGTGCAATGGAGACATTATGGCTTCACCTGTTCTTTGAAAATGGTTTTCCAGAGTGCTCAGAACAGACAGGCTATTGCTATTGCTTATTTCTTTGCTATCTAACATTTAAATAAAAATAAATTTACTTGTTGTATATAAGTTTTATGCACCTTCATAAGAACAGCGCAGCCTGCAAGGAAGGAAGGAAGGATAATTCCTTACCATATGGTCCCACAATTAGAAGAAACAGAGCCTGATGAAAACAAACAGTTAAAAGACTGGTGGAGACTTCTAAGCACTTCGGAAGTCATGAAGAATCTGCATCAGAAATTTACCACATGCCATTCAGTCCTAAGGTCTTGTTCTAGCAAGATAACTATTGACTATATGTTCTGAAGATATTTTTAAGTTAAAATAATACATGATATGAATTTTTAGCATTTTGCAATTTCCCGGTAGTTTTATTAGCTTTGTTCATGCTGTTATATATGTATGGTTTTGCTATTAATACTATCCTGCCTGTCATTATGTGTGATTTTGTTTGCAACATGTTTTCTTACAACACATTGCACTATATAATTGAAATATGCTCTAAAAGGAGAACAACTGGAATAGAAAATGACTTCTTCTCACTTTCTACTCTCATAATATATATTCATAAAACTGCACAAATATAACTCACTTCATGGAGCTCCAAGGCTACTGGTAGCCTCCCATTAGGAAAAAAAGAACAAAATCAGAGGAATGTTCCAAAGAACCTAAGAGACTGTAGTTAAAGAAAAATGAATGTATTAAGCATACACTCAGCAAAGGGAACAAATGGAATATTCTGAATCCTGAATAAATGATATATCTAATACATGGGGAAAAAAACCAGCACATCATTCTATTTTGTTAAAATGAACATTCAACAAACAAGGGTGGTTTGATAAATATTAATATTCAATTTCMTTTCACATACTAAAATAAAAAAAACACTCCAAGACAGCAATAATAGTTTAAAGTGTATTTACTCTGTAATAACAAAATATTCCCTCAGACAGAGAAATCTGAAATATATGATTGTATAATGCTTTTAAATAAAAGGATAAATTAAAAAAGTAAATAGCTGCTAATTTATTTCTGATTTTTCTATGGAAGTGATTAATATATCTTTTTAGAACTTAGACATTTGTAAATATGATCTCAAGTTGAAAAACAAAGAAATACTTTTTACTCCTGTGATTATAAATTCCTATGCTGTGGGTGATAAAAGGACTTTTCCATCCACCTTGTAGTTCCATCACTTTTACCTGGAAAGTCCCTTGTTAAAAGGATAATTTTCCATCTGTGGATTCTGCCTCTCATTTCTTGAAAAAAGTTTAGAGGAGAACTCAGAATGATAAGTTTTAAGTGAATCTTGCTTGCAACACTGGATAATTCATTTTTCTATGACTCCAGTCTTCATACTCTGCGACTGAAAGGAAGCAGCAAAGAGCTGCAAATACTATTTTTCAAAGTAAAGATGTGTGTAAATGCCAATTGTTGACCCTTTTGGCCTCCTACCCACCAACCCACGTTTTTTCTCACAGCCATTATTTGATTTGCTGATGTCGACACGAGCCTGTCTGACAAACCTACAAGTCATCTTGCAGCTTTCAGCCATGTAAAGCTATCGTGTTCTTCAGGAAAGACTGCAGAATACACAGATGGGCTTAAGCTCTACAGCCAGGTAAATGATCTAGCACTTAACAGTTTTATTTTTCTTGTTTAACACAAATGATCCCTGACTAGTGTAGCATGAATAACCTTCATTCAGGATACTTTAAAACATACTGTAATAAAGTACGCATCCTACTGCAATGATTACAATGTCATCTATTCAATTTCTGCATGAACAGGCTAACCTCTAAGTTATTACAATATTGCTTGCAATTGTTATTTTTTTAAACTATGAAAACCCGACTGATCATGGATAAACACTGTGTAAAGACTGCAGTGCAGAAGGTCGGTTAGGATGAAACCTGCCATCAACAATATTTTTATCATTTTAATATGACCATATTAGTATATGATCTAGTTCTCCATGGGAGACGTCTATTTTTCCATTAACTAACCTTTTTTTGTTTTATATTGACTCGTTTACAGTTTAAATTGCAAATGTAGGTTTAATGTATAACATTATACAATCACTATGAAAACTTACCACAAACTGAAAAATTCAATGCTTCATTCAAAAACTATTAAAATGGGATACTATACAGTACTGGAATGGTTTTCTCCTTCTGGAAGACATTCTATCAAATGTTCTTTGCTAAGGGCCCATTTTAATACTTTCCTTGTCATCTAAAGAAGGGAACTGAGAAACCAAGGAGTTTGCCAAAGTCTAAAGTCTATATAGAGCAGAGACTTCAGCCAACTCTCTCAGCACATTCTAATGTCTATTTACACAAATTATCCTTCTCTTACTTCATTCTACCTTCATCCTCTAACGCACCAATCCCATTCACTAAATGTCCAAGAGTAACACGATGCCCTGCTCTGCAACCTTTTAAAGGTTGAATACCCAATAGCAGTGCATTTTTTCACTGTTCATGTTCAGAGTATTCTGTGATGTGCAAACATTCATCGAAGTGGGAAGAAGGGCTTGAYGAATGCAGTCTCTTACCACTTACCAATGTACAGACTAATGAAAATCAATCTCCAAAGCACAAATAACAATAATTAAAAATGCTCAAAACTAAAGAATATCAAACTGCAGAGAATAATATTCAATACTGTTTCAGAATAAATAATATTTCCCTACTCCAATTATCCTTGGACATTCAGTGCCAATTTTAAAATAGGCCTGCATGACTTGGCTTTGTATAAGTAACTATCACTATGTGTACATAACTCAAAAGTTTAGGCCATACACGCTTTCAGGTATCTTATACTATGTGAGGACGAACATACTTGGACAGATGTACAATAATATATACACAATTCTACTGATCTGGGACACACATTGTATACATCAAAACTGTGTATTTATCACAAAATCTGCCATTAGTATGTACCCCAAGGAACGCTTAGATTATTTAATACTTGGTAACTTCTGGTTCTCTTATTAAACTCCCAGGATGGCATCTCTGAAAACTGCACCTTGCGTAATAATGCTATGACAACACTCTCACTTCAGTATTGATGTATTAAACACACAAAACTTTTTCTGACAAAAATACTTTGGGGAATGATCACATTATCATCATTTCTATACTAGCATTTTCACAACTGATGCAGAATGTTGCAAAAACTGCTGGTAACTCTCACGCAAGCCTGTGCTTATGATGAGCTTGCCTGGAGAGACACCCTCGCTCTGAACCTTCACAAACGCTGACGAGGACACCGGGCAGCGAGGGCCACTCGAGAGGCAGGGAATTCCCAACCTGCAGGAAGGTTTTGCTGGTAGTGACATGACAGCACATTATGTCCAAGTCACTAGGATCCATATAGACAAAGCAGAGATTAAAAGGCTTAAGGCAACGGAAGCATCACCTTGATGAGAAAATGAAACAGATGCTCTGTAAGGAGGGGCTGGATCCTTATCATGTTAAGCTCAATCTTGTGAGTCCAGGCAGAGGAATGAATGGTGGAGGTGAATGAGGATTGGTAGAAACAAAGATGACAAAAGAAAATAGAATATGGTTATATAAAGGAGAATTGGTCAAGATATTCTTTAGAGAACTAAAAATCAAAAGCAAATTTACAGAAAGTAGTAAGAATGATGCAGAGAAGGCTGAAACAGTCAATGTCTTATTTATTCATTTTCCTCTTTCTCCCTCTCTCTCACACATACACACACACAAACATACGCTTCATTATAACCAGAAACTGAATTCAAATCACTTTAACAAGAAGATTAAAATACAGATCATATAGGAAAAGAACAGGTTAAAGAACATTCAGAGCAGTGAGAAGCATTTGAAGTCAGACGGTGCTGATGAAATTCACCCCAGAATGCTCAGACTATCTGAAACAATGTCTGAGCCACGAGCAACTACCTTCAACAACTAATGGAGGAAAAGGGAGGTCCCAGAGGGACTGGAGATTGGAGAAGGTCAAACACTGTACCCTCCCCACCTCCGAAGTAGAAAGAAGAGAATTATAAATCACTTAGCTGAACTTCGATTGCTGCACAGATTCTGGAAAAAAATGATTAAACAATCAATTTATAATCACCTACAGGATAATAAAGTGATGAAAACAGCCAACATAAATTTGTCAAGAACAACCCATGCCAAACCAGTCTAATTTCCTTCTTTTATAGGTAACTAGTCTAACTGATAAGACACAGTAGATGTAATACAGCCTTACTTTAATAAAGTTTTAGATACTGCTAAACATGGCATCTCCAGAGGCAAGCTTGGCAAATATGACCTGGATAAAAAAAACCTTGAGGTAAATCTATAATTAATTGAAAAGATGCTTTGAAGCAGCAATTATCAATATTTTGCTTTTGAACTTGGGAAAGCATTTCAGATGGGGATCCACAGGGGTCCACTCAGACCTAGCTCTATGCAATACCTCAATTATCCCCCAGTGGGGCAGTAAGGAGGAAAACAGCAAGTGAAAGAGGCAGGCATTGCACGCAAGCATTCTGGATCTTTCTGATCCAGAATGATCTTTACCAATTGGAAACAAAATCARAAAAATCTGTAGGATGAAATCTGGTAAAGACAGATTCAAAATATTGCATGTGGGAAGAAGTCACGAAGCACATGGATATGAAATAAAGAATAAGGGGCCAGACAGCAAAGCTGAAGACAGAATGGAGGGTCTAGAACATAGATGATATTTTAAAAACAGGCAAACGCATTCTTGGGGGTACTAGCAGGGCTGTAAAATACAGAAGACAATTATTCTTGACACTGAGTTCTGAGACCCAAAAATAGATGCTGTCAAATTACCAAGTCTCTACAGGAGAAAAACAACAAAGTTTTAGAACATGACATGTAAAGAAAGGCTGAAGGAACTTGATCTGTTTTATTTAGAAAACAAAGCATTAAGAAGATTTATGAAAGACTTATGATACAAAAATCTTTTGCAAAATGACAGTCATCCTATTCAGGTCAGAAAAGAACAAAAGATAGTATCAGTTGGATCAAAGATTTACTTTAGACATTAGGAAAAGCCTTCCAATTAAAAGGGGCACTAAGCATTCAGACACCTACAGAAAGGCTGTAGGCACCATTTTCATTTGTTGTTGCTATAAATGCACTAGACAAACAGCTATTTGCGGTGCAAAGGAATGCTTACGACTATTTTCTACAGACCTCCTAGCCTTACATTTCTACAGTTAATGGACTACCTTGGTAGAACTGAGTTGACTGACAAGCTTCTGAGAAAGCTTAAAAACAAAAACAAAAAAAAATTGCTCAAGGAAAATAGATCTCACCCATTTTAGTGAAAGTCACTAAACTGTATCTCATAAATTGGATATTCAACTCTGAATGTTATGGAAACTGATTAGAGGTGTCATGTAATGCTGTCAAATACTGATAGATATGTTGTATGTATTTACTGATTTTACTTTATTCAGAGAAAACATTTTTTCCAATAGTGAATTGTTACTACAGATAAGGCTACTTATTTGCAAGAACAACCGAGTTTACATTGTTCACTGGGGTTCAAACCTTGCATTTGAAGGTTGATTACARTCAAGAAAAATGTAAGAACTTAGTAGTTTTGGCAAAACACTTCTAAAAACAGATCTTTCAGATGGAAAAGCTGAGCCCCTTTGACATTCAGGACAAGAATTTAATGAACTGTAAACCATCACATATGGTGACAGCATCCCTGCTGTAGGAAGAAAGGGACAGAAAAATAAATGGAAGAAAACCACCTTTTCCTCAGTCATTTTATCAAATAACTCTAATTAAAAATCTGAGTACAACAAGAGTGCCAGCCTCAGAAAGAAGGATTTTCACCTAGTCGAGACACTTGATCATTTACACCTGTTTTATGATCAAGAAACAAACATATCTAGAGATTGTTTTGTACAAACGACTTCGTATCTGTTTTCTAACACTAATGAGTCGGATCAGGCACGGCCTCAGGAGTGAGATTTTCAGCCCTATGGAGAAGATGTTCAGAACGTAGCTCATATAGTAAACCCATCTGTCTCTCTAATACAACTGGGCTGGCTGACTTACTGGTGGTGCTCCACAAATCACACTGCTTGCTTATCTTTATTTATTTATTTTTTACACATGTTGGAATTTTATCRGCTGTTCTATTAATACCTTTTGCTTATGAAGGGAGTTAGTGTTTTTTCTAAATATAAACAAAAATATCGAGTAGTAAATATCAAGTTCAAGTAGCATGAAAAGTAGAATATTGGGCATGAGAACAGAAATAACCAAAAGATCTGTATAAAGGTTTTCTTGGCTTCTGAAGTAAATAACTTCTGCTCCACAGAACTGACCTTACATTTATAACTGACACTTTTTTTTTTCCTATATTGCATTCTATCAACAGAAATTTCTAGGGCTTACGACACATTTTCAAACACAAAAGCAGTTAAACTTAGATTTTGCAGTCAAAAACTGCTCCAGTGTTGTTATTACCCGACAATATGCTGACCAATTTTTGTGGTGCTGTTACATCCTGTTGATAAAGCGGAATGTATTGATATGAAAACAAAAAAACCCAAAATGTTGTTGCTTTTTCAGCTAATAGACTAGCAGGCACACAACAAACAAGTAACATAATGAACATACTATGTGGTGGTCCTATTTATTGATAATTATCTCTTACATAACTGAGTAAGCTTATGTTCCTGAAGGTGTAGGGATGCCCTAGAGGAATAAAAGCAAGAATTAACACTCTAGTGCACATGCTAATTAGGATTTAATTAGGGAATTTAAAAAATGCAGAGTGCATGTTTTCAGCAAGTGCATAATTACCAACTTATTGCTTGTAGGGTTTTTTCATATTTTTCATTGTAAATAACTAATTATATTTGTCATTTTAGGTAAAATTCAAGAAATTCAAATTCTATTTCAGCTTTCAGGAAGTAATATTTTTCCTCTGGCACATTTCCATCCATTGTAATTCTTTAACATTTAATCCCAATTTATAATATTTTGCCTATATTATTAATTCAGCATGGAAGATATTAAATTGCTTTTCTTCATGCTTTTACAGTGGAACACAGGATGTTCCCTACAAATTACACCATTAACACTTTCCTTCAGCCTCTGCTATTATTCTGAACAACAGTTATGAGCTATGGGTCAATATAACCAGTTCCCACAAAATAAAAAATAAGGTGGAGACCTTTCTATAGTTATTTTCTTCCAGGGAGAGAGTATCATGAAAATTACAAGTTATATTTCAATGTAGCAGTACTCCCTGCTCCCCTTTTTCCTGCTCCCACCTTTATTAACTGTGTTTCTCACTTCATTCCGAGACGGATGGAATTCTGACATCAATAATTTGCAAATTTTGGTCCTGACCTAAAACTGCGTGAAGTTAATGGGAATTCTTCCAATCTCTTCAATGCTTTTTGAATCACTTCTCGTGGGATTTGTTATGTATGTTCACCAGAAAATCCCCACAAATGAGAAATAAACAGGCACTAAAGGCAATTTTTAAGACCACTCTTACTGGGCTTTGAAATGAACTTCTGACTAGGGATTTTCTAATGAATGGGAATTAACAAGATGATTAAAACCTTATGAAAATTCAATTTGCATCAGTATTTTAATACTTTCAGAACAGACTCTCTAAACATAAGGTAATCTTGTCAAATACCTTTACTCCTTAATTACGAAAACTAATTGCTGTTCTTCACTGTTTTCTTTTCGAAATCAAAACTGTTTCAATGAGCTTCCTTTGCTGTTTCTTGATTCTTATTTCTACAGCCATAGTCCTCAAGAAACCCTTTGACTAGGCACAGCATATAATTCGTTTCAGTGTATGACCATGACAGTACCAGCCCCCTGAGACTTCTCTCTTCTCCACTTTAATCCTTGGACATCTTTAATACACACTAATCAAACTCTAACATGCTTAACATAAGAGTGTTATTGCACTCTTTCATTCTCTTAGAATATGACCGTACAAAGAGAAAGGAAGTAAAATAGTTGACTTTGTAAGAAGTTCTTGGGTAGAACAGCAGTGAAAGCATTGACAGCTGAAGCCTGTCAGACCTAACCTTTTTAGAAAGCCATGACAGGATTGTATACAGAACAGAAAACACAAAAGAAACAACAGTGTAATTTTTTTTTTGTGTTAGCAGTAGTGACAATTTCTGGAATGGTGATATATCAACTTGTGAGTTTGGGGATTTGAATATCCACATTTGCTTTCTTTGTTTCCAACTGCTGCATTTTTATCAACTTGCTGAAGGTGTGAAAGAATGAAAATGAAATGAAAACCAAGGAAAAAAAAAAAAAAGATCCTGCAATAAGACGGAGTCCTGATACTATGTTTAGCTGCACGAGTGATTTTTCCTGCTGTTATTTAAGCATGCAATTTGAGTTCTGCTTCACTGAAGTCACCAGGGTATTGCTGCAAAAAAGAGAGATAACGACCCTTTGAACACACAAACATTCAACACAATTGGGTTAGGCAGAAAAAAAACAATATCCAGGATGTTAAGTGAGAGATGTTGTTCATACGCATTCGTGTCATTTAACTTCAGATGCAAATATTTTACCTTAAAAAAAAAAAAATTCTGAATTCTTCCCACAAAAAATTGTTGAACCACTTTAAAATGCTTTAGAGTTGTATTTTATTTCCTTTAATACAAGTACGAAAGTGTATTGTGAATGATCAAAGTAGTAAAGATTCCAGAAAAAATAGGAAGAAAGATTTCAGACATTTAATCATCTCTGGTATCAAATTAAAAAAAAAAAAAWCAGTGCTTCTAAAGATCATGCCCCATCTAACAAACTGGTTAAGTATATTCTTAAACACAAGCACATGATTGTCTCAATGAAGTTAGTTTTTTGAATGATAAAAAGCACATAAGTGACTTTATTGTACTGCATCTATGTTGTTAGAATACAGAACAACAACAACAAAAATAACCCAGACTTCATTCTTTGCTTTCATTCAGCATACAGGTTCACCCACACTCAGACTAGATTGTAACATAATACCAGGCAATAGCTAATAAATTTGTGCTTTCAGTACATCAATCAACTGCCTTTGATATCACAATATTTAAATGATCAATCACAGCATGAAACACTTCAGCTACATCTTTGTAAAGATTACAAATTAAATTCTTTAAAAACATTATTTTTATAACCCATCTTGTTTGAAACATTTTTTCTTTTCAGTAGCTGTACTGAATTTCAAGACATCATATTGGATTATGTCAAAAACAGCAGAAAGGCAAAGCTTTTATTAAAATACAGTTGCATGAAAGATTTTAGACTGAATGAAATTTAGCAGATATTTTGTAGATAATTACTAGGTCACTTCAAAGAAGTATTTGCTTTTTGACTGCTTGCCATGTGTATAATAAAACAGGCATTTTCCTAATAGAACTGTTTAAAGGAAGCTCTTGGGTAGATTTTATCTTGTAAAAATTAAGTTTATCCTAATCAACTGAAGTACTACATAAATCTTTCCAAGACATAACTTTTTACAGAAATACTRAAAACATTTGAAAGCATCAGACCACAAATTTAAACTGGCAATAATCCCTTCTCTGCTCTTTATCTTTTTTCTCCACAAGATTTCAGTAACATCAAAATCCAGCATATCACTGGAGGTAAATGTATTCCTGTTGCGTAATTTTAGGTGTCCCTCTACATGTCCAATGAAATAAATGGAGATAAACAATTCCAGAAAATAAGTATGGTCTGAAACACTTTCTGGAGAAACTCATCTCTGCCTAGTAGCTACTACAGGGAGCCTGGCAAGACCAGGTTTACATCTAATTTGTAGACTGCAGGAGAAGGATACCACTCCTTGTCAGGACCAGAGGTACCATCTCTCCACCTCCAAGGAAGCAAGTCAAGCATTTTGGCAGCGAGAGAACGGAAGTGCATTTCTGCCAGATCCCCAGTCGGAATGACCAAGAGACCCTCAATAAAACTTATTTTACTGACAGATCTCTAACTAGCACTGGAACCTACGTTGTCAAATAACATGCTGGTTGCTATCACAGCCCAAACAGGAATTGCAGCCCAACCCAAGCAATTCTGCCTCAAGAGGCAACTCTAACAGACAGAATCCAACAGAAAACACTCATGTTGTGGCACAGCTTCACAAGCACAAAACCTGTAGAGTTTTGTAGAACCAAGTACGGGCATATCTCTACCAGAAAATCATCAACATTCACCAATACTTACTTTAGAGAAATTAAATAACACTACCACAACTTTGGTGTTTTTGTGCACAGTTATGTCTTGGACCATTTCTGTAGTGTTTCAGCTGCATAAGGGAAGACTGCAGATTTCAGTATGGCATAGAGATATTCAAGTTGTTATAAATACACTTTTTTGGGTAGCGGAAGTTTTCTACCTACAGAGACGACAACAACACCCCATTTTCTCTGTGGAGGTTAATAAAATAAGACACGTTTGGCTTAACAAGGCTGCTTCCACTATCCAAGTCACCTCCCTTAGGTGTCTCTATGTTACATTATAAACCATAATCTGCCTTGTGTAACAGCACCAAGTAGTAGGACTAACTGCTATGAACACCATGAGCTCTGGCAATTTCTGTTTGTGTTTTCTTTGTCCTTTGTCCTGAAACTTTATCCTACAGCATATTTAACACAAATTAATCCCTAACCTACTCACTTCAGTCTATTGTATTATTTGAAGTTCTGCAAATATAATAGTCACGATGACTGATTTCACAGTATTTGAACAAGGGATTCAATAGAATTCAAGGTTTTATATATCTCGAATTAGATTTTGGCTTTGCAAAACTAACTTCTTGATTAAAAAAAAAAAGGAAAGCTGTAGGGAATTTTCCAGAAGGGATGTTTTACTGCTAAGCTTTTTCTTGATATGAATAGTATAAAAAACAGTTGAATCTGAACAGAAAAGATGCAAAGTTCCTGATTCAGAACCCATTAAAAACATTAAGCACTGTTCCACTGACTTCAGGTGGAGTGTGTGGCCCATTCCAAGACTGTAAAGGGATGGCAGAAACAAGCACTGAAACATATGAGATAGGAGCTAGTGGATTGGCAGGAAGAGCTCAACTTCTGCAGAAGAATGAGCAACAGCTGGGATCAGAATAGAAAGGGTTTTTCTTTTCTTTTCTTTTTTCTTTTTTTTTTTTTTCCCCAAACAGCTGGTCAAATCAACTGGTCCAAATCCAGCATATCTGTCTACTGCAGTAGATTACAGATAATGCTATATTATATATACATGTATAAAGCAATTCACTGTTAGTAAAAACTGTTCTTTCTCTCTTATCTTCCCCATCCAATCTTCTCAATATAAGCTAAATAAACACCTGGTTACACTCCTGCCACATTTTTAAACAGGGAATTTTACTTAAACCTAGCTGCTAATATTCAGATGTTTTTCTTAAACCAAATATGTAAAACTTCTAACTAAAGAGTCTGAATTCYTATAGTGTTTCCATTAAATAGATCCATTCTATTTAGTATCATTAAAAGGATGAAATACAAGGTACAGCATTTAAAAATTACAGCGTTTGTAATAGCAGAAAGATGCAATATTTATGCTGTTTCTCATACCTTATTGACTATACTACCATTCTAACAGGACACATAATGACATTGCTGAAKAAAATTCTACAAGAGTCAATGAGTAATTTTTCTTTTTATTCTACCTCTCAGCTGTCTCTAATTATTTTGCTGTTTTCCAGCATTACTTGTCACTTTACTTCCAGTCCAGCTATTTACTGCATTGGATCTGTAGATTTGTATTTAGATGGAAAAATCTCACAGAGATACTCCCTCATACACAGCCACAGCCCTGCACATCCAGACCTTGCTTGCTTCACAGCATGCTCCGTGGAATCCAAAGCTACACTATTCCTACAGCTGAAGACCACTGGACCAAGAGGRAAAAGGAGTCTGCATACGGACTGAAGTCCAACAGAAGTTACTCGGAAAAGATGAAAAATTGTTCACATCTTATCGCAGAAGCCCCCCAAAGCCTTTAGGGGTGGCATGTTTCCAGGGCAGTTTACTGCTATCAAAATTCTGTTCTGTTCTATTCCATCAGCATAGGAGCTTATAAGAACAAGCTGGGGAACCATCTCTGAGACTTAAGTCTTCACCTGAATAGCTTTTGTTTCCAGTGCTGCACCAAGGGAAGAGGCCAGATGATCTGTCATGACTAAATACACTTAGATAAGGGAAAATCTGAGATGCTATTCACAAACAGAGCCTAGTGAATGGCTTCTGCTCCAATTCACCTATCCTAGTTTTTGTGCAGAAGGAGAAAAATCAGTTACTATTTTATTCAAGTGCCTCAGATTTAAACAGCAAAGATGCAAGTCCCACTAAAGAAATGGCAACGCCCTTATTCATAGTGCATCCTAATGAGAACTCACATATCAACTTCCAATAATTTATTTTACTAGGGCTTCTAAATCAATCTTTTTCCTCATCACTGCTTCCTCCATTTCTTCTTCCTTCCTGATTTGGCAATTAAGTCATAATGCTGGACTTGGGATATCAACTTCCTGGCTTTCCAAAACATAAAGCTCATTGAATGGATCATTCCCCACTTAAGAAGCAACAATACATAACGTGGCTTTGGCCAAAGGTAGAGAGAACAGCACATGCTCCCCTCCATAGGCTTTTTATGCATTATTATAATGTAGTCAGTAATTATAGTGATGGACAACTAACAACTAACCTCCTAAGCAGGATTTCAGTTTGCCTGCAGATTCAAAGAGAAGAGGTTGTCAATACTGTTGGGAGATAACAGATGAAAAAAAACCCAAGTTCTGTGCCTTACCACCAGATATGTAGCAGAGAACTGTATGAAAAATGTTCTGGTTCTCATTTGGTTGAAATTCTCAGGAATTTGCTTATGATAAGTCAACAGTGTCGCATACACACAACCTGTCTTATAGCTACAACATGGCATTATTTAGTATGCATTAAACAAATGCACTTCATTATCATAATTAACTCTTTTGGTGTACATTAAACACAAGAAGTACATTGTGACAACCAATCTGGTGTAAAATGCCATGTCTTGGTACTTCAGCTAACAGTACATTTTTGCTTTAACTTACTTATAGCTACTTTATCATTGAAAGTTCAATGTTTAATCTCATTAGAACCATCCAATTATCTTTTTTAAAAGCAGCAACAACCACAAAAAAATCAAAACTAAATCCCCAATATCGCTGTTAATGACTTGTAGTTTAACTCTCTTCCATACTTGTATTATYTCAGGGATTTTGGAAAAAGACTTTTTCAACTAAAATTTAGGAAATATGATGTTTCTTACTGTGATTACAATTATTAGTAGTTTTCTAGAAGTTAAACTAAAAAAGACAGTTTCATTTGATTTCATGCAGTGTCATCATTCATGAGTGGCTGACCACACAACACCAGTACTGACTGATGAATAACATAAGTGAACAGGGTAAAAGCTTTCAGGATCTTGAAGTTAAAGCATGTAATAATTCAGTACTATTAATAATGAACAACAGTAAAAGTAACAAATATCAATTGTTAGTGCTATAAACCAACTTGTTCCTAAATCATGTATTATTTTAAAGAGCTAAATATACATGAAATATCATGTCTCTAAGAAGTCAGTGATGCTTTTACAGCAACAGAGTATCTGGAACTTTAATTCTTTATTCTTTAGTTCTACCTCTTTTAGTTAATTTTCTGAGTTTCCTAAAACATACCGGCTTTCCTTCTAAGAGACTCTAACTTTCTTAGAGGCTTTAAGGGTATATTTGTAATGTACTATTTAATCACTATGATAGGATATCACACAGGTTGTTAATCCTCATTTGTGAAAAGCAGTGCT
>NW_020447196.1:7764893-7866686 GCF_003343035.1 Apteryx rowi | reverse complement strand
ATAAAAGCTTTATACTGTGCCTAACCACCAGGTACACTTTCTATGTAATTAGAATCAAAACAATAATGCTTTTAACTGCTGTGATAGTCTCTCCAAAGATCTGATATAATCTAAAAGTGAAAACACGAAATCTGCCAAGATGCAGCAAATTTTATTCTGTGCAGACATTTCTCAAAGGACTCATGCTGCTCACAGCTGTACCAGAGGTAAGTGGCAGGCAGAGAAATTCAGGGAAGGGCAACAATTCTGMAAACACTGCCAGACCTCATGATTTGAGAAAGTATTTGAGCTTTCACTGTAAGAACAGAAGATCAGGAATCATACTAGCTGGAAGCTTTTCATACATACACTTGCATGCAATGAGGCAATTACCTTTGGAGCTCATTCTGACCAGAAATTTCATGTATTTGCCAGAAAAAATAATGATGTGCGTAACAGAGTTTATGGTGAAGATTAGCCACTGCACAGCTGATTTGTACTGAAGAGAATGYGTTTAAGATGATAAGCAATTATCTTTGATTTAAGCTTGACTAGACTACAGTTTACTTCAGGACAAGCTATCTTCTGATTTTTCCCAATATGGGATACTTCAAGGCCCTTATGACATATCAGGTTGGGGTGGTATAACTCAGCTTTTACGGAGAGCTGAAATCTCTTGCTCCCACATGATCTTATTTTCAGCTTCTATTTACTGTAAATATGGTATTCAGGACTTTAGATCTTTACTGCAGTTCAAATTCATATTCTTTCTACCTGTTTGAAATACCATTAATATACATCTTGCAAATATATTCAGCCCATAACGTATACATCATGAAAATACCATTTTGTTAAGTCTGAAGTTTAGACATGCTTTTGAAGACCAGCTGTCTTGCTCATCATCACACGTAACACACATTGCTTACTCCACTCACAGTGAACTACAGGGTCTTACATAGGCTTCTGTAAGCACTCACACTGCCAGTACTCTGAGCTGGCTGGAAGCTAGGTAGCAACTTTAGCATGAAGCTGAACCTGTCTCAGAAGCAGCTGACAGCCTTCCTAAAGAGCTACACTCAAAGTACTTCATATACACAGACCTGACAAAGAGCTTTGAATGAAGGAAGCCATTTTCTGGGAAAAACATGTATCTCAATAGCTCTGCAATAACAAGAARTGAAGCAACATATTCCTGAATGTCTTTTACTCTTTGTCTGTCTGTTTCACAAACATCTGCTAGCACTGGTGAAACATTCCCTCACTTCAGGAGTCTCTTTATATTAAGCTTGAATGTGGAAGAACTCTTTTTCCTTGGGCACATTTTTGCACGTAGGATAATGTACAATATTTTATATACAATATATAAAATGTTATAACATATCTCTGAAAAMGTATGTACTCTTTCCCCTCACTGCGCATCTTTTCATCATCTTTGAAGACATTTAGTGAGCAACCAAGTTGAAAGCGTTTTCCCACTGGCATACTAACTTAGCTTTATAAGAGTGGAGGCATATATCTTGCAGTTCAAACAGGTTTATATCCCTATGAACTTACTTATTCTTTCAAAGTGAATGATACTAAAGATTCTGTAAAAGAAAAAAAAGGTGAGGTGCAGCTGACAAGCTATTCGGTTAAGAGAAAGGTGAAAGATTCAAAAGACTCATAAAAAATAAAAAGACTTTGTGGGCTTCTAATGGCATTTCTTCTGGTACTCTGGGGAGGAAAAAAAGGCCACTGCAAGGTGATGTAAAGGGTGTATGCATGGGGATTTCTATTGAAGGAGAGAGGAGAAAAGACAAGCAAATCTTGCATGGAGATCTCAGAAACCCACTGTGCTGCTGTGTGTGAACAAAATAGAAGATAGAGAAGAATTTTGGTGAACGTTGGAAAAGTTTAAGAATTGACTGAGGCACACAAAATTCTGCAAATAAAGACCACCACAGGAATGAGACTATAATGCAGCTTCTTACTCTATTCTAAACTGAAATCTACAGACTGGGTGATTCTTGACTGAAAATGTTACAGTCCAGCTGGTGTTCCAGTGTTTGAATGTGGCCATCAAGCATCCTTTCATCTTCACTTCTGTCTTTTCCTGGCAAAGATAAGAAACAGGGAAGTCTGAACAGTGAATACCAGCTAGCACCCATAAATGTGTTGGCACTATGCTGGCCATAAGAAGCTGCTATTGCTGTTGCCACAGAAGAAGAGGGGATGAGCCTGCAAGCATACATACTATGGTCCAGCACAGGATCAGCAGAAGCTAGTATTGCATCCAAAATTCAAAAACTTGGGTTCAAACCTCCACACCTGCTGGAATTCTATCACGCTAGCCAAAAGACATGAAATATTTCCTCCAGGTATACTTCTTGACCACAGTTCCACRACCAATAACTGCTCTGTTGAAGCACATGGTAGAAGCATATACCGACATACTACAGATAGCATTCTGTAGACTAATTCAGACAGGTTTATACTGTCTGCAAGAATTTGTTGAACTGGGGGGTAGAGGAGCAGGGGGATAATAAACTGGATCACAACTCCAGCCATGTAAGAACACATAAAATAATATCATACTATCACTTTGACTTGCATCACTTTCTTCCTTTACCTTTGCAGCGGAAGTAAGAGCCTGTCCATCTGCCGGTGAATCGTATTAACTGTCAGACGGACAAAGAGCTCCAGCAAAGGTTCCCATTCAAAGCTCTCCGAAGTCAATGGTAGAGACCAAATTTTACTCTGATAACTTTGGGCAAATTTAACCAAAAAAAATTAGTTTATCAAAAATTTACTGCTGGGCTCTGAGTTCTCCTTAATGCTACCACCCATGAAATCTATTCATTTATTCCTTCCACATTCTTCAGCAGTTTTCAGAATTTTGTGATTTAAAAGGGATAACTCATTTCAGAAGTTAGTAATATCTCAAATCTGTTCGTTTTTAGTTGCATTCATATCTAATTGAACTGTACTTGTAAGATTTAGCTTCCACTTCTTATGAAATTATATGCAAGTTTAAACATGGATCTACTGCAGATAAAGACCTATTCAATTTGCAAATTAAGTAAAAATAAACACAGTTTTCTTTAACACTGTAAAACTGAAAACAAACAGATCATGGGAAGCATCACTCATCTCCTTTTAACTGACACATTCACACCTTTTCTGATAGCATCTTTTGGCTAGAGAGTGCTTTCTTCAAGGTTGAGTTAACAATGCACTAGAGCTTATGTTTACATAGTGATAGTTGTATCCTGGAAACTGAAAAAGACAATTTCTTGAGTTATTCAAGAATATAACTTAAAATCTAGTGTCTTTTCCTTCTTTTTTTTTTTTTTTTTTTTTTAAGCCTAGTGCTGCTTCTGATTCTAAAACAATGGTATTTGGAGAAGTTCCTGGATATTCCATTGAATTAACCTTGGTGTAAGTTTGGCAGAACTGGTCTGAAAAAAGACCTACCTATATGCAGTCAGGGAAGAAAATATCAAAATTCTACTGGTTTCAGTAGCAACCAAAATAAGCTTATCCTGCAATAGTCTGTATTTTATTCAAATCCATTTCAAATTCAGGGACAATCTTCCTGTTTGACATCTGAGCATTCCCCAACAAAAAAGACTCAGTCCACGACTAGAGCTTCTAAGAACAACAACTATAATCATAAACATATACGTTACATATTTCTATATAAAAAGTTAGGAGACAAAAGTGAGAACAGTCATTATTTACAGGGTTTTTTCACTAAGCTTTGCTTCTGAGGATAGAGAATGACCATTTAGCAAATTGTCAAATTAACAAATTATTTTTCTGCAAATTTTATTAGAAATATTTTAGCAAAACTATCCACACGCACAGTTCTATATTTTCAAGTACAGAAATTATTCTTTTTTCCCCACCAGCAAATATTATTTTGTGGCTACCTATAAACAATAGCTGCAAGGATTTCCTGCTTAGCCTCTTCAGACAAAGTTTAGTTATTTTCAGCACAACTTGAGATCTTTGGTTTATAACCTCACAACCCAAAGGGTAGCATYGTCTTCCTAGTGAATATTACAGAAAAAAGCTTAAATCATTACCATCTTATAAATGGTGAAGTTGTACAAACTTACATTAGACAGAGCAAAAACACTTTTTGTCCCCAAGCTGTGTCATAGTAGCAGTGTTACAGAAAGATGTACTTGCAAAAAAGAAATATGCAAGAATTTCTTAGCTGAAGTTCCTTTCACTTGTTTTCCTTTTGGACCTGCAAGCGCCATCACAGGGAACACGGGCAAAACACAGACCACCAGTCGGGACACGCACAACTCTCAGTAAGCAGCCTGCCTGGCGTGTATGGATTGGCACCGCAATGCGAAGAACTCACTGAATTTTCAGGTAGGATTCCATTAAATCATGCACATTTCTCGCAACGCCTAGCCAGCAAAAAAACATGCCATCATCTTTGTCTGCTCAACACATTGTTATGGTTACTTTTAGTTATTTAAAATAAGATTAATGCAGTACTCACTTTAGTTTATTCTTTACTCATTAGCAGTTTATTCAACTTTAATGTAGCCTAAATCAACAATTACAGGATCTCTGTTGTTGTTTGCTTTTAGCACTTTAGGCGCTATCAGAATTTACTGTTCGCATTAGGAGAAAACCTCAAAGGTGGCTTGGATAATTTTTCCTCTGGAAATGTACATTTACAATTAAAATTAATTGGAATGATTAAACACCAACACTTTGCCTCAATTATCTGAGCACTCACATTAAAAAAGAGAAACAGTAAAATATTTATTTGCAAGAATTAGAGCACATTACTTTTGGCCTTAGTGAAGTCTAAAACGCTCATTAAAGGTCTGAACAAGCTTTGGAACACCCAATTTCCCATTAAAGCTAAAATATTGACCACAGCACACATTTCTCCTCCTGAGCTCACTTACAAGTCTAAATCAATTCCTCCATTGTTTGAGGCTTTGAAGCAGATGGCTCTTCAGAAATAGCAGGATACAAAGAAACTATGAGCAACAATCCCTCAAATGAAATGCATACTTCCTTCTTTCGCCCTTTCTCAATTCATAACCTTTTTTTTTTTTTTTTAAAGAGGAAAAGAAAAGAGCAGAAAAATCTCCAAAACATCCCTTGCCAGTTCAAGTTCTATGCAGCACACAGAGGTTTGATACCTCACTGCTTTGTAAAAGACATATTTTTTACATGAGGGCCCAATGCTGTAAAATTCAGTGACATTTCTCAGGTACTTGTGTAAGTATTCTGCATGACATATCTGAAACACATGAAACTTCATATTGTTGCTGTTTTTATACATGTTGTTTGTTAGCAAAATTCATAGGTTGGTTCTAACTCTCTGTATTTTGATGTGCTACAGCTAAAAGGTCACAAAATATTGATGAAAGTCCCCGAGGAATTAAAAGTGGCCATCCTCCATTTTCAGCAGGATTAATGGAAGCTCTGGACTGTGAATTGTCAATCTGTGCAAAAACTAACCAGAAAACCCAGCAATATATAACAGCATGCTTTGGGGTTCGTGTGTGTCATGGGACCTCTCTAGATGGTCCATTTGTACCTTTTGGAGACGTAACCAAATTCCGAGTCCGTCCAGGGTATAAAGAGTTCAAAACTATATTACAATTTTAGATACTTCACAGTTTCACATTTGTAGAACCAAACAATGCTTTGAAATTTCCATGCGTCTCCTGCCTCTAAAGTTGAATCCAGTTGGCTGATACTAACACAGTTTTTCTTTTGGTTATATTAATACCCCAATGTTCACATTAACTCTGTTTTCACCTGAATCAGTGTTAAAAATACACTACTCCAGGGAAGGAAAATTAAGCAAATATTGACAAACTTTCCAACCTAAGTCAATTTCTTAWTTTGAATTGCGCTTTTTTTTCCTGCACAAAGGTGATATAGAATATAATTAATCTATGGAATTTTCAAGAAGCAAATTAAAGCAAGAAATGTCTCTGCCTTTTAATTCTGGTAATATTCTACTTAAGTGTAGTGAACTAACATAAATTCAGACTTTTTCACAACAAAACACCATGTTACACTGGCCAAAAAAAAGCAGCTAATCTAAATACATATACATGGGCCTACTGATTTCATATCTCCTGTTGAATGCAAGGTATTTTCTCTATTGTATTACAGTCAAAGTAAGGAAAAAAATTTTTTTTCCACTACAGTAATTAGATTTGTATGGCACATATCAAACAACACCACCAGTATTACCTTGAAGATTCAAATAATCAAGCCTGATCTGTTAAAAAAAAAAAAAGGAAAATAAAGAAAGAAAGATGCTGTAGAATTAATTGGAAAAAAAAATGCAATAAACTTCCTTAAAGCTACTTAGTCATCATAAGAGAAAAGTATAATTAGCATATAAAAGTCATATACTTATCTAAGCATGCATCAACCTGGCAGTCAGCCCGTTAACAGTTTCATCCTCTTGGTTGATGGACTTGGGAAACATTATGTATTATTAATATGGCTGGCTAATTCCTAAGTAGGAAATCATTAGCCGTTCTAACAGCTGTAGATTTTGATGGATTTGCAGCTAACCTGACCAGAAAAAAATTTAGTAGGTGACCTCCTGCATGGGATTTTCCATCTGTCCATTATCAGTTAATGCCACTAACTCTGTCCTAAGAATTAAAAATGGAAACAATGTGTTTATGTTCTGACCTTATTTCATAGGTGCACTACATCTTCTTCCTTCTTCCATGGACTTCCTGACAGAGGATCATTTTAGTATTTCCTCATTCACAAAGATTTTTCTTAATTAAAAAAAGAAACCCCACAAACAAGTTGTTTCCTGGCTTACTGGAATTCATTCAGCTAAGTCTGAATGTGTACCCCAACAGAAAGTATATATTGAATTATATACGTACAGTCTATTTGTTAAATGTAAGGCTTATCAGTTGCATTAGTGGGACCCAAGTTCAGATGAAAAGACAAGACAGTTTTATYGAATATTCAATGAAGCCCACAGTAAACAAATGCATTTCACATAAGGTGATACAAGGTTACAAGAAGACAGATAAACTGACATGAAATGTGAAGAAGTTGCTCATGACCTTGTTCACTAACAAATACCATATATATATCATTGCCTTTCCAGTGAGATAGAATACTGGGTTAAACAGTATTTAGTTTTTTTTCCTTTTCGTGACTTAGGTTCATAAAAGCCATATGACTCTGGCACAGTCTTGAATTGGATTCGTTCATATTAAGTCAGCATACAAATTCAACATAGGTAGTAGCTTCTTTTGAGAAAATGGTATAATATAAGAGTAACAAGGCAGTATTTGCAAAAGAAAGACTGCAAACATTTACAGAGTTCAGTTTTTCCTGTGCTGAAAAGACAGTAGAACTTTAAGGAAAAGAAGAGGTAGCAACTTAAAAAAAAATCTCAAACTCATCTTATGTAAGAAATGGAAGGTCTTCACATCTCCAGTATCAGTAAGGCTCAGGTTACGYTTTGCTGTATGCATGCACATATTGCTAAGGAAGGCTCTCTCAAGTATCCTTGTGCATATTTCAAAAAGATGACTTGCAGGCTTTCAAAAATTTCATTGCTCATCAACACGCTGCTGCTTCTTTATGAATTTGAGCAAAGAATAAGCCCTATGTCACATATTCTGGTTCCTAAGTACACTCAGGTGCAATTTGCCTCATTTTACTGTGTTGTTGCTTTTGTTGGCTGGTATGAAATTCTATTTTGTAATAGAATTAAGTAAGTATAGAAAAAGGTTTCAAAACTTTCACAGAAACAGGATGATTATCTTGCTTCCCAAAATAAATAAAGTATACATCAAATACACAAACAGGATATACTGGGAAGAATAATACTGATCTGGCAAAGAATAACTACCTATAAAAAGTGATTTAGTGCTTTTTGTCTCAAACTGAATATTCACTGAAATAAAATAAGCTGAATGGCAGCACAGCATTCAGCTAGGTCAAAGATCGCTTTTTGCAGATTATAGCTGGATGCCAAGTCACTGAAAGACGACACATTTCCATCACAGTGAAGAAAATTTCTCATGAGGTTTCACTTCTGAAATTAAGCAAGAAGCTCATTTGTTCTCCGTGTTTGCAAACTGTACTTTATGAACCTGTAATCCTACTCAAAGTAGCAAAGGAAAGGTCTCTTACTTGCTTATACTTTCTTTTTGGCATACACAGAATTACCTTTTCTGTGAGCACAAAAGTGGTCATTTAAGGTTAAACTCAAAGACCCTATACAAGTATATATTGTATACAAACACATATGTCCTGTAGACATTTGGATTTTCTGAGAATGATGAGAAAATGTTAAATGTTTGGAAAAAAGGTACAACAATTGACCATTAAGAGACAAAGTAATCCAACACAAATTTCTCAGTGTTTTGTTGACTGATGGTTTTGAGATATTTCCAGGCTATTTAACAATTTTGCTTCTAAGTTACTACTGCAGTTTAATTCTTACTTCAGGACAGTCTGGATTTCATAAGTCACAGTGTTTGTCAGCCACCATTGTCCCTAATCTTTGGCACTTGTTGATTTGGTCAGTAGCTTAGCTGAACACAAGAGAACTGCAGTTAAATGACTGTGTTCACTTCTAGAGTTTTGCTCTCTTTTCTGTAAAATGAAGACAACAGATATGGATACCGGATTCACATGGGGCTCTGGGCTGTAATGCATATGAAGGCCCTCCTTCCATTTCTCTTGAAATAAAATCCTTTCTTTTGTTGCAGTAGAGAGCTGTAATTTTCATCAGAAGTTGATTTTAATATCCTTTCATATTTAATTAGTTTGATGTGTTTATTTCTAAGTTCAAGCACTGTCTCCCATAGATGATTAATTATTGCTCAGTGTAGTTGCGATATGAAAAAAATTACATGTGAACAATGTTGGTTCCCCATGTGATTTTGAGACCACACACTTCTGTAACAGCTTGGGCACATTACTTGTATTTCAGACCTTCCTTTTATCTCTTGTATTAACCCAGGCAACACCTCCATACCTTAGGTATTCTAGGCCAAATGATAACCTGGCACGCATCAGTCTCAAGGAATGGTCCTGTAACAACGAAAAAGTAATAAATTACACTTTCCTTCCTTTAAGGAGATTAAGTGCTATAGCAATTGCTACTTCAGAAGGAATTTTACCTTAAGTCAAGGTGTATGAACACAGAAGTCCTATGTGAAACCTTTCTTTTCAACTGTCTTTGCTGAACCATTATCAGCAAGAACAACCTGCTCTTATACACTAGTGAATACTATACATTTCAGAAAAAGAAATAATAAAAAGCCAGTCACTACATATTAACTTTCTGTCTTGAAAAAGTATTATGGAGGAGTCTGGGTAAAAACTAGAAGAAAAAAAAAAGACCTTAAAGTTGACAAGCTAAGAAGTACAGTTTTCTGCAGAAAAATCAATTGCTAGAAAGCCAAGAAAGCTGAAAAGCCAGCGACTGATGAGAGAAAGTAAAATTAGAACCTCATTGCCAGACAACAGAGTTAGCAATCAAGTTTAAGATGAAAGAGGTACCATCCAGAAATCCACTATGGCCACTGACAAGCTAACGCCTCTCTTCTTCTGAAGCTGAAGTTATAATATTGTTTCAGTTTCAAGTCCCATGACTTAACAAGAGATGTTTCAGACATAGTCAGAATAGAGACTGGTGGCTTGAGAACATCACCAACACCTTGAATGCCACTGTAAAAGTTAAGTGAATTTTCAGATGCACGTAAACATAGCTTTTTAAAAGGATGACATACATACAATAAATAATACATCAGACTTGATAAATAACAAATTTGATAGAGCTTCAAGATTAAAAGAAAAAGCAGTGTTGTTGTAGTGGGTCCAAGCAAGTAACACAATAGCAACCTATTTGTCTATTTTTATTACACTTTACAAGAACTAACTATAGAGCACACCACCAAGGAATATCAGACACATGTGAAATTCCCACTCATAAATATTATCCTTTCCCTCAGATTTATGAAGGAATGTCTCCCTGTCTCTCAGATCATCGTGACAGCTTTAGGGAAGGTTACACATACTCTTGGTCTCAACACTAAACAATCTTCCGGTTTCTCTGGTGGCTTCTAGCAACAAAATGCATTTATGCTCCCAAGGTCATATGCACTTGGAGGAGAAAAAAAATTGAAGAAAGCCAGCTCTGTGGGTTTTTTGCACAAATTACAACTTGTTTACAGTTCCATGAGGAGAAGTTTGTGGAAAGTCAGGCTCAATTGTTTCATTTCAGTTACTATATGCTGTTGGATTTATCACGTATAGGGAGAAAGCAAGTTTAAGCCTTTCTTACACTACAAGGAGCAAACACCTAGAGGTGGATCTGAATAATATGATCTTACCCTTCGGTTCACCTTTTCAGTTTCTGTTTGGTTCTTGCTTGTCCCTTTGCATTACAAATATATGATAGTTCCATCTCAATGTGACAGAAAGATTGCTGCTACCACTACTGTGATAAGGTTAAAAAGCTAGAAGCAATGAAAGTGAATTGGATTGGACCCCTGCCCCTGCCCCCAGTATATAAAATGACTGAGTTACAGCTGAAAACTGGGATCAAAAAGAAGAGCAGTTGTTCCTTTCCTAGGGCTGGTTTCTGTCCTCCCCTCTGCACTCCCCCAGTAGAGCTTTCATTCTAGGCCTATCTGGAACCATTTGAAACAAGGAACATGATATGAATCAGCACCTGGAATAGAAAACACAATGGCAAAGCAAAAGATTAAAACTAGTCTGATAAAAATTACATCTGCTTTAGTATCCATTTGATTTTCACAGGCAACTGGACACCTGATCCTTCTGGAAAAAGCTAAAGTACTGGCCTCCTATTAAGGATACTCTTTTAATAAAAGATTAATTTTCTCTGTTGGATCAAATTCTGTACTTTCTCTCTGCAAACCTGATGCAATGTTGTGCTTGTAAGCTTAAAAGTGACATGAAACTCAGACCTGCTGTTTTAATTTAGTACTGCCTTTCCTCAAATCCTGAAGCCATCCTAAAGGATGTCCATCATCTGTTTTATTTGTAGCCTTGATATGCAGAAAGCAAGCCAAATTTCAACATGCATCTAGTGTTCAACCTGACTAGCTCCTCACTGCATGAACAGATCCATAAAAATATACAGGATCATTCCTGGAACATTACTACTGATTAAGAGCATTAAAGGGGTTCTACTTATAAATTAAGGAGGACATCTCCCGACACTCACATAGTTTGATAAGATGAATTGTAAATTCATATTTATTCATTCTGCAGTAAGTGAAAATTACAGTATGTTGGACCAGATAACTCCTTGGACAAACTGTAAAACTGTAAGAGTAAGTGAATCATCAACCACAAATACAGTTTTCATCCTAGATACAAAATAGTGACACAGACCTAACAATACTAAAACCAAATACACTGACTTTATCCACAGCTTTAGCACTAGTTCTATTGCCTTTATGAAAATACAGAACTTTGGTCTGATATTGCCCTGAGATTTGCATATACAAATGCCATTGATTTTGTGGAGAACTTCCTTGATAGAATTACAGAATTATGCCTGTTATCAATATTTTGAATTTTTTCCCCCCTCTTTAGAACGTTACTTTTTTCCCTACTGTACTTAGGTTTTCTGCACTAACTATATTGGTTTAATAAATGCTAGACCAAAGCCACATTTAGCTAACTGAATGTAAAATACCCTTTCATGTATCAGCATTTCACTATCATCCTATACCTAGAGAGACCCAGAAAACTTTCAGCATTCGGGAGCAGGAGATCACGATGACTTGAGCAGAGGAGGTCAATGCAGCAGATCCAGCCAAAACAAACAAATCCCCCAAATACTCTGGGAATTTGTTTCTTTTTACCTTAAGCAAACAAGTCTAGCATAGAATAAGAAAAAGGACAATCTCATCTGATCTCTTTTTTGTTTCACACATGTTCTACAAAACAATTCTTCTATGTTTAGTATTTTATTAATTTCTTATTTTTACACAGTGATTCAGACACCCAGCTAGTCTGGTCTAAGTTTACATCAATTGTGCATCTGATTAACAGTGCTGACAACATCAGTAAAATCTGCTTAGGGTCCTAAAATTTGCATCTCTTGTCATGAGATTATATTCTGAAATTGTTTATATACAATTTTAAATAGCTGCAAGAAAACTGTTCATATGCTCAACTTCTCATAAGAGTCTGGGTACAATGCAGTGTTACTGAGGACGTCTTCCAGACCAAAGCTTGTTTGAATGACTATCTTCGCTAGTAAGCAAAATTAGGTCTCTATTAAAAATACTCTAAAAGGTATGGTTTCAATGYGAAGCCCACACAACACATCTTTATAAGTTCTTTGGGCAAGGACCCTAATTGGATACAGAATTTTTACAGCACAACAGGCCTAGTGGCTGCTCTAATGATAGCAGCCTCAGAGGTCAGTATATTGGATTAGTTCTATCAATGTCAATCCATCAGAGTTATCTACTCAGCTCATTTGCAGTTATTAGTAAAAAATTCACACAATCTCTTTTCCATTCTTCCCACAAAAGCAAGTAGTTCACTGTCTAGCACACAAAGAACACAGTTTTCTGATTTAAAAATGTTTTTCTTTGAAAAGGAGTTTATAAAAATGCATCTTCCAACCTTTTTTTTTTTATTAAATCATGACAAAATGGGGAACAGATGTAGGACACTGACTGGTAGGAGAAGACGACGACAGAATAGCCCTTCATATACTTGTCACTCTAAATTACAGCCTTATGACATGTGCTCTTAAGCAGTAAGTGGCAGTGGTCATATTTTAAAGGCAAAGCGTATAAATTGAAATTTCCTGCAGCTGTATATGTTCTATGCACAAAGGAGAGTTCTTATTAACATAGAAAGAAAGGGAAATTTTAATATTAGCCAATGCACAAGACTGTGCATAAACATAAATGCAGTACATAAAGCTAGGAGACATACTAAGAATGACTATGTGGTTAAAATGTCTTTGTTAACTTACTTCATGCTGATATCACTGAAGCAAGAAGTTTGACCAAGCGTACTTAATCCTCTGCTCTTAACTGGTTCTCTTAAGCACAGTGTGACACAACCATTTAATCTTTGATCTTCCTCGAACACAAAGTCTATGGTGTTCGGGTTCATAGCAGAGCCTCTGGTGCTCTTACAGACATTTATTCACCCTGTAAGCACACTTACATTAAAAAGAGACTGAATAATACTCATAACCTACAAGTTAGACAGAGGATAGCTAAATGGTATCTTTCTAATTGAATGAATAATAAATCGCTGCATTTCATAAGATCTTGTATAAATTTCTATTTTGCAATCATGTCTGAAAATGGAACCTCTATAATATTCGTTATTCAGAGAAAGTTGGGTTGATGATCCTTTTATGCAGGTAAGGTTCTCAATATATAAAATGTGTTAAGAGACTGCAAGTGAATTCAGATACATACAGTGAAGGTTTACTTGGACAAAATGTTAACATACAATGTGCCTCATGCTTTCAGCCCAAGAGCAGATCTAACTGGTACCTTACTAGGATGCAAAGCACTGATGCTGACTCTAGCCTATGGGAAGCCACATCTCCAGTGAAGCTCATGGGCCTGTTAACTACCATTTTGCTTGCTAAGTGGGAGACACAATTAAGCCTCTTTAAGACGCAAGGCAGCTGAAATAATTGAAGTTAATGCCAAAATGCTAATAACATGGACAGCAAACAAGTAATTGAAAACAAGTGTTCATGAAAAGTGAAAAAGGAGAATTTATTTTGGACTGAGTATTAGAACAACGGCTTGGAATTTCAAAACTGCCCAACACTGTATTCTCTGCATCTGTAGACTCCAGACTTGCTAAGCTGCATGCAGTGTTAGCATTCTCTCTTTTACTGGAAAGCGTTCTAGAAAAGCTAGAAGTAAAACCCAACTGCTGAAACAAGACAGAGTAGTAATAAATCAGGAGCTGGTTATTTTATGCAGTCACCCAGGGCCCACTGAGGTTGGTAAGAAAGAGACTTCCTGCAACCTTAACACTTCTAAAACGTAGTCTCCAAAAAGGTGTCATGTTCAACGAAGCATATGCTTATATCCCATGGAAATCAACAGGACTTGAGCACAAGCTTTATTAAACTGACATGTTAGCAAGTCACAGTCCAATATTCCTTCCATTTGCCAAGTCACCACTGATTACAGAGGGCTAATGGAAGAAAACTTCGTTTTTTTTCTTTTGGATTCTTTCTTATACTGGACAATTTCCATAGTTTTCTATTATAACTAAAAGACAAATTTAATGTTTTGAATTCTCCTTTTTAAAAAGGAATGGGCAAAACCAAAGCATTTCAGCCAATTTCGATGCAATATTTTGAACACACAAGACCTTTCATGTAAATTATCAAGTGTCAAATAATAAAAAAAAGTGAAAGTGAGACTGAAACCTTGTCATTAGCCTACTCCCTGTCATATTATGATCAGCTCTCATAGCTAAAAATTATGTTTTGATTCATCAGAGGCATTGTTCTGAAGTGCTAAAGATAAATGTGTTTGAAGCTGAGGATACCAGAAAACAGAACAAAAAATGAACCCAGTAAAAGGACATCTTGGAATAGCATATGATCATGTATTATATAGCCACAAAAACTTGTATTTTGGATTTTCTGTGGATAAATACTTGAAACTGCAACACTGACTGCATTATCACTATTCAGGTATGAACAGATTGCCTCTTTGTAATGAACACAAGCTGTCTGTATAGTACTTCTACATGTAAGAGGTAACGACAGCACTGTGATCCTACACCAGGGAATTCCGCAGTTCCTGGAAGAAAAGGTTTCCAACCCAAAGACTCACTAATTTAGTATCTGACCACCAAAGGACAGGAGTCCAGGGCACCTCCTGTCAGTTCCACTTTACAAATGGATAAACGTATCGGAAACCTGCTGGTTACATGTGTTAATTCTGAGCTTGCTACCTGGACAGAAACATTTTKCTCTGCTCATTAACTATTCTAATCAACAGTGGCCCTTTAAAGCTATTCTTACACCTAGAAATAAAATGTGGTTTTCTTCTCCGCAAGAAACTGCTTAACCGACTAACCTAAATCTTTCCTCTAAAACAATTCATTACAACATAAATGGAAACATAGTGAACTCACTACCAACACAGGTGATCAGATTAAGGTTTTCAAGACACTCATTTTTAGGTTTTGTGCCAGTTTAGGGGAAACAGAGTGGGGAGGCAAAAGAAAGAGTAGATGAAATCTGCGTGAATTTTACATACAAGTTTTTTTACACATTATTTGAGCATTTTAGAGAGAATAATATGGGGATACAGTCCGTATTAAAATCTGTTTTTTTTTAAATCAAAATCTACATAAACACTGAACCTTTACAAGCTCTTTATCTGTTATTTTTGTGCTGCAATACCAATCCACCATAAGGACAATCAAAACGTGGAATGGTTAGAATGAGCGCCTTTACAAAAGCTATCTTAATACGTCATTCATCAGTGCTTTCAATACTCTATAGGGCTCAGGGTTAAGATGATGCTTTTTATAAGGAACATCTATCATCAAATGATACTCTGTCCAGTCTATCATCTCCAATATACCGATTCATCAGTAAGTACTTCTTGAGGGAGTGTGTAATATTTTTTTCCTCTTTTCAGATGCTGCCAGAATATATGACCTCAAGGATGGCTCATTTTTTCAGACGCACATAGATGCAAGGAGTATGCTCACCGAAAGCAAAGATGGCTTTCTAGACCAACAACATGTTAAGGTAAGTGAAGAACCTCAAATTTAAAATGAGAAAGATGCAAAATGTCAAGAAAACTGAAAAACTTAAATTCTTACTTCCTCTTTCAACTAGTTGTAATTACAGGGCAGGAAATTCAACTCATAAGCTGCCCTTCCTATGTCAGAGGAAGTGTTCACCACAAAGTGAACACTATAAACAATATCCACCAAGAAAAATTAAATGCATTTTAAACTTCTGTCCTTAAGAAGCTTTGATATCAGGCAATGGATTTTCCCCTGCAGGTGTGTTCTGGATTTTGTACTTATTTAGACACCTTCCTCATTATTCCCCCTTGCTTCAGCTATATTTTGTGCTCAGAACTCAAAAAAGATCCTCATGGAGATTTTACACCACCAGAAATTTGCTCTCTTGCCCCAGAAAGAAAAACATTAATGAAAGAACTACATATATCAACTTAACTGATGCTTTATAAGCAATGTAGATCACCTATTTACATGCAGTGAAATTTTMAATATGAATATTCTTGGTTCATACTTATGAAAATAGTTTAATATGTTAAGATATTTCTGATTAACACATTGATAACTAAGTATTGTATCTTCCTAAGTAGTAAGCATTTTATCTTCCTAAGATAAATAGTTTTCAGAAAAGAATGTCTGTCAAAAGCATGCACAATTCAGACTCCTTTCCTTGAATATACTGTTGCATTCACTTACAAATTACTGCTTCCATGGACACTGCTGCCATCAAATTCCTTTGCTAAAAAGTTCAAGAAAAGGAAGCCTAAAGAATGCAAACAGCAGGGTGAAGTAAATTCATTTTAAAACATGATAAAATGCTTCCAAATATGTTTTGCATTATTTGTCCAGCTTTGTGAGCAATAGAAATGAGAGGTACTAAGGTGAATGAGACTATTGCTGCTAGACTATTGGTCCAATCTGCATATAGCAAAGGAATTTAAGAAGCCCACAAAAAATCAATAGCCTTTAGTAATATCCATGGAAGTTGAATCAGTCACCAGAATCTTTTTCTGTTGCACAAATATACAAACAGAAACCAGCATATCCACCCCCAGCAAAAGACTTATTTGCAAATTGAGCAGTTTCCCTGTAACAAGAAATACTGATCTTTTTTGGCACCACAGACTCAAACTGAAATCTTCAAGTGGTTGAGAGCCACAAAACACAGAACATATTTCAAATCTCAAGAACTGAGGGCAAGGGGAATTTTGGAAATCTTTGTTTATGGGCAGGAGATGACAATATCTTCCTGATGTTTTATTGTTCCATTGTTACCGAGGTTAGAATGGATGCACAATCCCAATGCACTCAGATAATTTTGGCCTCAGCAGCCCATGCTGCCCAGCTTTATTCATAAGGCATACATTTAGATTGTCTACAATCTTTCTGCCAGTCCAGTACCATGACTAGTCATATGATGCAAGCCTCAAAGAGCAAACTGAGAATGGCTCAAAAATCTCATTTGGCTCAGGGACACCAAACAGATCATTTACACACTGCTGTTAGACAAAATCTGGGCTACTGTTCCAGCCAGAACTGAATTTGACTTTTTCTAACCCTACCAAGTCTGAGTGGTATGCTAATAATGAAAGAGCATGCAAGGATACAATTTGCAGAAGCAGCAAGAAGCAAGCTTCCCGAATGAAAGGGAAGATACCTTGTGGTCACAGAAATCTCATTCAGTAAGAGGTCTGTTAATGGCTTCTGATCTGTAAGAACAATCTTCCACCTAAAAGCAATAAAAGCCGTTATCACACCATATGGTCTAGTCCCATGTACGAGCTTCCTCAAGCCAGAGTGCACCTTTCAACAGCAGTAACTGCAGCAACTGCCTTGAGATTTCCATGTTTTCTGCAGATGAAGAAAGATCATTATTCCTTTTCCCCTACACTTCATGGATCTGCTAAGACCTAAAGCCGCAACAGTATTAGCAGTATCCCTGTTTGTGGAAGCCCTGAAGCATACATTCCTTAACACAGTTTAGATGCTGTAGAACCATTTATATTCTCTGGGAAGTTGGGAAACATGATTCTCACAACTCTTCCAAATTGTTTCCCTCCTTTTATCTCCATAAAGTCAGAGAAAGTTCTTCTCTGTGTCGAAGGAAAGATGACAAGAAACCCACCACAAGAGGTTATCAGTCCTCCCCCTCTTTCTTGCTGTTCTGCTGCTATTGCTCAGTTCTGGGATCAGTATAATTACAGCAGTTTCACAGTTACAATTTTGTCTAATAATGTAGAAGATGGCATTAATGCTATAAAACTACTGCTATCATGCAAGGTTGACCTCTGTGCCTCTCTAGAGGAAGAAACTTTAATATACTTCTTCCTCTTAAGCCATAGTTCATCTTTGAACTTATTACACACCATTAGTTTACAGTACATTGAGCACATTCTTACTGATAACTTTCAATGCCACTTCTTGACGAGGATTAGTATTTACACATGACTTAGCAATTAGATTCAGCTGCAAACAGTACTGAGATAAAGCAGCACTCTCCTAGGACAGTAAATACATAAAATTCACTGGCTTTTATTCAGTCACCCTGTATCAACATATGCTAGCATGTAGGATGCAATGAAAGTCAACAAATCACCTTAAATCCCACATATTGTTTAAAGATTTATGATAAAGCAATCCGCACTGACTGCCTTGTACTGAATATCATTAAATAGAATGCAGTCTCCAACAGGTAGCATACAATTTACACAGATAATTGAATTATACTAAATCCAATATAAAGAGCCATCAACTATGACAAAATACAAGTTTCTAAAGTACACTGAGACTATTTCCAAGTTTTGTTTCTTTTAAGTATCCTATTTCCAGAACAAAATTCCTACCAAATTCTGAAAAACTGAGCAGAATTTTAACAAAAATAGAAACATTTTGTTGCATATTAGCGTTCAGGTGCTCTATCAAACATACCTTGTCTTTTTAAGAGTTCAAATGAGAACATGTGCAGTTTTATGTACTTACAGGCTCTGCAGACCTTCCTTGTTTAATTGCCTTAGAACACATCAAGCATGACTGAATGAGAAAGATTAGCCTTTGCTTTTTGAGGGATGATTTGTTTTACTGAACAGGAAACTAAACTGTAAAAACTGTTTTTTCCCTTCATATCCTGACCAAGCAAACAACAACATCTAGTAAACAGATTATGTGTTTTATTACCTGTTATTGTCTCTTTACATACAAGCACCATTGTACCAACTGGCAAAATCCTTGCGCTTCTGCAACATCACAGCCCCACTATCATTTGATCTACAGTTATAAGAATGACAAAGTGTGAGAAAGTTGATACACGTGGGAGGCAGAGAGAACATGAAAGAAGAAAATGGAAAATGAACAAGTATCACTGACTGTCTTCTCTCTTAACTTATGCTTTGTTCCTACCAAGTAAATAACTGTATTATGTTCCATTTACTGCAAGTAGAATTGCAATTTGTACACGTACACCTAATATAAAATAGGATTTCATTACCACTGAAATTGGGGAACAGGTACTTCAGATTTAACTCTAAACAAGCTCCACTAAATATATTTAATGTGTCTGAGCTGAACGATAATAATGGTTATCAATATTAAGAAATAAATTTTCCATGGTAAAATGTCAGGTAAATGATTTGCTAAGCAGACCAAGAGGTTGAGGAAGTCTACCTTACGTCTGTATGACAAAAGCAAGAGGTGTTTTTTCATGCAATTTCCCAAACTACTATATGCCCAAACACAATAGTTTGCAGGATGAAAATTTACAAGAAATTTCCGTTAAGATGCTACATCCATAATCCACTAAACATAATGAGAATTTCTTCACTGAGGTAACAGAATTCTAAATCTAGCACAATACATAAAAACAAACCTGACGTATTTAACTTTGGTTCCCTCTGAGAAATGTGGAAGAATACCTCTTTCAGTTACTGGAAGTGAATATGCCTGCCTCTAGTTATTACCATGCTAACAATATGTTCTTCCTTTTATTCTGGACAGACTGAACTTCACTGAGATTGAACCAGAAAGCAGTTTTCTAAATTACTGTCTAAGTGTACAGAATATCAGCTACAGCAAATATTTTATAATTAACACATGTACTTACTGGTATTAACGACAGAGATGAAAATATATCAAAAACTAGAATCTGAGCTCAGCCAGAGAGTCAATCAAATTTTATGAATCAAAGCTTACACTATGACTTGAAAAAATATTATAAAAGGAAGTGGCAATAAAATACAGCATTCTAATTTGTTTATGGGCTTCAAGACAATGTTGTTCTCCCTTCTTTCTAATAAGAATGAATTCCAATATACAGTTATTTAAGAGGTGTATGTGTCCACCAGAAGGTGCATATCTTCCATTGCTATGAGTTTTTTTCAGTATGGCCATGATGCCTTTAATTCTTAACAGAAATTCTTCCTGAATAAAGTGGATCAGAACTGGATCCTATGCACAAAAAATACATAAAAACTGCAGGATTACAATTCTACTGACAGTTTTTTCATTATGATATCAGTTTTGTGTTTATTGTTTGTGTTAAAGAAGAGTCTCATCTGTTTATACTTTACTTTTCGACTTTGTATTCATATACAAAAAACATTAAATACAGATGATATCACTCATCTAAAGTGCAACTCTCTAAACAGCTGGTTTGGCATATTTTGCATTTTTTATACTGTGATGTTTAGTAAATAGAGGCTTTAGGGTCGAAATTAATCTGAGTAGAATTGATCTGTAGGCAACAGCAAATTAGAAGGCAAGGCAAACACTTCTGCCATTCTGCCATTCATTCTTTGAAGATAAAATATTTGCCCCGGCAAAATCTTGTAACAACACACATGCACCGAATAAAACTAAAAAGGCTGGTAGGTTGTTTTAAACAGCATCTGATATTGCATCTTGAAAGTTCCTTAGTATCTGAGTTCTAGCTGTTACGAAGAACAATAAAAATTAAATGATAAAGAGTAATGAAAAGTGCAGCCAACTAGGGGTGGAGGGGGGCAAGGCTGAAAGTTACTCGTTTCACGCACTCTCCGCTTTCTAGAGGCGCCCAGCCACGCTACCTACTCAGACCAATGAATGCATTCGTAATTGTTACGATTGTGTGTGCGTGCGTGTGTGTATAGCATATTATATATATACACAAAATGAGCATAATACACTAATTTAATATTAATATTTAAAAGTCTGTACTTGCTAAAATGATACAACTTTCTTCTATGTTTTTACGTGTTCTTTACATATCTTTAGATAACCACTTCCTGATTTTGTAGGGCTGGATTTTTTTAAACCTCAAATGAAGCATATTCAATGTGAAAGGCACATGTTATATGACCTTATCTAGCTTTGTAATATGTTTAGGCAAYGTTCCCTGTGCAAGTTCCTTAGCGCAGACTAGCAAGAATAAGAATGGCTTGCCTTGGAAAGCAATTCCAAATTTCTAGCTAATGTTTCAGTGCACAGGAATATTGACTATAGAAAGAATTCACTTTCCCCAAAGCCTCAAAGTACTACAGTCATAATCGTTACAAAATTTTACCATTCTCTGACCTTTTCTCAAACTAATCAACAGAGGTGAGGAGCAGACCATAAAATATCAGTTCTTTAGCATCCACTTTGTTTCAGAAGGACAAAAGACGTTCCCAGAGTTTCAACAGTGTATCGCAGTTATGTTAATCACTCAAGAGTGCAGAGTTACTACCTTGTTATCAGACACCAATCAGGGCCCAAACAGGAATCACAAATGCCCTCTTGATTCCTTTGATCTGAAATTTTATGGTGTACTGTTTACTCACAGAATAAGAATCATAAAAGGACTTACTGGATAAATATGGCTTGAGAAAAAATGTGTTAAAAGCACAAGCTGTTTGAAGACAAAAACCCTACTTGAATTCATAAATAACTTATTTACTGTAAACGTTTCTGCTCTATTCAGTAAGCATATCAGCAATCAATGTTGGAACAATGAAAATATTTTACCCAAGAGATGGAGATTTCCTGGGGCAGCTCAAGACTGCAGAATAAATCTTCTAACAAACTAAGGACCATCGTACACCACAGCACTTTTCACATGGTTGTTCAAGAAACATCTACTGACACTGCCACAAGCAGTAGGCACGTGTTTGTGCATACATACGTGCTTCTTGCAAACAAGAACTGTGTCTATGGAGTTGGGCTGATTTGGATTACTTTAGCAGTATTGTATATATTTGTATATCCACAAACACATCCCATATAAAACAACAACTGAAAATAAAGTAACTTTCCTGAACATACTTCTTCCCTTAAGAACAAACTCTGTGACAACTGTTAATTGTGTTGCTTTACATTGGGGTAGCAAAAGACAGGTAGATACTGCACTGCTGAAGCCACGAAGAATCTCACGAAGCAGAAGCAGACAGTTATCTGAGTTATTTGCTCAGCACTGCTGAGGCTGCTAGAGAAAGTTCTACCTTATGGGGAACTGTGATATACTAAACCTCATTTAAATGGAAGATACTAGACAACAGAGCTGATGATAGAGCACTTTTGTTAAGCTCCAATTTTACTGTGCCATTTAGAATATATAGTTTAGCAAATACACAGAGGTTAGAATGGACAATAATGGAAGAAAAAAAATCTGTAGGTAGAATGTTGACATTTTTATACATGATGTTTTTATATATGATAAGTAATGAATAATGCACTTATAAATATTCATTTTAGGATATTTAAGTATAGAACACAAACCTTTCAGTCAGAGAATACATAATGAATTTTCTTCATTACATGCAATTTTTCAGAAGATTTATTTCTCTATTTATTCTTGAATTATTTCTCTAATATTCAGATATTCTTGTCTTGGGTTTGCAAAATTCACTCTCTCTGCTTTCAGTATATTATGAAACCTGATAGTTTGATGAAAATTAAGAACTCATTTATGTTAAAAGCTCTCAGTGGAAAACCAGATGTATTCCCCAATGAACACTGCCTGCATTTTTCCCCCCATAATATTAATTAAGAGACAAATCAGATCAGCTTTTACTTTTATGAACCACAGCCCAAGTTTAAATAAATCCATTGAACTATCCCAGTATAAAACTGATACTTAAGTTGGTGGGAACTGTCCAGTATTTTTATTCCAAATTATGAGCATTTATGTATTTCTTTGCTACATTTTTTTAGTGTTACATCATGCAACTCAGAACCCATCCATTAGTAAGATCAACAATTATACCTCGCTTTAATTGGAAGGATCGTAACTGTGGATATAGCTTTCAACACAGCTAAACAAGGTCTTCCTTTCTGAAGAAATTAAACTTCCTATTATAAATATAAGACGAACCAAACAGTAAAACTTAGCAGTGTCTTGGTAAAGAATATTAAGTTTAACAGTTTAAGGAAATTTTCATTAAACTTCTTGTCATTTAGTAAATTTAGTGGGAGTATTTAGAACAGATCCTCACATGCGTTTGAAAATATAGGAGTAACAAATCATAAAAAGAAACAAAAATGGATTTTACTCATTGGGTTAGATATTGCTTGTATGTTTACATCCTCTACCACTCAATACATCACAAGATCTTTTAAAGAAATATCTACATATTTTATAAGTAAAACAGATTTACTCTATGCAGTAATAAAGTATGTACCTGGGGAGGATAAAAGAAGGAACAGGTCTCCATATTATGGAGCTGTCCCGAAATTAAACTCACCTATCCATTACATCAGTAACGGCACTGAAGATTGAACTAGATTCCCATGCTATATTTAGCTACGGAACAAAGACTAACATTTCTAAATGCCTCCTAGCTTGGATTATGTGAAATCCTTGGCAACATTGTTTAGAATACATACGATAAAAATGATCTGTTCAGCACGTTTTTGTTTCAGTGACCAAAGTCCATGAACCTGCTATTGTCACACTGGCTGCTGGTAACTCCCTCTTCAATTAGTAAAATGGATTTTTCAGCTCTGTCTGGAGTAGCCATGATTCTGGCAGGGAATGATTACTAGTACAGATGTTCTCTGCATCTGTCTATGAACATCTGAGAGAGTGAGATTACAACTTTTACAAAGGATGCCAAACAGCAATTTATTCGTACACTTCCTACATGCTTCTAGCACTTTTACTTCTGATGGGCCAGCTTTTTCATTTTTCTGCAGTACACTGCAGAAAAACATTGGAGGTAGACTGAAAGAATCAGAATAATACTAAAGAGAAAAAGTGAAATAAGACAACAGCTTTAACACTTACAGAGAACAAAGAGATAAAGCATTGACTAGATAGGTTACATCGTCCAAGCTAATTATATTTTGCACATCAGCTTTGCAGCTGGATAACAAAGTCCCGGTTATGTTTATGTATTATGACTCCAATATTTGAAAGAAGTAAAAGGATGAAGGAAATCACCAGGGCTGTAATCTTTTTTTTTTTCCTGCCACAAATGCAGAGAAAAAGAGATGTTTATATGGTGTTACTGACATAAGACTTAGGCTTTAAGGGAGCATGAGCATTTATCCTTGTTTACAGCAAAACAGAAGGATAAGGAACTGTTTTGAGATAGTATAGGCAGAGTTTGCATTATCAAACACAGTTTTCCCAGATACTAAAGCATTTGTATTTTAGGATCATGAAAAAAATCAAGATTGGATAAGAAGCCTGAGAAACCTAAGATAGTAGATATACAATTACTCAGAACCAAAACAGCTAAAAATTAGCAGTAACACTAGCATGCTATATGCCATGATGCAAATTGGTTGGTTTCTGTGAGAGCGTTGCTTCAGGGATAAGAAGAAAGACTGCTTCCTTCTCATGTTAAAATATTTAAAACTGTCTGTTTACCTTGTATCTCTTGCCTGTGCTGTTGTCACCGAGTGCTGTTGTCCTACCTCATCTGACAAGTAGCACACATGAGCAGTATCAGTGTTACACCATACAAATACAAAGGACACCAGCTTGCTTAGGAAGCAGTATCTGAGTGATGGGACCTGTTTTCTCAGGATCGGCTCAGAGAACACAGATAACGTAGTCCATTTCTTGATGCTTCTCTTGAAGTCAAGAAACTGACCCCATACGATAAGCAAAGGTCCCATTACAATTTGCCAACCCAAATTCCATTTCAGGCAGTCATTATATAACCTGTCTTTTCAAAAAAACCTTATTGTGCATTTTCAGTTTTGTCTTAAGCCTTTACTGTAGCAGGTTTGCTTTTTAACAGCTGCTGAATTGCACTGTGGAAGTGCCTCTATTGATTAGGACGTAAGCACAAACGAATTAAGAACAGAAGAGTTTGTTTAAAGTGGGAGGCTGTAACTTTAGTAACTTTTAACGCAAGTGGGGATATTACACCAAAATGTAAAGCACTTATTTAGTTCAGTAGGTTGCTAACAGAGTTCTAGGCCAAATAAATATTATATAGCATAAGTATGCTGATAGTTAGGTCTTTCACTAAAAAAGCGCGAAGGAAAGTACACAAGAGCCATCTTAATCAAGGGTTTTTTTTGTTTGTTTGTTTTTTTAAGTAAACCAATATTGCTCATTATCTCCTTAGTCTCCTGTATTACTCTGGAAGAAATCTATCTGCATTGTCTGAAAACGGTGACAAAAATACAAGCCCATATTAACTGAGAACTTCCTACTCGCCAGTAGGTTGACCCTAAGCATCCAGGCTGCTATGAGGAAGACACCATGTCAATTTTGGCCCACTACAAAAAGGTATTCCTGATTCTGAATCTGAGCCGTTGGACAGATGCACAGTATCCTGGGAATACAATACTTCCACTGTAAGGCAAGAGAGGTGAAGTGGTCTAAGCCAGAAGTGCTTGACTCCCCTGATGGTTCTACACATTGAGAAGAGACTACAGAAGACAAGCAACTTTTCTCTCCTGCACCTGCGCCTGGCCAACAGCAGACAGGCACATGTGTTCTAGATGAAGTAAAGTGGGAAAGGAGCCATGACTTCCTCCTCACTTTCTAGGGTCAGCCTTCTTCCTGGCTGTGATCACATTCTCTCTTACTGGACAACAAGGAAGGTTAAAACTGCAGCAGAACCTGCAAACTTGTACTGAGAAAGGTCCAAACTGTGCCACACACTGGTCAAACATACAAAGAAACACAAAGATTTCAAGGCTACATAGCATGTATTTTAATATTACAGAGATTATGACAATAGTGCCAGTTGTTCTTTGCCACTTACACATGTAATTTGAAATAATACATATTACTTCATTCTCTATGCTTGAAATACCAAGAAGTGAACTGTGTTTCTATCCAAAAGCAGACTTTTCTGCAGCAAGACACCACTGCTGTGGTATCAGTTATTTATATTTGCATGACAAACAGTTACTGGCTCTTTGCCTAAAGCGTTGGTGTTGGAACATTTGGTCCAAACAGCACGTCTGCCAGCTAAGAACTGCGCTGAATCTGTCAGAAGGCGTTAGATAAATGTGTCACCCTTGACAGCCCGCATGTGTATAATTTGAACTACAATAAGTGCAAGCTATTGACCACAATGCAGTCAGTACTAGGGTTGCATACACTTCCCACGCAGACATAAATAGTGATTGCAGCTATATAGCCACTCTATTTTCTGACTGAGAGTGTCGTACTGTTGCCCACCACTTCGAGTACTACTTCAATTTCCGGCAGGCAAGAGAAGTGGGCCAAACTACTCTACAATCAAAAAAAAAAAAAAAAAAAAAAAAAAAAAAAAAAAAAAAAAACCCACAACCAACAAAATCAATTAAAAAATTATATACTCCTACCCCTGGGACTCAAAATCTGTTGCATACATTGGGATATTAAATACCATATGCAGGTTCTCCAACCACCTTACTGTGAGATTCTATCACACTCACAGCGTGTTACTACAGAACACCTATTCCCCTAGCTGACAAGAGCAAAATGATCAGCTTGAGCATCAAGTCCTAGAATCAGCAGAATGAGGCACCAGAACTCTGACCAGTCACTCTTTCAGGCATCTTCAGCTGTATCATGCCAGATGTACTCAAATCCCTTGTTTAGCCTGCAATGAGTTTGCAGTAGCGAGTCTGAGGCAGAGTCTGGCACAGCAGCACAGGCTGTTCTGTGAAGGCTGTTCTCTGTTTCGCTGAAGCCCTGACCCTACTCACTTTGAACTCACTAGGGGTTGGCTTTCAAAGAAAAGAGGACTAAGCCCAAAGGTACCCACAATACAGCCACTATCAGACAAACATATTTCTCCCTGGGATTCAACTGATTTTAAGGAGAACTTATTTTGGGTGCCTCTCTCAAAAGAGGATGAGCATTCTTTACAAACCAAATAAAATGAAACATAATAATTGAAAACAACATGAGCTCTCACTGTTAATTTCGGGAAAGGGATCTTGAAAAACTGAACAGTTACCATCTGAAGCAATGACAAAGAACTTACCAGCAATTTATATAAATACCAACTGAATGTAACATGAATTTAACCGAACAGCAGATGGAAAGGAAAAAAGTTGTCTATGCTTTTACAGAACTGCTTATCCTAAATGAAGCCAGCAGGATATCTACTCAGTGACACCACCCTCAGATAATAAATAGATCTTCTCTGGTAAACTTATGACCCAAAAATATAATGTTATTTTTGAAAGCTTCCAAAACATATATAAATTTATTTGGCCTATTCTCTGAAATAGTAAGAAATCTGTGACAAAATCCTGCTTTGTATCTTTATACTGGATTATGTATACACATTATATCAATTTTAAACACCTTGCTCCTGAATTTTAAACCAAAATTAATTACATTGTTCTCTTGTGATTTTGCTTCCTTTGGGGATGCTGGGCACTTAAAGTCAATAAAAATAAGCGATTGTCCTAACAAAACAGAAGACTCACCTTTGCTTTAAAGGTTTCTGAAACAAGGTTTCTACTTTTGATATGTTGATGATTATTGTAGACACCAATATAACCTCAGCTTGCTGCAGTCAATTACAGCAAAACTATGTGCCTGCATATATTTTATCCTTACCTTCAACAAACCTATAAATGTGTTAAGCATAGGCATCAACCTATTGAACTTAACTATAAGCATTAGAAGGAAAGGACAGCACAGAGACTGTCCTCAAGAACAGACTCGCCTCTTGGGCAAACAGCAACCCTGCACGAGAACCCTGGTGCAGCCTGAGCAAGTTCTAGGTGGGTCAGTGCAACCCACATCACCCAGCAACTGCTTCTGCAGGAGGCAGGCAAACACGGGGCTCTCCAGGCTGTCAGCCGCTACAGAGGCTTCTCTCAAGATGACAAGGGCACAAGTTTTCTCCCGGATCCAGCTGTGCAAGACAAAAAGCTGCTTCCAAGTTTCTTGTGACTATTCCTATCTCCTCCTCTCAAAGCTACTTTTGCGAATGCCATCTTACTTGCTTTCAGTCAAAATGAGCCGGATCACTTTAGCCAGTTTCTACAGCAAGTCCTTCTGCATCCAGTTCTTTCTGACTGAAATGGGTCAGCTTTCAAAAGAGCAATTGTGCTGGTAGGGGAGGAGATCCTACAGGGGAAAGCAGCAGGAAGCAGAGCATCACTTACAGACAGTAATTGCTTCTAAAGGCAAAACTAGATGCAGAAGAGGATGTCTGTCAACAGCCTGCGACTGTTTCTGAGCTCCAAGTTAAGCACACGCACAGCTGACTGAAGGATCAACACTTCAACTACTGCAGTCCCTCAATACACCTAACGCTGCTCTACAGGAATGTGACACATGCTCTTTCCTTTCCCATACCAACTCAAACTTCTATTTATTTTTCACTCACTGCATATGTAGAAAATAGATTTAAAAAAACCCAAGTCAAAGAATTCTTAAATATTTTATTGCTCTTTTCACCTATATTTTAATGATTTTATCTTCCACATAATTTTAAAATACTATTCTGAGAATCTCTGAATTATTTATTGATCATAAGGGCAACCTAATACACAAATAAATGCTATGAAGATACTGAATGTGGAAGTGTTTTGTCTATTTGCCATTGTTTTATTTGTATAGCATTGCTGAATAACAAGAAAATATGATTACCAGCAATAAAACTCATCCTTTTTGATATTTGAGGGTTCATACACTGTTAGAAAATGCAACATGCTCTGTTATTCTAGTAAAATTATACTTTGCTTCTCAAACTAACAAGCACTTCCATTAAACATAGCATTCTCAGCAAGATGCTTCCTCAATAGTGAATACTTTGATTGACAACAGATTAAATTACTGCTGAGCCATTCATTATTTATGGCTCAACACCTGTTGGGTGTCAAATTTACCTTTTCACATCTCTGCCATGCAAGGTATTTGCTCCCACTCCATTAACATCCTGTGTTTTACACCAGTGAGGACATTTCAACATACAAACGAATAAAACTGATGCCTTTTCAAATATAATACTCAGGATTTTTTCCAAATTTCTATTTAATAATTTCACAGACTATTTCTTTCCTCCAGAATGGATTTGAAGAAAGTATTTTACAAGAGAAGCAATGCAAACCTTGGTGTTTTTCTTTTCTTTTTTTTTTAAATGCCTGCATTTTGACAGGATAAAACAAAGATTTTGTACCGTCTAACAAAGTGTCTATAGACGCTGCTGTTTCTTTTAACAAAAGTGGCAAGCAATAACGGACGTAACACATAAATGGCATGAAACTGTCAGGAACGAGGCCCTTAAGCACTATGAATAATACACAAAAAGGGGCTCAGGAAATCTACACAATCAAATGTAGCATATAATTAAACAGAAAAAGTATAATCATCACCTGAATTTGCTCTTTTATTAAGGAAAATCATTATACTGTTGCAGTAGTACATAGTTAAAAACCACTGAGACTTTCAGAGCATCACAATGTATTTGTACAGGCAAGAAGTGTTCAAATGTTTTAATAAGGTGCTGTGCAGTAATAACTTCAGTGAGTTCCCAAATCACAGAATTAATTTACAGTCCTTTTATAAAACTAAATGGATTTAATAAAGTATGATCATAAATTAACACTAACAATTGATGTAAACTGCACTGTTTGTGAGATTTACTTCAGTTATGTTACCAACTTCTAATGCATTACAGGCTGTAGGACAATCTGTTTAGTATGGGGAACAGATTCTAAGGCAGGAAGGTGACCTGTTTGCAGAAATCTCCTAAATCCCAGGACAATTATTACAGAAACACTTATATATAATTTTGACAAAGGCAACGGAACACAGCATTGTAGCAATGTGCTTTCTTAAGAGATCTTTTAATTAAAAAAAAGTAAGGGAAAAGGTAAGTGAAAAATAAACAGTGTCTAAACAAGCATGATTATCAGAGCTTAACCTACATAAAAGTGGCAGAAGATGCTTGCAGTATTAAATAAGATCTCAAGAGTTCAGCTGGCCAAAAGAGGTCTCAGTCTTTTATGAAGTACAGATCTGGATGACTGTTTAGAGTCCATCCATGCTCCTAAAAGCATTCAGCTCATATTGACAATGCTCAGAGACTTAATAAAATATTCTAAATCTCATCTGAGTAGACAAAAGACCATGCAGATACAGAAAGAGCATTAGGCAACAAAAGTAAGATTTCAGTGGAAGTTATGCACTTGAATCCACAAGAGCAATGCTCAAAATTCTTGCCTACTCCCTACGAACACATGCATTTTCACCAGTAATACTGCAAGTGGTATAAATATGCTTCAAGAGAAACAGAAGAATTTCAGTCTTATCAGAGCCAAGCAGGTTGGTGCTATCTCAGGCAGACTCCCTGCAGAATCTTCCTATTAGATGTTCTCCCACTACATTCCCCAAGAGAAACTTTTGAGAAAGTGTGACTCAGCACAAAACACAGCACCAGATGCTACCTTCCTTCAAAACAAAGCCGGGAGGGGGAAGAGGCAGTGTTCCAAATTCATCAATGAACTCGTGAGACCAGAGCACGGCAAAGCTAGAATAAATCTGCCCTTCTATTTGGTCTCCTCCTCTGCAGCACATCTTCACCACTAAACCAGAGGAACAGGTTCACTCTCTCCTCCCGGCCCAGTCAATGTGTCCTATATCCTTCCTCTGGCCCAGCTATATGGGACACCTGAACACATTAACAGTACACCTGCTCTGTGCAGGTCATGTTCTGCTCCCTATTTTATCTCCCTACTCCTCACTCTCTCCCCTGCTCCTAGTCACAATATTCACTGGGACAGGCTGGAGCCTGCTGATCCCTTGCTGAAATAAATCAACATGCCAAACCAGAATAACTCTTCTTTGGAGGAGGAGGGGATTGGGTTCATCTTCTGCTGGATCAGTTAGTTAAATCAGCTCAGAAAGTGGTCAGCAAGGCATGAGACACCAGAGTAGCAGAAGGGACTGCGCAGCTGGAAGCAGAACTGCTGCTTTCCAAAAGCAGTAGCAAGCTGTAAGATCAGCTTACTATCTCCACTGCACAACAGCCTATAATGTGGCAGAGAAAAATTATCCCCACACTATGAAAGAGATACACTACTTTCTCTTTCAGAAGATAGTGTTAAGGAAAAGAGAGCACAGCTGTTTTTAAAGAAAATGTTACAGAGCTATCACAAACAGGGTTCCTGGGATGTGAATATCAGTGTGGAGATAGGTGCTTTCTGCCCCCAAAACAAGAACCACCACCTCAGAGAGGTATGATTTAAACCTTCACTCTTGCATTGCATAAATTACTGAAAAAGAATATTTTCATATTTCTGTTAATGATGATACCAAGTTTCTTATTCATCTCAGTACCCTGTGGACATTCTAGTTTCAAACTCAACTAATCAATTTAGCATTTATGAGTAATGCTGGCTATACTTATGATGTGTGGATTGTTAAAAACAAAATCAGATGAAAAGATATAAAAAAAGAACAATAGTTAGTTTTGTTGCCTGTTTTTCTGTGAGGAAACAATATATCAAGGAAGATCAAACCCAGTTTTCTCTTTAAATTTTTTCCAGATATTCTCTAAAAATACAGTTCAGGCATATTTTCAAATAGAATGAAAYAGGAAATAATATTGTTAATGAAAACGTCTAAACAGCCTAAGGTATCTGACCTTTCACAAAGCTCACTAAAAATAGCTTCCAATGCTGAGAATTACACTCTGCAACTGCAACAGATTGATAAGGAACAATGGCAATGAGAAGGGAGGAAAACAGGTTCTGAAACACTATCCAACATTTCAGATGCTGCAACGGGAAACATTCCGGTTAATACACTGTGAATAGTAAGGTTATGTGGTTGAATTCAGTCATGTGATAAACCACTGAAAAGGATATCAGAAATTCACCAGGATAAACAAGGAGGAAAAATGACTTACTACTCTAAGAGCAAGTTTTATTTGTTTTGAAATAATCTGTTTCTTTTTATAATTTCCTAAATAACTTGTGACTCTGTGTTATGTCACTTTTAGCAGTATCTTAAGTAACACAACGCTCAGCCTAACAAGAGACAAGTCGATTTGGCAAGGAAAAATACAATAAAAAAAACAGAAGATATAGTGAAATAATGGAAGAAGAGTTGCACTCTCAAAACACAAGATTCTGTATTTCTATGAAGCAATCTTTCCCATAGCAAAAACATCTTCAGGAAAAATTTATCTCCACTGCTTGGGGGAAAAAAAATTCATAATTCCAGATCAAGTTGAGTACAGGGGTGTGTTTTATTTGCTGAAGGCAATTATTTTCTCTTGATTGAGTATAAAAACAATGGGAAAAGCATATTAAAAACACAGGCAAAACAGAACAGATAGCTCGGTTAAGTTCTTCTCCACGACCTGAGTATTCATAAAATTGCCAAAAAAATTAATACATAAAAATGAAATAACTGGGACCTTTTTTAATATTCACCTAGCCACCAAAGTCTTCTTGTTCTAGAATGTATTAGACACTGACAGAACTCAGAGTTTAGTAATCAAAACACGAAATCTATTTAATATTCTATATACTTTCACACATATACTTTGGGATGCATGATTTTTAGCTCCATAATCCCAAAATGCAGTTGCAGTCTCTTTGCTTACCAAGATCAGCATCTTAGACATGCAGTAGTGTCTATATACTAACCTCTAGTGAGAATCAACACTAGTACGACTCCTCAGACCCCCCCTAAGTATTGGTAAGTGTGTTAAAGCTAGAATTTTTCCTTTATACATTTACAAATGGCTATAAACGACTTCAGTCCCCACAGATCTGCCATAATTCATGCAGGGGATTATTATCTGAACACAGATCTTGCCACATTGCTTTTGGGACGGCAGGGGGGAAGGTTACTACTTTCAACTGCTTCATCTGAAATATTTCATAATTAACTCTATGCTACAATATAAACATAATCATGTTATTAATATTTAATTATAAACACTATGTAATATAAATGGTAAAAATGAATTATTGAATTATTATAGGATAATTAAATATTTATTATTGAAACAGATGAGTGACCATTTGTGACCATGATCTGCTGCGAATATCTGTCCATAGCAATATATTGTGAACCACAGTCAATCTGTTTCCTGTCTTCTACACTCAGACTATTATGTAAAGCTATATAATTTTTTTAGTAAGAATAGCTGTGTGTTTTTACTCAGATACATTGTCCCACATCAGTAAATATATAATTATCAATACAAAATTATACTATTCACTCAGTAAGAGTAATTGAGTTACTTTTATAACCGTTGGTTAAGAATGGTATAATGTATAAATATTTTATTTTCCCCATGTGAATTTGTAAAAATAGATGTAAACTAGACACGTTAAATTTCCAAGGCATTCAAGGGAATCAGATCAGAATTCCATGGTCAGGTAATATCTCAACTGAAAAACCTTGGGTTCAGCCTAACTCACTTTTTATAGTACAAGTATACATTRAAAAACAGTGCAGAAGAGATACTTGTAGCTGCATTTACGAACTTGGAAATTACACAATTACCTCTCTCTCCCTTAGCCACAGATACCAGCCTTAGGTACAAACATTTCCACACTTCTTCAAACCTACAGATCTGAGCTCAAAGATCAACAGCGCTGGAACGCTCTGCACCACACACTGGGAATGAACATTAAAGTTCTTACAAGGAAGTTTTTGCCCAGAAGCTACTTTTTTTGGAAACTGAGACAAAAGCAGACATGGAGAAAGCAAGTACGATGCTGCACTGAAAGACAACTACCCTCAAAACTTTTGCTTTATGACGACCTAAGAGAAACGGATGATCCCAAGAGCACGACATCCAAATGGTAACCATTAACAGTAGCCTCACTCTAAATACAGTAGGAAAATAAAAGTGGTCCAGAAAATAAGCATACTCAACTCACACAGTGTGTGAACATACCATAGATTTAATACATGATTGAAAGGTTAAAGGTAAAAGCGTTTTCCCCGACTCCCATACACCTGGGAGCTTATTCTGTGTCAGAAGATGCCTGTTTCTTTTCTGCAACCACAGCTAGCACTAGTGGTGACACAGAAAAGATAGGGCCCCATGTCACTAGTCTGCTTTATTCTTTGCCCACATGTGACAAATACAGATATTTCCAGTAAATTCCTATTATTAAGGTCACCATTAGATGCAGAAGCCCCATGCAAACATTTGCTTTGCAAAATTTTTTTTGGGGGGGAGGGAAAATGAAGGAATGAAAATGAACGAATAAAAAAAAAAAGCTGTTTTTTTTTTTTATCAGCCCAATCTAATTAACTTTGAAAATTCTAGAAAACAACCAAAGTAGCTGTGTTTTCATGTCTACAGAATGACAAAAAGCTAACTCTCTTAGAGAACTTATTTTCCAAATCATAAATTTTTGCATTCTGCGAAATATTTGACTGTGAGCAGTGTAAATGAGCACAAGCAAAATCCACGGAAGGGGGGGGGGGGGAAATCACACTTGGGAAAGGTGAACTTCTTCAAAGAACTCTCCACAGCAGATTACTGCCAATGGGATGTAGAGCAACCTCTTAGGAAGATCAGTTACTAAGTGAAAATTTCAAGGAACTAATTACTGGAAAAAAAAATACAGTACGCAGTGCTGAAGAGGTCTGAAGTTCTCGATATACTTGGCCTGTTTATTACTTAAATGGACAAACTAGATTAGAAAATTCAAGCCAATAAGGAGGACAAAGAGGTGAAAAAGCAAGCATGAAATATAAGAAAACAATATAAATCAGGAAAGGAAAATCAAGTCTGGGCTAACTGTAAACACTGTCAAAGGAAGCAAAGGATTTGACTGTGCTAGAAGGGCTCCTCTACACAGGGATAGTTGGAAAAAGTTCATGTGAATGAAATTCTGAACTGAATTACTTCAACCACTGTACACTAAGCCTTTCTATGGAGAACCTTAGAAAGAAACAATGTATCATTAGCTTAGTTGAGTTTTAAGTATTGCTAGACAGCAGTAAGTTAAGACAACTAACCCTTCTGTTATAAATTCAAACCTTCTCATTAACACAATCAGTAAAAGATAACAACCCCAATAAAATGCATAAAGTAACAGGTTGCAAAAATATGTTTGAAATAACTTCAATGTCAAAAGGAACTAAAACTTTCCTGGCACAATCTCTGTTTAATCATTTCAAAAATGARTTAAGCTAAGAAAGAAATTCCTGATGCAGAGTAAGGAAAATTTAAAAACTTTGCAATCTGAAAGACAACTAATAGACAATGGTGTTTGATAAATGTTCCCTGGAAACAGGGGGGGAAAAACCCTGCCATGCTTATACTGCTTTAGAAATAAAAAGAAAAAAAAAATCATCTGCCCTTTATGATCTGTGATACAGAGAGAAAGGTTGTAAGAAGGGAAGATTTCTATTTGAGTCATGCTGAACATCTATAGCTCCATTTGAAGTTACTGGGAACTTCTGAGTGCCACCGAAAACCAGTCCCCTCTTTTTGCAAGCAACCCATGTATCGCATTTTGTCAGAAGTGTGTAATTCTCAGCTAGAAACCTTGAAACTCTTTTGTAAGAGTTTTAATACTGTTACACTATCTGTAGGGAAATGTCAGCAAACAGAAAAGAAAATAATGTCTGTACATTTACTACTATCCCCTGTAGCACAAAATCAATCACAAAGTCCAATACCTGTAGTCTTTTTACTGTTCATTATATATACACCTGGATGATGGCCCCAAACTATCAGTAAATTGTTTTTAAAAAAAATCTATTAACCCCATTCTTGTTCCCACAAATGCAATACATGCCCAGAGAGAAGGTAAACATAGGGCCCTATGAGAAAGAACTGCAAAAAGTTTCTGGCTATTTCCATTATTAACAAGATCACTTTCTTTGATGCTTCAAAGAAAACAGTGTATAATATGCTCCAAGGCTAGCAGCAAGAGGCAGTATAATTCTTCAGACAAATTGACAAAGTTAGAAAAAGTGGACAAGTTATCAGCTGCAAAAAGCCCTTCTTTGGGTCTGAAAAAGAAACTTTCCTTCATATGCCATTTGTAACAGCTTTAATGCTCTCTCTATAAAAAACATATCCAATTATTTGGATCTAAAAGACTCCATTTAAAAGATTCTGATACTGAAAAGAAAAAAATGCAAGGACAGTGCTGTCCCAACAGCAGCACTGAATGATGGACTGTCTCATTCATAAATGATCTCTTGAGAGATCTCGGAGGGGGGGAGGGAGCAGCAAAGGTTATATATGAAAGCTCTTCGTAGACTACATGAAGATAGGGAAATAGGCATCTGAAAACAAGTAGCACCACTGTCATCACAGAGCAGTTGGGGTTGGAAGGGACCCCTGGAGATCATATGGTTCAAATCCCCTGCTCAAGCAGGGGCAGCTACAGCACCTTGTCTAGAACTGTGTCCAGTTGGGTTTTGAGTATCTCCAAGGCTGGAGACTCCACAGCCTCTYTGGGCAACCTTTTCCAGTGCTCAACTATTGTTAAAACAGTTAAAATTGGTAGACACATTTAACACGCGCTAAATTTCAGAGAGGTTTTTTTCTGTTATGTTGATTGTGTTTAACTGGGAGAAGGTATAAGGACGTGTCTTTGCATGGTGTGGGATTTCATAAAGAGCAAGTGCTAACAGTTAGATAGTACAATCCTGATGATGGTACACTGTCATGGCCTGTCTCTACTCATACTGAGGCCCTCCGAGCAGTGTATTTAAATATTTGGCTAACTATAAGCTCATGTTGCCTGTTTGACTTGAGCACCGTTACTCATTTATCCAGATACACTCACTTGCTGAAGCACCAATAGGGCACTAAGCATCTTTTACTTATAACAGCATAAACTCTTACAGAAATCCTGCTTTGCATCAGCATGAGACTGGAATGCAGAATTTAACACCTAGTACAAACCAGCTCTTCCTTTAGCTGTTGCCAAATAACAAGGTATTATTTGTTGCTTCCTCACTTCTCCTAGGTATCTTAGTGATTAATGAAGTTTAAGAAGGGCACCTTCACCAATAATATGTGCTTCACATTGATCATGTTTCCGGCAATCATTAGTATTCATTAGCAGCAGTCAACTTCTTAATTCCTTTTTGCTTAAGTCCAAATTATTGCATGTTATTTACAACACCCTGTAGGAAAGAACAAGGCTCTCACAAATCTTAATGGCTTATTCCCAGATCTTCATATACCAGCACTTCTGGGAAATAGATGCACACTGCAAAAATATCCTAGCTGCTAGTCCACAGAATTAACTGCACATAAAACTCTCCATACCCAGTAAGCAGCAGATAAGCTTGCATCAGGAAAGGGCAGGCATATGGCAGAAATACAAGATACAGGAAGGCAAAATAACTTCCTCTTCCACATCTCACCTTCTCCTGTAAATTCAGCTTTGTAGCCTTCTCCCTCTCTAATCTGTGTGATGAAGTCTCTTTGGACTGTAAATATTTTCTTACAGGATCATTTTATCATACATGCTTGTACCTACTCTATTTGTCAATATAATTTCATCAGTTAAGTTCCCAAACTAGTTTCATACCAGGAGCTTGTCATATGGATAAGCTGTTCCCCAGTTCTATCACTCTATCTCCAACATGCCAATCAATTTAAAATACAAAAATGCCCTTTTCTTTCCTGCTCCCCAAACCATCTCTGTCTGTGCTGACTTTCCTTTTACCACAGAAATAGAGGGAAGGATATGACCACAGTATCTGCTTATATGTCTACACAGAGAGATGCAGAAAGAGGTGAAGCTGCTTCCCTATGTTTCACCTGGCTATGTTAGCATGCTTGTACTTAAATCGAGGTGAAAAAAGCCTTACTAGCTTAGACACAACAGCAGAGTAWCACAGTTACCTGGTCTAAGGACTCCAACGAGCTCACATTCTACAAGCTAAGAGCACAGACAGAGAAGTCATGTGCCTGCATCCATACGTGCACACTTAATAGTACTTTTTAAATATTCTTAAAGAAATACATTTCACCTTATGTAAGTGCTAACCTTAATGTAGTACCAGTATGTAAATCCAGATTCACATGCAGGAATGCTAAATCCTCAGCATTACTGTTGTTCACACTGAAGACTGATCATTGTTATAATGGCATAAAAGAATACATTCTCAACTTGTAACCTTCCCCCCTAACCTTTAACCAGCTCTTTATTCAGGCGAGGAATGGAATGCAGGCGGATTTCAAAGACGACTTATTCGTAATGAAATCATCCCTTTATTTCAAGCTCCACTTTGGGATATTGCTAGGTCTTTTAAATAGAGGTCCCCACTTTATAGTCTGTATATAGGAAGTATTATAAATAATATCCATACATCCTCTTTATCACTTTTCTCTTTTGACTAAAATATTCAAATACTACAATATAAAGCAAGAGACTTATAATGGAGGCTTCTGTATATGTATACCATCTGGCATTGGTTGCCACAGCCTGCAATTCCTAACTGCAAGTGGATGAGTAAATACGGAATTATAATGCCTTCAAAGACTACCAGGTTGATATAAATTTGCTTCAATCTGCAATATTATATAAAATGCATTAGAAAAACTGCATGCCGCTAATGTAGTGAATACATACTGTGAACCATGAGTTTAAATACTGGAAAACAAGTTAAGTCTATGATCATTTTTGAACTGAGGGATATAAATAAAATATAATACAATAACACAGAGACTGTCTTTTGGGGAATTAGTGTCTAATCCCACTATTGAATTTAAACGAGACTGAAATATAGTGACTCACAACTGTAGAACACAAATGGACCTGAAAAACGCAGACTTCAGGTCAGCACAGCCAGTCGAAGAAGAAATAGTTCAGTGCTTTCGCAATTAACAGAGATTTCTATGGGCACTGCATCCAGAGAGGCTGCTTCTTTCTTCCTAAGGCGAACTTGCATAATGGGACAACCAAAACAAAGCCACTGTCAAACATGTGCAAACACTCTTACTCTCTTGCTATTTGTTCTCTCACATTTCTTTTGCCTAATAGAGCTTTCTGGAGTCTTCTCATTTATATTTGAACCTGCACAACTACCCCTAGGCCAACATAAATGGAGTGTACTCCTCTCCACAGAAGAGAGGTGTACACTCTGTAACGTACTTCTCTAGCACAAGAGTCTATTGTTTCTTCCAATCTAGGCTCTTCTCCTTTCTCTTCACATCAGTGGAATCATAGGGGATGGAGAGACAAAGAAGGTAAGATCTGGATGTAGATTTCAACATGCTAGATTGAAAACTTTTCCAGGCTGTTGTCTGTGGAGCAGAACACTGCCAATCACCGTTCTGAGAACTTTCTGCATCTAATGAGGTGGCCACTATCTACCAAAGCTGATTTCTCTTTATGATCCAAGCAATGTACTAGGCTGTGATATGCTATGCTTTCTGATCTAGAAACCTAACTTTGATGAACACTTCTGTGGCATAAAAAGAAATAAATAACCTAATATCTTGCTTTTCTTAACAGCTAAATTGAAAGCCTGCATAAATAATATTGTATGCATGCTTGTGAACATGCACSTCCAAGCAGAAGCTCTCAGAGAACCATCCTGGCTAGTCAGGCTTTCCTGTCAACTCTTCAGGCCCAAGGAAAGTGTAGGCAATCTCAGACTTGCCCACCTTAATGACCTTGGAGATGTTTATTATTCACAAGCCCAATTTCCTCCATGGGTTAACCATATGGACTCTCTTGTGTGGATGTGCATATGGCATACAACCAAGAAACAAAGAATCACTTCAGCCTTCTCACTTATACAGAAGACAGTGAGATAGGGTAAATAACCTAACCTAACCTAGCCAAACAGTTAAGCTGCTAAGACATTCATTTTCTACTGGATTTCCGTGTAGCAAAGAAACAGATAAATAAATTATAAAGCATATTATAAAGAAATGCTTGAAAAATTAAAGGAAATTTGAGTGATCAAACCTGGAAAAGCCTAATGTGAAGCTAGCAGTGGAGATCTGATCAAATGGGAATAGTCAGGGAACCATTTCACATCAATGCAGACATCTCTGGGAATACTTTTATACTGACACCACTTCAGCACACTTTATTAAACATGTTAAAATACATTATAATCACATCTGACAAATTAGTGAGTTCGTGTCTGTTTCAACATGAATCTGCATATCTCTGCAGTTAATTTACATGCTGGCTTAAAAATATAAAATTATGCAGCAGAGATAATTGCCTCCTGAAAGAGGAAATATAAAAGCAAAATAAATCAACCAATAAAAAGGTTTACTTTCCAGATCACACACCTCTTAAGCCTCCTCTGAACTCTAGGAATACAAAACAGCTCATGATGAAGGAGAAAGGCTAATCAATTCCACTTCACTTGTGCAATTGCTGGCGTCTGAAAGCTGGAGTGAACTGAGGGAAGTGAACTTATAGCAGAAAGCTTTATTCTCACTAGTACTTAAATATAGAAAATAATAACAATGACTGTTTGGTATTGATATTCAGGCAACCATTGGTAGTGCTGAGTATTAATACTGCATTACTGTTCCCACTTTAACACTCAGCTTTCTCTGGCTTAAACTTTAGCCATTTGTGTTGAAATTTTCTACACCAGGTTTCTATCCCTGGTTGAACTTTTTTTCATTTTGTGATACTTTCACACTGATCAGCTCAGCCATTTCTGACACTGGCAGTGGGAGAAAGGAATATTGCACATGTAAAATATTCCCAGACTTTTTTGTTTCAAAGCATGCTAGCCCTTCCACACTTCCCACACATGTAACAGGCACTCGTCAAAGATTAACAAGCAAAAGAATCTGTTCTCAGTAACTGATCTGGAATCTCTCACAGCTCAAACTGTTCGACTTTGCTGACCAAACTGACACACCTGTAGCAAACCGGATATTAAATTCTACTTGTAACTGCACAGTAGATGTTCCAGTATCACAGACTGAGTGAGCATGTTCTAGTTTTGTGTAGCGAGGGTGAGAAAGAAGTTTAGTGATAATTGCTGCTACAAGAAGTAATAAGATATTTGTATTACAAGCAGAGATCTTTTGTCTCTTTGCACTTTGCTGACACTCTAGCATTACAGAGGAGAAAGCCAACTAAATCGTAAGCTACAAAAAGAAAGAAAAGGAGTAGTCTGGAACTGGGGAGCAAGTACCAAGAAGCTGACTGGTCAAAAAAAGAGGAAGCGGATGGTTAAGAAGAAAAGAGGACTGGTTACTATTGTTAAGAGGATAAAGAGCTAAAAGCTTTGGAAGGCAGAACCAATTAGCAGTTGATTAAGGAAGCTTAGGTTTTGCACTCAGCAAATTCTTGTTCAAGAACAGCACATAAACATAACGTGCACGCTAAATGCCAAGAATCTGGCATTCTTAGCTTTTCAAGACATATGTAATTTTGTTTCAATTATCTTATTTTGCCAGGTATGTGTTTGGTGAAACATACAAATGCTGAGAGCTGTTACCGAAATGAAATTTCAGTTTCTGGAAAATTATTCTTTTCCAGAAAAAAAAAAGAGTCTGAATCAGGACAAAAAAGCAAAAAACTTTCAAAAGTGTATTCATTGCTGAAATACTGAAGTACAGCATTTCTAGAATGAAATATCTACTACAAGGTACCAAGCTGCCTGCTAAACTGACCAGAGCAGGACATCCAAGAAGCTTTGGCAGCTGTAGATAGATATGGATATAATATGTCAATTCCATGGCCACTCTGACTAGCACAACACATTTTAAATCAAACTATAACAGAATCACAGAACGGTGAAGGGTGGAAGAGACCTCTGGAGATCATCTAGTCCAACCTCCCTGCTCAAGCAGGGCCACCTAGAGCAGGTTTTCCAGGACCCTGCCCAGACGGCTTTAGAGTATCTCCAAGTTTGGAGACTGCACAACCTCTCTGGGCAACCTGTTCCAGYGCTCAAGTCAACCTCACAGTAAGAAAGTTTTTCTTTATGTTCAGATGGAACTTCCTCTGTTTCGGTTTGTGCCTGTTGCCTCTCATCCTATCACTGAGCACCACTGAAAAGAGTCTGGCCCCATCCTCTTGACACCCTCCCTTCAGAGCAGCACTGGACACAGCACACCAGATGTGGCCTCACCAGGGCCAAGGAGAGGGGAAGGATCACCTCCCTCGACCTGCTGGCGATGCGCTTCCTAATGCAATCCAGGATACCATTGGCCTTCTTGGCCACAAGGGCACATTTCTGGTTCATGGTCAACTTGTTGTCCACCAGAACTCCCAGGTCCTTCTCTGCACAGCTGCTTTCCAGCAGGTCATACCCCAGCCTGTACTCTTGCACGGGGTTAATCTTTCCTAGGTGCAGGACTCTGCACTTCCCTTTATTGATCTTAATTTCAGTGTGCACCTGCCACATCAGAGCTCATCTGGGATCTCAAATAGTCAGAAAATCTGAAGACCAGATGCCAAATGAATTGGCCAGCTTGGAGATCTAGTCTAGAAGCCATGGCTTATGAAAGTACATGGCAAGTGATCCCAAACACATGACCCCAAGAAGCCATGGGGGCTTGGCAACCCACCTTTATTCATCTAGAGCCACATGAGCAATTAAACAGAAAACAAAGTTCCATTATATTATATTTCACATAGAAAATGAAATCATTTATGCGAAATACTTCCAATCAGACAATATGGCAAATTCAACAGTTGAAATAGTCTCAACAAAACATAAGTACAACCATCTGGTAAGTAAATGCAACAAAAAAAAGTCTCATTTTCATGTTGTTGTTCTCCCCTAGATCATATCCTCATAAATCCCTGAAAACTCTATCAGAAGAATATATACRTTAGTTCCCTTTCATGGTCTGTATTGTAAAGGCAGCACTTATTACAACATATAGTTTACTACCATGACACACAATGCACATACAGCACAATGTTACTGTGATTTGCCTCTGTAACACCGTACCTTCACCCATCTACAAGCCAGCTCTGAGCTGTGATTGAAAGGCTAAGGTTAAGGAAAGTATCTTTGAAGAACTTATCTTTAGGTGTGATCTAAGTTGACAACACAAATAAAATCACTGCTTCCAGAGTGGTGTCTTTCAGAGACACCATTATGGCACCCACAATGTCTTAACTGGCCATTCATTTTCAAATAAGCATATTTAAGAGACTCACATTCTGAACTCCTGAAAGTTCATTGATCTGAATAAAAACCAAATACACTAATTTCTTCTCAAAAGTTTAAAAGATATTCTTATAACATGTAGCAATTAAGTTTTGTTTACTTTGGTAGGCCTTAGGACCTCTTCTGATATAACATGCAAGCCAGAAAAATAAGCATTAGGTCATTTTCTCCCTCTGTTCTTTTTATTTTATCATCTATTTTATGTTAACAATTGAACAAATTCATTTCCATTTTCTCTATTGTCATGATTTCAAACTATTTAGTTTCTGTACTGTCTGGAATGTGGATTAATTCTGATCTTCTTCTCAATGGACCRGTAGAAACACTGTTTCGGACATTTAGTATTATACTTCTACATAGCATCAGTTTTTAAAATCATACAAAAATGTGGTATTAGGTGGGAAGAAAATTTGAACCTCTAATGACACACAGTTGTTGGGGAGGATAGCGAAAACCATAGAAAATATTTCAGTCTGGGACTAGGAGTAAGTGTTCCAAATAGAATGTACTTTCTGGATGATGAAGATCACACAGAACAAAGCCCCACAGAGACCTAAAGACACCAGAATACATCCCTTACAAAAACAACTGATCCAAAGAATGCTCCAAAAGCAAACATTTTTTAGAACAGCTTTGGGATCTATATGGCAATTTAAGGTATCTTCTTTAATGATGGAACTCTAACAACAATGGGAAAAGCTCTGTGCTGTAAACTTGAAAAATGCTTACTTCTCCTTTCCCATATAACACACAAGCACTTTGATTACAACTCCGCACTAAAAGGATGTTTCAATTTAAAGCTCTTCAATAGGCTGCCAGGAATGTTCTGCTCAATGATAAGTCTATTGTACAAGACAAGTGAGTAGAACATTACCTTTCTAAGTGGCCAGGAAAGTATGTTATTTACAGCCAAGTGACAAAACAAGAAGAAATGCAGTAAATGTCAAAGAGAAAACCCAAGACACAAGCATTAACAAATAGTCTGAAACACACACCATTTTTTTTCCGTTGGTCTTTATGTACTCCGAAGTTTAAAGTGATACATGATCTTCTAATGGAAGACCCAAAGCAAAAATATCTCAAKATGATGTCCAGTCAAACAATGATAATCACCAAATGAGCTATTTCAGGAGAATGAGGAGGAGGAAAATGGTTAAAGGTTACTGCTTACTACAAATTTGAAACCTATCAATGACATATTAAAGTACATAGTAACATTAACACAGGATGCTTTGTGTTACATCTATTGATATGTAAATGACCTTGATCTAGAGGTCAGGTGTTTTTAGCTCAACAGACACCAAATGAATGTTTAAAACAATTAACTGGAATTTAATATGTTAATTATTGATTTATTTGCTCAGGAGTTTACTTATGTACAATTTATATTGATGAACTTGTTTTGCTATTACTGGGATATGGCTGTCAACATTCCATTAATATACAAAATTAAATGTCCCAATTGTTATTTTTAAGTAGTCTGAAATAGAGTTATAGCAACACTTTGTATCTCTTTGCCATTGTGGGTTCCTAAACCCAGAGAGCAAAGAACAGTGACGTCATGGTGGGTGTTTGCTATCTGATCAAGAAGACAAAGCAGATTAACCTTTCCTCACACAACTAGAGGATGCCTCATGATCACAGGCCCGGGTCCTTGTTGGGAATTTTAATGATGCCAACATCTATTGAAAGTGCAACATGGCAGGGCACAACAAATCCAGGAGTTTTCTGGAGAGTGCTGGTGACAATTTTTTGACACAGGTGATCAATAAGCCAACTCCACTGGACCTGTTACTTGCAAATATGGAAAAGTTGTTTGAGGATGTGGAGGTCAGTGGCAGCCTTGGCTAAAAAGACCACATGATGAAGTTTAAGATCCTGAGAGAAGTGAGCAAGACAAGTAACAAAATTACAAACCCTAGAGTTCAGGAAAGCAGCCTTCAGCTTGTTCAGAGATCTGCTTTGCAGATCACAATGAGAGGCTGCCTTTAAATGCAAAGGCATCCAGTAGAGCTGGCTGGTCTTCAAGGATGACCTCCTCAAAACACAAAAACAGTCCATTCTGATGTCCAAAGATCCATCAGTTATGACAGAAGGCCGTCTTGACTGAACAGGGAACTCTTGACTGATCTCAAATGCAAAAAGGTGAAAGGAAGGATAGGCTACTCATGAGTAATATAGAAATACTACCTAAGCACACAAGGATGAAATTAGGTAAGTCAAAGTTCAGCTGAAGTAGAAAATAGTGAGGGGCAAGAAGGACAAGAAGGGCTTCTACAGGCACACCAGGAACAAAAACGAAACCAGGGATAGCATGGGTCCACTGCTGAACAGTGCAGGGGACCTAGTGACAAAGGACATGCTGAGATGATTGCTCTTCTGCCTCCCTATTTCCTAGTAAGGTCTGCTGTCTTCCCCCTAGTCTGAGGGACCACTGGCAGAGTCTGGGAGACTAAAGCCTTTCAGTGGAGGAAGGTTCAGCTAGAGATCACTTTAGCAAATGGACATGTACAAGTCCATAGGATGAGATGAAGGTGCTGAGGGAGCTTGCCAATGTCATTGAGAGGCCATTCCTTATCTCTTTGAAACATTATGGGAACCAAAGGAAGTTTCTCATGGACAGACCTGAACAATTTGCCCAGTTTTCTCTGCTTTGAGTGGGAGGGTGGTGGTGGGGGGGGTGTTGGATGGGATGAGGTGCAGAGATGTTTTCCAAACTAAATCATTCTATGTTTTTACAATTAAACTAAGGATATTCGGGCAAAATACAGAATTATTAAGAATATCAAGTCCAGTTTGGAAGAAGAAAATTAGAATGCATGTGGATGTACATGAATCCTGCATGTGGATGTATATTAATAGTGCTTTAGTATTTCTTCCTAATACTATAAGCATATTATGATAAATACAAACTACAGATATACTGCATTTTGTATAGAGAGATAATATAAACAGAGCTAATACATGTGTTAACAAAAACACATTTCTGGGTACCAAATTTAAATGAAAATGCATTGTATTAAAAAGGATTTCCCTTCATTAAGTACTGTGTGCAATGCTTGCTATTGCATTTATAACAATTTACCACTGGAAATAGATTACAGGCCTAAAGCTCACTATAAAGTAAAAAACCTGTTTTATAAATATTTTAAGAATTACTAGCCTCTTATTTTTCGTTATGTTTCACTCATGCAAAAAATCGAGACACAAGCTGAAGCCTTGTAAAATACCTCTAGATTATCCTAATGTCTTCATTAGAAGTTGGATCAGGCTCAAAGAACAGGAATTGTAGCAGAGGAACACAAATCCCCCTCCTCCTCCCCCCCTCCAAGAAAAAAAAAAGAAAAAAACCCCCGACCTTACTCATTTTAAGAATGTCTTATTTCACCTTCCACAGGCTTTATAAGTGGTGACATAATCCCCTGAAAGACAGAGAGACATAGAAGTTTATCCACAGCCCGAAAGAATTTATCTAAATTGTTGGTGAATATCTGCAGATAGTTTACCTACAGGAAATGTGGGTCAGAAATCTATCTATCTATCTATCTATCCATTCTTCCTAGAGTTTGTCTTCACTGTATGCTTGGCTTACAAGAGAGCGCAGAGCTCTGGCCGGGGGAGCCTTCTGACCCATTGTCACTGCATTCAAAATAATACACAGCACTGCTTTTCACAAGGGAGGCAGCAAATAACAAACACTACTTCTCAGATGGCCCTGACTGTGGAAAAGAGATATACACCTGACAAGTGCCAATTATTTCAGCTTTTATGTATGCTCCCCTCTGGGAGGCAAACAGTATCCACTGCAGAATATTAGTAAGCCCAAAATGTTTTCATTCTTTAGATGCCTACACTGCCCAAGAAATTTTAATCTTGGCCTTTTTCTGAATAATTTATATTTGTAAGCCTCAAGTAGGCAAAAACTGTAAGAAATAAATCTTAATATTAGTAACAAGAAAGTAAGCATGATGTATGACTATTATAAGAACAATGAAATACTACCCATTTTGTTAGAAGTTGTCATGCTTTATGATAGCAAACCATCATCTGTCAGAGATGCGTGCACCTTCATAAACTGACTAGAACAACAGGAGCATGCAGGCAGTTTACTATGGTCTCAGTCAAGCATGATATGCAAGCAAGCCTGCAATTTTAAGTACCTGTATAACCCCAGTGACTTCAAGCAGCTATAAAAATGGACAAAGCACATAGCTGAGCTGACCACAGTGGCACTCTTCACTTCTTTGGAAACTTTGCTGGATACAGAAAATGTATGTCTAAATGAAGCGCTATTCTCAGAACCATTGTAAGGGAGACTGATTTTAAGCACAATTTTTTATTTTGGAAACTCTAATAACCACATCACTGTTATTCAAAATCTGCTGCTTATTCAAATGTCATCCTAGCTAGTGACACTGACATTATTCTAGCAGGAAAAATTAAAGGGAGTTACTGAGGAGCCCAATAAAAATGATCACAAACTGCATTTTAAATCATAGCAAAGCTCTTTTCTTTTCAAAGCAGTTGCCATAGCTCACAAGAATGAAGGGTCAGCTCTGTGCAGATTTCTAGTAACAACATTCTATTTCACCAGTCAGGAAACAGGTTATAAACTGGTATCACAGAAATAAAGGTATCTTTGGAGTTTAAAGGAAAAAATAAACTTTAGCTCAAATTTAATATTTACTATTGCATCCAGCTACAATCAATGTATTTGGTTTGCAACACAACTACGTCTTCTCTTCTGGAAAAAGCAAAGCCTAAACTAACAACTCTAGATATCTTATGCTTATTCGTAATACCCGTCTGTTGAAGGAAGAAGTTCTAAAAATGCCGAATAAAGATTGAGGGGAAACAAGTGGCAGAGAATAAACCTAGATTAATTAACTATTAGCAAAATGGTTAAATTTTGCTCGTATGGTTCATTTCAAGAAAAGTTTCAGGCACTTGCTTAAGAGTAAGCATAGGCTTATGTGCTTTTCAGAATGAAGACCTTTACTGGTTTTGTTCAGATTTTGCCCATTTTAAATAGCACAACAGTAGAAGGATCCGCCCCTAAATCCATCAAAGAATTGCTCCTCTACAGCTTTTTGCAATAACTTTGCATATGAATTGCAGTACATACAACATTGTTGATGATAAAGCGTTGGCACAGTAGAAACTCAATAATAAGCCATACAGATAGCAAGCTATTGCAACAATTCACCGCAGAGAGAGAGAATTCTAGCCATAAAGTAATCTGTCTATATGAATCTAGGAAAAGTAGGGAACATGACATCTTCGCTGAGGCAAATAATGTTCCAAACATACTGAACCATGTAAATCATTCCAGGACAGCACATGCTCATCTTCATGAACAGACTACACACTGACAGGTAGATCATTCACAGTAGTAGCAGCATGTTAAAGTTTTTTTTCCTTTACATGAGTTTACAGCACTACATGCTTACTTAATATGGATGAGTTTGTGAAAGTAAAATAATCCAGCAATAAGAACCACCCCACAGAGATTTTTCTGGTATTCCATATTCAACATGTATATTTTTGTCATATTGACTAGACTAAGACTTGTAGAAAGGAATTACAATACTGACCCACTGAGCAATCAAGTCCTGTGTCAGTAAGTCCAAAGCAATGTACACTAAAATGACAGCTAAACCATACATTCAGAGATTATCACTGAAATAAACTACTACCATTCAAAAAAGGGATCTTTAAGACCCTGCGGATAGCTCTCTGGAAAAAAAAAAAAATCTAATCTGTACAATTTTTATGACAGAAATACAAAGTGTCATTAGGCCTCTAACTAAACCCATTGTTGACCAAGGATTCTCTGGTTAAGCTCCATGGAGGATACATGTCCCATACTGCAGGCTGATCTGGTCCACCATCTCAAAAGGGAAATGAAAATCTTGGGAAAAGCTCAAAGGGGAACAAGAAGATTAGAGAAGAGATAATATCATAAAAGGATTGACAAGGACTCATCAGTGTGAAAGAGAGACAGTTAGAATACTACAGAGGCGTGTAAAATCATGAATGATATTGAGGAAATGAACAGGGGATGATTGTTCACTGTTTCTCGCAGCACAAGAACTGAGAAACCTCCAATGCAATTATTAGGCAACACATTAAAAGAACACAAAAGGAAGTAGTACTTAAAGTAATTTTTAACACAATACATAATTAAATTGTGAAATTCACTGCCACAAGACATTGTGGAATATAAGAATATTTCAAAAAAGGATGAGCTGTAATTCCTAGAAGATTCTCCAGTGACAGTTAAATGCAATGGTTTGGATGAAGTGTCCAACTCAATATATTCCTGCCATTGTCTGCCAGAAGCTGGAAGAATACACAGGGGAAAACACACTATGTATCTACCATTTCTAATATTCTTTCCCTAAATATTTAGTGAAAAATCTACAATTCTATATGTTAGAAAAAAGATATTAGGTACCAGAGTTCTTACATTTGCATATTCTCTTGAAGAACCCTGAAGAAAATAACAAATAGAGCATGTTATATTAAAGGAGGGATTCTTTATATAAGTGATTTAATTAGCTAATCAATTCAAACTTAAAAGCAGAAGTGCTGCAGACAGAAATAATGTGCTTTTACACAATATCATCCACATATTCACAGTTCTACACTGCTGTACTATGTATACAATCATTTGCAATGACCATGCTGGACAGTAATACATAGGAGAGTAAAATCCTGCTAGCACATTGACCTTGAAAGTGAATGGATGTGAAGAGCTGCATTTACCAGTGCTATCATCCTACAAGTTATACTTTTACCAAAGCTGAAGGGCTGGCATCACTTAAGATTCTAGTAAGAGTCCAGGGTCAAAAGATATTTGGCTGCGGAAATCTGAATACAGAAGATCTCTGCCAAGAACTGATTCTCTTTTAGAACATTTGAAATGGAATATAATCATCTGAGCTATATTTAAATTACAAGAGTGCCAAAAAATGGAGTCCTGACTGCCTGAAGAACTGAAGCCCTGATGTAGTCCTTTCAATCCTAGCATCGCAAGCTCCCTGAAAATCCTTTCAGATACTTCAAGTCTGTAGGTTGCAAATGCTTCTGTAACTCGTATGTTACATTAAAGAAACCAGAAAACCACAAACTGATTCAGTCCACAACAACAGAAACTAACACGGTCATGACTGTCAGGTGCATGTGAAGTTCTGGTCTGTAGCAATCTAACACTGCTCCAGAAYGGACTGTGCGTCATATCATAGGAGAAAAAAATAGTTTGCTGGGATGAACATCTTCGACAATTTGTTTTCCTCAATTTATATTATACATCACTTTTTTCTGCCTAGGAGGTACTATTGACATGAAAAATTTCCCTATTGATAAAAATACTTTTGAAAAAATACTTTTTCCAATGCAATTGCCAGTATTCCATGCTATTTTAGCAAAATAGAAATGTGTTCCTCAGGAGATGGATGCCATCCTCTTTTTTTGTACACATCCTAGAAAAATGTGGCCTTGAAACTAATCAATCCTATGTTCATGATTATTAGATATACTAAAAGCAAAAGAAAATAGTTTGAGTTAAAACCATTAAATATTTTGAATGTCGTGTCCTGAGTATTTCCTTATCCAAACAGCTAGTACAAAAATTGATTTTTAAAACGTTAGACCTGTACTTTGTATAAATTTCTATCAACTCTTCTTTTAGGAAAGCTGTCTACTAGTACTTCAATGTACACTTGCTTGCTTAAAAACAAATAATTTTAGGCTACAAATATTTGCTCATAAATTGTCAATCTTTTCAGATTCCCTGCTCTGCTTTCTCAGAAGTCTCTTCCACTGTCCCTAAGGAATTCCTCCTGACAAGGAAACAAGACAAAAATTCTTCTCATACCTGGGAGATCTCTTCCTACAACAAACCTCTCTTAAAAATACGTAGGAGATCAAGTTCTTCAAATAAGCAGGAAACTGGACACTTCTTTAGAGCACTTTAGAAATCTAAGCTCTCACTCTAACCTGGCTGTACAAGAAACCATCTTTAAATTTTTCAATATCATAGTGAAGAACACATATCCCATGAACACCTGGAAGCCTAAAACGTGCTGACAAAAACAGTTCATATGTGGTATACAGAACATTTCAGTCACTTGCAATTTGAAAAGAAACTTTTCTACTGCCTGACAAAAAAGCCCTATACAATCCTCTGCACAACCACGGTAAGTTTTATGTAGAAAGGTAATAAGCCAACTTCCCACAAGGAATGGAAATATTTAAATTCAAAATTACATACAGAATTTTACTTTCTAATTAAAGGCCTGTTACTTTCTGGATTTGATAAGGTGCAGCAATTCATAAGTGATACTTATAAGGTATGTTGTATGTCAATATTTGGTCATTTGTTTCTCTCAAACAAACGTATAAACCATTGAAAATGTTGTGAAGGCAAAAATTAAGCAAGTGTATTTATCAGTAAAAAGCGCCTTCATTCTCTCTTCTTTACAATTTGAAGAAAGAAAGTGAAGAAACCTTAAAAATATCCTGTGCCTGGCTGGCACATAGAACTTCATATCAATGGAAGTTCAGTAAGCTAAATGAATGTAAAATACACTTGAAAAAAGTCTGCAGTACAGATAAGAGAGCTGCAGTGAGGACTGGAGAAGAAAATTTTGCCTCAAGGATAGCAAAAAAGGAGAAAATATATGTCAAGTTCAGAACAGATGTTAGAAAGCTTATCAGGAGATTAAGCTGGTGAAATGCCTAGAACACAGAGCATTCCTACATTTTATAAGATGCTTAGCAAGACACGTCATCACCAATCAAATATATCCAAAGAGGGAGGGAAAGTTTCTTTTGTTATTTCCATTTCCTACACTGTACCTTAACCTATCCAGAATCTGTGCTGCTGCTTCTTAATAGAGAAGCTACCTCTCAAAATATATCAGCCAGCTTTGTAGCTCCCTCCCCTGTATAATCCTGTCTTCCTCCTGGAGACAGCACCACTATAACAACAGCTATAGATTCCCTTCTCCTCAGTGATGAATGATCCCAATCTGCACTATAAACTTTTTTTTCTGCAAGAATTTCAGAAAAAGATTGGAAGCCACAAGCTAACTGCTCAACAGTCAGACCAAAGAGAGAAAGAAGGCAATAGTGAGCACGCACAAGGAGTTCACATTTCCTTGCATAACAGCATATTGTTAGGAGCTCCAAAAATCATGGTGGTAAGACAAATCTCCTTCTTTTGACATTTGGGCATTTTCGACATTGAAAGCAGAATTCGGGCCTTAACCTCAATGCTGGACTTTCAGGCACCATGGTAACCRCATAATAACACAGACAAATACTTCTGTTCACTTACATCATTCCCAAACTAACTGCCATTCCTACTTTATTAAACTTTCATCAAGCAATCTAATTTCTCTTCCTCAGCAACATAAGGTAAGAATACTGAACAGGTCAGATCATTCGAAGTAGTGGATAGGTGGGCTTAATGTAACGCTTTTCCCAAAATATATATAAAAATATACTTTTTTTCCCCAATCTTCACTGTCTGTACCTAACTGTAATTAAAGTTTTTTCATTGCATTTTCCACTTTTGCTTTGATCTCTTCCATGTTTCATCCACTACTTTCAGCCTTGCTCAAGTAGGTATAATTTACTGTCAGGTAAAGTACTGTCATTTTTGAGAGCAAACTTTCTAAGTGTGAATAATTAAGACAAAACAATGTGGAAACTATCTTTTTTGGAGACTGAGAACCACCAGATGTATAAATAAATGTATAAATTCAAAGCAATTCAAACTCCAGTTCTGTTGGTTTTATACTTTGATTTATACTGGGTTTATACTGTAGATTTGATATACTACTTTAAGAGCTGAGTGAACCAGCCATTAAGAAATCCCATCCAACAACTCCGCTTTTGTTTTCCATCAAGTGATATCAAAATACATTTGCATATGGTATACTGAATTCCTAGTGTATCAGCAGTGGTATTATTCTCCTTGGCCTACAAGCAAAGTAACAGAGATAACTTTCGCCAACTGATGAAGCAATACAGTCTTTTTATTTCACTGAAGTTTGTTTTTAACATCTACATTATTTTTCTGCTTTTTGGAAGTCAGATGGTCAAATCAGTTTCGGAGCTCTTGTTAGCTTCTTAGCTGATGCTAAGTTCATAATAGCACAACTATGAGCAACTCTCTTCGCTACAATTTGTTCTTAATTTCATCACTTCCTGGCTGAAATACCATAATGTGATATACTGGGCCATGAAGAAAGGCATCTTTTCTGGTTGAAGAACATATCTAGCACCTAATACTGCAGCATATCTTTAACTGATATGTAAACATAACACATGTGGCTTTTTTTTTTACTTTTTTTTTCTTTTTTTAAACATGGTGGCTTCTCAAATACCACATTCAATTCAAATTCTTTTGTGTTCAAGTGCTCTATCACCTTGGCCAAGGGCATCTAAAAGAATCCCTGATCTCCAAGACAAACCATGGTGAGCAACTTCTGGCACAGCTGAGCTCTCTGTAACAAGCTCAGCTGAGTGGGGGACAAAGCTTCCGAGGTTTACTTAAAACAACAACAACCACCACAACAACCACCACAACAACCACCACAACAACCACCACAACAACCACCACAACAACCACCACAACAACCAGGAAACAAGCACTGTCTCAAATCTCATTAAGCTTTGTTCCAAGTGCAAGGAAGATATTTTTGTTAGACCAAAACTCCAACTTACATAAGATTCACATCGAAATACAATAAAAACAGGAACAAGAAATCCAAAACCTAACAAAATAAGTCATTTCACTACATACTATTGCCTTTCAGCAGACAGGATAAAGGAACTAATGAGGCATGCCAGACAACTCACTGTTTAATGTACTGCTGGCACCTAAGTACACCACTGATTCCTGTAGTGAAGAGTTTATTTAGAGCAGATGCTTATAAGCACAGAACAACCTAGGCTGAATGTGACCTCTGGATGTCATCTGGTCCATCCCCCCACTCAAAGCCATTTTAGCAATCTAGATTTCTCTGTCTTCTTCACTTCCGGAAAACTGAAAGAACACGATTTTATCAATAGAAATTCCCAAAGGAAAAGACAGGAATACATATGGAAGCGCATCCCATGCTGGAATGACACCAAATACCAAAATGCCTTTTTGCCATTTTGGTTTGGACTGGTGTTTACCAATCTAATCAAAATGGCTCTTTCATGCAATCACTTTCACTGACTGAGAATTGCTACCATTTGCAACAACTGTCAATACAAATGACAAAAGATAAAAAGCAAGTTTTATACATTAATTTCATTGTTCTTCCCTTACACATTTCTCCCTAAACTTGCAGTTGTGCAGAAAGACCAGAAAGAAACACTGGGAATAGCCTGAAGCAGCAGCTGAAGCAGCCCAAGCACTAACATACATTTTGTCTAGACTTTAACTGGCACGCTCTGATAATTGGCCATTAGCCCCAAATTTTCCTTCCTTTGCCTTCACAACCCCTTTACCTTTATTTTACTGTGCCACTCCTGTTCTCCCTTACCTGCTTCAGTCTGTTCTTATTTCWCACAAGTTATGCTGTTATCCTTCAAATTGCAATTGCCACTCTTCTTCCCTGAAAAAACAAAGCAGTTCTAGAAAAATGTAACATTTCTTATCATCACATTATTCTCTCCTATGTGTTTTATTTCTTTCACTTTCTGTCTTATCCATTTACACTGTAAACTCTTTCATAAAAGATCACCTGTTGATCTCTCTACAGTGTCCTCTGAAATTCTCTTCACTAATAGTTGTCTCCTTGGTATTAACATAACATAACATGCAGCAACAATAATAAATTCTAGGAGATTTTGGACTGAACCTTATCTCCAGAATTAGATCCTTAGATGTGATTCAATCCATCAGAAAACAATTTTCCCCCATCTATCACAAACAGAGTTTATTTTTAAAAGCCTACCAGTAATATACAACTATACTCTCTTATCTACCTTATTTTAATGGATGTTATTTCCAAGAACATTACATTTATACACTGCACAAAAAGCAAAATTCGTATCTCTGCTCACACATCAAAATAAGACAATTTATCTTGGAACTGGTGAACCTCCTTCATGGAATCTTACAGCGATTCTGTTGTGAAATGAAACAGTTCCTAGATAAGCCAGAAGGGCACTCTACATTCTAAGATTTTAACTCTGCTTAATAATTGACATTTTCTATTCAGTTATTTGTTGAAAACTCAGGTTTTGGATACCAGAGAACTTGGTTTTGAATTAAAATGGGATCCCTAGAGACTTTAATAGCACACTTCCCATAGTTTAGAGTTCCTGAACAAGTCAGCTTTTATCAACAACAATTGAAGTTGCCAGATTTAAGAACAGAACTGATGTGGCTACACACTGTGAAACCATTTAGTGACAGCACAAATACGGTGCACTGTAACTAGCTAGCTAACTGCGGCTACAAAAAGAATTGTGCGCTGTACTGCCACCTCTACATAAATTCCAAAGTGCTTCTGTTGTGCATTATTTCTAGGATCATCAGAATTATGTGCTTTAATTTACCAGTACACATGGGCAAACTAATTTATTCACAACTTTGTAACTGAACAAAGATATCTGGAATATAAAGAAGTAAAACACTCTTAATAAGAGATCATCATTCAAAACCTGCACCACCGAAACCATTTAAAACGTCCGACTTTCCATTACTTTGCTTATTGAAAGAACACTGAAGGACTATCTAAAGAGTTCTTTAAAAGTAATTTCAGTTTCCATCAAACAGATGATGATGTTTTTCTTAAGCCATTTTAGTCATCCTTGTTTTATGAACATTTATTTCAAAAAACTGAGGGTTAGAGAAGACATTCTCTCCCTCCACTTGCAACACTTCACAGTTTCAAAACTAGAAAGAAATGAGAGCCCACCAAAGGGAAATGTGTTTTTACATAAAGCTCTCCAAAAAGGCTATGAACAAACTTTTTGACTTTTGACTTACAATATAAATATACTATTTGACTTAAACTTATCTCTAGATTCTTGTCTATAGACTCTAAAGCAGTTTATTGCTTTACATGAAGCAGCACTGTTTAAAACTTTAACCTTTACCACTTAAAAACTAGAAGATGTTAAGGGCATTATATTATCCTAGCAATTTTCATCAGCCCAAGTTCAATTAGAGCGAAGCAGTGTGTATATATTAAGGAAACCTACATGAAAAAAAGAAATTGGTGGGGATCTTCTTTCCATGACTTTTAATGCAGAAAGACAACAAAGCCTACAAATGTTTATACAAGTTATTTAATATTTCAATTGACTTACTTTACAAATACGGATTTCCTAATTTACATAGCAAAGTAACCAGCTTATAGTACACTCAAATTCAAACATCTCACCTAGTATCTTGTTTTGCTCTGTTCTTTCCATTTCTCGATCATGATCCAATCACCTAGCCAATTTGAAGGTTGCCAGTTGTTCCTGTTACAAGGACAATTTGAAGGAGTTTGTCGCTTCTTTGACACAACCACTTTAACTTTTAATGCTAGAAACCCCCCATACAGGAGGAAACAATGAGACACAACATCTTTGTTCATCTCTCCAAGCCCCTTCTCCTTCAGCCCCTGACCCTAAAGCTCCCCTTCCAGGCTTTCCTTTGGACCGCACTTCAAGGCATTGTCCAGACAGGGACTGAGGTTTCATAGCTGCCTCCTTCACAAGGATCCATGGGCTCTTACAACCTCCTTTCAGAAACATGAAAATCTTCAGAAGAAACAGACAATTTCTGAGTGCTGACAYATTTGTGCCTTCGCATAAAAATTTGCTATTGCTTCAACTATTTGCTTCTGTGACAGAGCTGAAATACTCCTTAGAATACTTGAAGTGAATGGCAGCAATTATACTCAACCCACACCAGAACTGTGGTATTTTTTCCYTGGGTCACTGGGTAGTTTCAAATCCTGAGGGAATTCAGCTGGATTCTGGGAGGAATATAGTCAATCTGAACATGTTTCTTACAGAAATCTTGGTTAAAGCTAAGCGTAACACATTTAATGTTGCTAAAAATAAGGAAATAAAACATGTATAATCATAAGAAGCAAAGCCAACGCAGTAATGAGTCATGAGTAAGGACAGGTTTTGGAAGCAGGGGAGAACACTGAAAATCTCAGAGGCTTCTGATCACTTCTGCTCAAAGACTGAGGTTGGCGTCGGATAGTCTTGCCAAACATTTTACCTACAATTTTACCCCTCTCATATATTGCACATCTCTCCCAACACTTTCTGTTGAGAAGTACTTGCCTTTTTTTCCTGACAACTGCTGTTTAACACTAGCTGTCTCTGCTCATACATAAATGGTGAACTGCTCCACTCTCAGCAGCTACAGTCTGCTCTCCTTTCTGTTTCCAAGCCAATGGCTCCTTCCAGGTGCCTGGCTATGCTGCACAATTGGATACACCCTTGTAGCCTGAATTTTGTAAGCTCTCTTGCAGGGCTAAGAAACTGTAATTAAGTCACAGCATATTCAGAAATKTATTCTCTTGCACATAAAATCAGATGTCTCCCAGGGAAATTTGGGATCTGAGTGAGCATGCTGTTTTTCCACTGGGAAAAACTAGCAGCAGCATTCCCTTTCTCTCTACTCCGTAAATTAAATGAATTTTAATCTGCCCTAACATTAGTGGACAACATTCTTGATCTATTTCTGAATTTAGGTCTCTCTCACAAAGGTACTAGAAGAAAAAGGAAAAAAAAAAGCAGAAGAAAACAGCATCATTACATGCTTGTTGTGGAAACGCGAGGGGAAATTGAGGTGCTTGGGGTATTGATGTCAGTCATTTGCCTTTCRCCCTTCAAAATTCTTTATCAAAAGAGGGTGTGGGTGTGTGTGTCTTTAAGGCTTTAAAAACATCTTATTTATGTACAAATAACATGTTTGGATATGAAAGTTAAGTAATTTCAGGGTTGAACTTAGTTTCAATCTGAACTGAAGACTGTGTGGCTGTAACTGTATCACAGGACACAGGAGAGTACGTTGTCATCTTTCCATCCAGGAAGTCCTGTATATAAATTCAGGCACATACACTGGGTAGCATATATCTATCAAAATCAACTTCTGAGATGCCTCAAGACTTACTGCACATGTGTAGGCTGTGTATGCAACACCTATTTATCCTAGGTTCTTGGATATCAGGCAGCTGACTGGAGCTCCAACATAGCTGTCTGGTAGCTAGAATTACTGAGCAAACGATCAAATTGCTAGATGTAAAAAAGGACACAAAGAAAGCAAAAATTTAACAAGTAAATCCATACTTGAATGGGAGAGGGAAGTAGTAATCTGTGTGTTCTGCAATGGCATTCGAGCTTGAATATCAGTAGAAGTACTATTACCACCTTTTATCAATGCAAATCAATTAATTAATTTAGAAGGTTATCATGCAGACCAAAAAGAATTTGGAGGCAAGGGATATATCTTCTTTTATGTTGTACAGTACTAACTCCGAGAAGGTTAGACATGGTTTCAGTTAATACTAGAAATCTRTGCTTAACAAAAAAATTGGTGACTCTAGAACAGTTCTCCTGCGGAGTTTCATATGCTTGATCTGTGCACTTTTGCTTACTGCAGTCATTACATGAACAGAAGATAGGACCCACCTATTTGGAAAAGAGCTTTCCATGAAACAGCAGAATGGCTCTGCATGTGTATATCAAATGTATTCATACTTCTGAGGAGAGGATGGCATGGGGTGTGAAATGCCATAAATACACACTGCAGTTACGAAAAATGAYTGCAGGACAAGTCCTGTGTGCACTTGCTTTTATTTAATTATCTCAGGGGTAAAGAATCAACTATCAAGAACCTCTAATGTAACAAACGATGGAAAACTTGGTGCASAGATGGAAAATAATTCATAGTGATTATAACCATGGTTAAAGAGCCTTGCTATCACAATGGAGAAAAATTTCCACTTTATTTTGAATCATTTCTAGCTCCAAAAAACCTCTACACACTTCTTTTTTTTAAACAAAAAAAGTTAAGCTGTTTCTCCACCTTTCCTACATACTACATGTAAAACAATGTTGTTCAGAATTCTCCATTAGAAATGACATTTGAATTGGACAGATGACAAAGCACAAAGAAGCCTCCTCCTTCTACATGTACCAGCTAAATTTTTGCAGACTGAGATTAAAAAAAACAAAACAAAACCAGTAAGTATCCATAAATACACAGTACTTACCTGTACAAACTAAACCCTTCACATAGTTTCAGGGCATTTCTTACATGCATGTATACATCTTTTCCACACAAATAACCTGAAATATTCTTTAGAAATTCAGTCAGAGAATGGCATTATGTACTAACTAAAATGTAGGCTGTTAACTGCAMATGGTTGCCTGTATTTATTACTATGGTTTAGCCTATAGAAGAACAGATGGTTTCCATGTGCTCCCTATCAAATACTCTCAACCACATATTTGATCATATGCACTAGGTTTTTTTGATTTAAATAATTGAGCTTTAGCATTCTGTACTTCTTAAATTTGACCTGCTTCTTGCAGCTCTTTCGACTTGTGGCAACTGCTGTTGGMTGATGGCCAGCAGCCTTTTCCTCAGACTTTGAGTATAGTTAATTCAGCAATGAATTAAAAACAGATATTCTATATTCCTTAAGACAACGCAGTCTACATTGTGTTCTTCAAATAATCCCAACAGATGCAAGTAAGCACAATTAATAATTCAACCATTAACCACAAATTAAAGACTTAATCTCATTTAATCTTATGACACATACATGAATGGCTTTMACCTACTATTTATATGATTATTTAAAGAGCATACTCATTGCAAATACAAGTACATCATTTACAAAGAAAAATAACACTTAAAACATACTTTCTATTTCTCTTGTCCATTTGTTTTAGAGCCAAGATTTGTTGTAAAAATCATTCTATTATGCTCTGCTGGGATTAATAGAAACAACTTCTCAGTTTGTGTCCTCCGATCACATTCTACACTGTATTTCCCTGCAATGCATTATAGGTTATTTAATTGAAGCAAGAACACGAACATTACTGAGTCCTTTCACTATTACTCATAAGAAAGAAGMAGCACATGGTTTTATTTGGGAGTTTAGTTTGCTAATCACTGAAGTATGATGTTACAACCAGATAATACAAAATCTCTTGCCTAGCAAGTGCACACAAATGAACGTGCTACCATTCTCTGATTTACTGGAAAACAGAAATCTATGTTTTAATAACCTGAAACACAATTTGGCATATTCTCCTTTTTTGGAAAGTTTTTCTTTAAATAAAAGGGTTAAACAGAGTTATTCTTCAAACAGAGTTAATTTAAACCTTAGAGTCAATTCTAAACAAACAGAAAATGTACCTATAAATACGTATTAAAATYTTTTGCACATGAATACACATATAAAAGTACCAATGCATACCTGCTAAATTGTGAAATCTTCTATGAAATTTAGAATATTAAATTAAGAGATTAAATTTGAAGGGTTTTGTTTTCCAATTTGGCCTTTAAAGCTGAGGCCTAAAGACATTTTTATTATGTTATACTGTGCATTGGCTATAGAATATTCCAACATCTAAAAACACTGATATTTAAATCAGATCAATCAATCTCTTAAAACAGAATGAAAACTACTTTTTTTGGTACACTGAAATAAAAAAATACAGGTAAGGACAGAAAGGACTGAGTTAGTTCATTGCTCCTATCCTCCCAGAGTGACAGTAGTCTAGAATTTGCCTATGTCTGCCAGCAGATTTTCTCCAGAGAAAAGCAAGGATGCTAAGTATAATCAATGAAGAGTTCTGAAGTGCTTCCAAATGTAAAAATGAAGCCTGACTCTGGTGGAGTGAAAAAGCAGGAAAAAAAAGGGGAGAGAGAAAGAGAGAAATACAGTGAGAAGTCACGTGTCCAGACAAAAGATGGATGCATCCACACGGTCTGGATTCCCGCTGGTCGAAGAGCGGAGGTCGCAGTAAACAAAACAGGAGTTTCTGCAAGGGGAAGAGGCATAATGCTAAAAGAACCCACAGTACTGTGAGTGCTGCCAAAAGCAGCAGCACAGTCAAGGAGGAGGATCCTGCATGACGGAAGGATGCAGAGCCAGGTTTGACAAAGATGCCTCACTACCTAGCAAATGTTACWGAGTGCTTAGCTGCAAGACATGTTAACAGTTGATTACTCTCATTGATTAAATAGCTACACAGGAGTTAAGTTTCGAAATTCCTCAGGGACCTAACAGGATATTTTCAGTCACTCACATTTTGAGGGGGCTATTTTGCAACTATCTGCATCCAGTATAAACAGATTTTGGCTACATTCATGTAGTTCTGAAAAGATCCTCAAATGTTCCTAAACGTTGCAACATTCAGGTATAGGAATGACCACTCAGAAGGCATCTTAATAGTTAGTAAAATTTTAAATCTCAGAAAAGTTAGTAAAATTTTAAATCTCAGAAAGCATTGGTGGAAACATTCTTGCAATCCTTTGTTTCCTTTGTCCAAGGTCTCTACCCTTTCTTTTCTGCTAATTAAAAGAAGGAAATGAGAGCAATAGCTACTTAAGCTATTGGGGTAAAGCACCCACATGAGTTGGGGAAGCATGGGGAAGCAAGTCCCTGCTCTATCTAATTTGGAGCAGGAAGATTAATCTATTATTCCAAGCCCTAATTCCCAGACTATGGAATATTTTGGATTGCTCTCACTCAAGTTTTCCTATTTCATTTATTTCAGACTGCAGAACAATCACATAGTTGCTGAGCAAAAACCCATAGAAGAAACTGATCCTATAATGGTGAGTGACTCCACAACAGTCAGATGGAAAGAACACCTGTCTGCTAGGTAGAAGACAGAGTAAAAYCAATACTACAGTGAAATCAATAATACATTTACACACCACAACAGGAGGAATACAAGTTTCTACTACTGATCAGTAATTTCAGCATGTCTACCACTGTGCAAATTTCYTAGCCATCAGAAGACAAACATACATGCACCCTTATTCTAAGAGTGAAAATACAGGCTAGAAACCTAGCTTCAGTTTGATCCAACTCTAAACTACTTATTAACTGTATGATAGACTTAGCTCATGTAGGTCTACTGATAGAAATGCCTAACCCTAGGGTTTAGCAGCAGCTAAGAGTGCATTTAATAAGATCAATTGCACTTAAAACAGTTGACTTTAGCACATATGGAGCATGTGATTTAGATCTCTGAGCAAGATTTAGATATTCCAGGTCTCCTGGCTTGTCAAGCACAATTGCCAAATTGGCATCACTACTGATGAAAGTTTAGGTTTGAAGGATTTAGGAGACTTTAATTTGGGAGAGTTTGAAGAGTTCTGCCTCGAGCAGCGTATCTTCCAAGCTTTTGCATCCTCCCAAAGTAGGCCACACTAATTTCACCCAGACCTCAAGATGTTACAAGCCAAAAGTACCACAGACGTCATATCCACCTCTTTGTCTTGCACATGATGACACAGGCAAGACTTCAGTCTGTTCCTAGATGCTTTGGAAAGAGCATGTACCTCAGAATTTTGGCCTGAGTCCAGGCAGATCTACTAAACTAGCAGAGATTCGTGCTGTTGAAGACTAGAGGATAAAGGCCAGTTTTTTTTATTATTATTACTATTGAATCTGGTCGTAGGTCAAAAGAAAATCCATGAAGACCTTAAAATGAACAGTTTTAATTCAGCAAAGACAAAAACAAACTGAGGAACACAGGAGTGAAGTGCAAGGGAAGTTACAGAAAGCACATGCAATACAGAGGGAAAAGAGTACAGCTGCTTGCTGGTAGGGGATTGGAGGTCTTTGGGGTTTTTTGAGTTAATTAAAATACCTTGGCTATGTGAAAAATTCCTACCAACTTCAAAGGTATGCATATCCTTGAAGTGCTTTGCAAGACTGAGGCCTAAGAATATGGAAAAAAATAAATAACTTCAGATTCTTACCAGAAGGCATTTGTGTATTCAGTGTTACTTAATTTCATAAATACTTCATCATAATTAAAGACACTCGGATGGCTTTTTTTAAAAGTAGTTAGTTGTTAAGATGATTGGCAGTTTTCCTTGTTGTTGACAACACCTAATGATACATTGCAGGATAGCAAGCTACATTAAGAAATCCAAAAATACCTCCCCTGCACTCACCACATGAGGTAACACTAAGGTTTTCTTTCCACAGAYATTTTATTGGTACTTATCATTTAAAGAAGGATGATGGATGTCAAAGGCTCTCCAAGTATGTTTTTCAGATCATTTATTCAAAGGTTTCTTCAAAAGGTTTTTAGGGTTTGTTTTTTGAATCTATACCACCAACAAATATAATCAGCAGGCTTCAAGATGCCAGACAAATTGCTTCAAATATTGATCAATTTATATCTGTCCCTGAATAAGAAACAGAAGTATCATCCACAGCATATAAACTCAAGTCTTGGATTATGATAAACAGTTGGTACAAGGAGATTTCATTCACTTTTGTCCGGGACAGAAAGAACGTCCATATAAATACTTAAGAGGCTAAAGAGGGAACAGAGGAGGGGGATGGGCCTCACACCCATCGTGGAATCAGTGTTCAGGATAGCTGCGCTGCAAACTTACGGCCAGCCTAAAGCATATGGATATGGAATATACCTTCTAAACCTTACCTTTTCTGCTTCGTTCTACTTCCAGTCTTGATGCCCTGATCCTGCAAAACTGATTATATATATTTAACTTCAGGCAAACAAGAAAAATTGCTTACTGATATGCTCCATTTTTTAAAAATAATTTTAAATACAGGGGTTTTTCTTTGCATTTAATTATTCATATTTTATGAGATAGAGGAATCACAATMATTTTAATTGTGAATAACTGAATAATTTAATTCTTAATAAAAGAAAGAAAAKATATGATATTTTATCCATTTTTCTACTTTGTTTTTTTCCTTTTWGGACTGCGGCATCACTGGTCAGTGTCCCCTCTTTACAAAGTAAAGGAAAAAAATTAAATTGTGAAAGCAACTACCAATGTTTGCTGTTTCTCCAGGAAAGCTCTCATTAATTTCAGTGAGAACTTTGCTTTAAGTTATACATAATTTAGTATTTTTAGTCTGTGCAAATATAGCATAGTGATAGAACAAAGCAGTTAGCCTTTTTTTTAGGTTCTTATTTAAGTGCCTGATTTCTATGAAAGCTGAGTTTCCAGTTGTTCACAGTGCCTTCAGTAAAGGCTGCCAGGGCTAAGCACTTTTTAAATTCAAGCTACTTTTAGTTCTGAAAACAACAGGTATGTAAAAGCCAGACTTTGAACAGTTTTTTTTGTGGAGCACATGAATACTTCATGAAGGGCACTTCAGATACTCCACCGTGGATGGTTACAACAAACATGTCGTTACGTGTCCTCAACACATTTGTTAGAGTATCACTGGAATAGGTGTCATAGGATCATCCTGGAAGCACAAACAATGAAAGGCTCAAAGTTCAAGTCATGACTATATGCTAATTGTATCAGTGGGATGATGCTCACAGCTATTACTTTGGGTACATGAATCAGGACTTGGGGTTTCTTACAGTGAAAATGTTCAGTGAGAAAGTAATTCTCTAAGTGTGGGCTCYCCCCCAAGCTCCATGCTCAACATCCAGTGATGATAAGGGTAGCATTATTTTCTGTATCAATAACCCTTCAAAATAAGATTTTAACTACCTAAAGGATAATTACTTTCTCACTGAAGCTGGGTTTACCATAAACTTTTATAAAGGCCAACATTTCACCCCTGTTCTGTTAAGGACTCTCACAAGTACTTGAAACTTGCTTTTCTTGTACATTAGAATGGAACCAGTAACTGTTCTTTGTGCTTGCTTTTTTTTTTTTTAATTACATCAGAAAAAGAGCAGGAGTGCAAATACACTCACAGAGATAGTATGCGACAAGAGGCCCACCTGAGCTCAGAAATGTCTATACCATCGAACCACAACCTATTCAGAGATAAGTTTCTGCCATATGCATACATAAAATATTTCTGGTCCTCCCTTTTTCTCTCAAAGTGATTTAAAATATCTCCAGTCAGTTACATTTACGTTAAGGCCCAATTCTGGACTAAGGCCTAAAACTAGCATAGTAACTAATAAACCTCCCAAGGATTTGTCCATTCAGTCACTTCTGCAGAGGCAGACATCATGCCTATCTTTACTTGTAAAAATCAAGACATGAAAGAACCGGTCTGAAGTCCATATGCAGGTAGTCCATCAGCCGCTACTACCCACATTGATTTAAACGCAACTGTTGTCTCAGAGAGTTACTAAATTGGTGATTACTGCAACCTTGGAAGCCATGCCAGATGAAGGAATAACTGTACACAACTCCTGCTTCTTACATGCTTCCCTAAGCACTTTATATTGGCCGTTGTTAGAGACAGGATTATCAGAACAAGTAGAAAGAAGCTTGCCCTCACTCAGCAAGAAATTCTTATGTTCCGACAATAAATCAAGGCAAATCTTAAAGTACATTGAAATCATTGCCAAGATCCAGGCAGAGTGCTCAAACCTGTCYCTGTAAGAGGATGGGACCGCACCCTCTCCCTCCACTTCCCCACCCCAAATCCAGTCTGGTACTTTAACAACAAATGGTCTCTTCTTCCATAGCTAGACATAGTTTTATCAGCCCCCACAGCAGGCAGCAGGACTATAACCTCTCTTGGCAGCCCTCAGGACTGCAGATATGTTTAGAAAGTTCATGAGATTACTAATGCTGCAGTGTACTAATGCTTTTGTTAAAACTAAACAAACTAACTGGGTCTACCTGAGTAGCACAGAGTTGAGAAACCCGAAAAGTTTCCATACCTAAACAGATTCCACACACAGGATCTCACACATACAGACCTAGTGAAATGTGCAGTCAGAAAATGTCCCCTGGCTTAACCAAGGCCATCCTCTGTAACACKCCAAAAGCCAGAATATAAATAGCACTGTACCTGATGCCAGTGAGTGAGCCTAACTCATACAATGTAGTGTTTAAAAAAAAAAAAAAAGGCAGCTGATCTGCAATATAATAGATGTCAATTTTCCTACCTCAATTTTTTTAAACCATGCTGAAAGAACAGCCGCACCTTGTTCTTAAAATAAACAAACTGTTTCTCTTTTTCTGTAACCTCTGACAGTACAAAGTAAAATGATTCATTAAATGACTGCTTTATGGTTATTTATGAGATGCTAAGTAGGTGTATGATGTGCTAATTATTAAGAAAGCGCACATTTGGAACATCTCCAGGTGTCTTTCCAAATCTTTTTCCCCAGGTGCAGTTGTTTTTCAATTTCTTTCTGTTTAAATGAACATTACAGCATACACAGTTTCTTCACCTATATTCATTGCTTCACAGACTCTGACATCAGAAAACAAAATTCAGAGCACCTGATCACCAGCCATTGTATTTCATCTGGACACTTCTATGTCAAATCTACAAAAGTTAGCTCAGCTTAAAAAAATCGTGGTTTTGAAATTAAGGCAGACAAGACAGAAGACTAAGATGCTGCTAATATCTAGAACAACTGCAAGGGCAGTGAGCCAATTACACGAAATCCTTCCAGGAGCAAAACGTTTAAAAAAAAAAAAAAAAAAACCAAACACACAAAACAAAACAAAAAAACCTCCCCAAATTCTTCCCAGTCTACCTAGGAAAACAATCTTTTCCTTATTCATATCCTACAGTCAAAACGAAGCCATGTCATACTACACAAGCAGCTAGAAAAGTAACCGTCAGAACCCTGGCCGCCCTGCATCCCACGCCCAGCTCCTTGGGGTGACCACGCCGCTGTGCTCRAAAGGAAGCTCAACAGCCAAAGGGAAGAGGGGATTTTTGGAGCAGGAGCGGAGTGAGCTGCACTGAGTTTCAGAAGCAGCGCTGCGCACTACGGCAAACAAGCAGAGCTCCAAGGAGCGACTCTTAGGCTGAAGCTAAGTGACTTGGCAGGTCTTACTACACTGGAACTCGCAATTTAGAGAGACCATTACAGCAATAAACACACCGCTTCATAGATTATTTAATAATCTGACAGTATGACTGTATCAAGGCTAAATGAAAATACATTTTTAAAGGATTCACATCAATACCATAGGACTAAATCAGTCACTTATTTGGACATCACTGTCACCGATTAGGACACCGATGTCAGGACATGCCTGAAAGGCTATTTTAGTAGTAGCAGTAGAATTGAGAATGAATCACTTTTGACACGTGTTCAGGTGCAAAATACATGGATCTGAAACACAGAACTGGGAAAAGAAGTAGAAGAGGAAAAGTGTCATCAAGCAGTGATATTGTTAAATTCAGTATAAAACCTTTACTATCTCATCCCTAGCATTTTCCATGGTACTTTACTAAGGTGTTCTTCACATTAAATTGGATGTTTACATACAGCATAATCATATCTTTCTGCTTCAAATAAGCACCAAATAAAAACTGAGTTTCAGGAAACAGCAAACTGAAGGATGCAAAAGGAAGACATATTTCCAGCAACAAATCTGAAGTTAATACAAAAGTGAATAACAGCAGGTTGCAAGTGTKTGTCAAGCCACAGTATTATAGGAATAGGGCAGAAAGCATTCTGTCTACACCAAATAATTACTTTAAATTGAGTATTAGTATTTCCTAATATAATAAATATTTTAATATTTTATTTTAATTGTAAATTTATAAAGCTCATTCACCTTGGAGTAAAGGTAGAAACATGAGATTTTACTTACTGCTTTGTTTAGTCTAAATCCTTGATCTTGCCAGAGAACAGTGTGGTTTTGGGGCGTTTATTTCTTGGTTTTTGTTTTAACTTTTTAAGGAAGTTTGCGTAATTCTAGCATGTTAAATTTTTCAAAAATTTGCTTGTAGCCTGCATATTTATGTTTCATTAATTAATTTAAGTTCTGCTTTGCACTCTAAGGAAATTATTCATCTGCAACAAAGGATTTCGACAGACTTGTAAGAAGCATATAATGAGATAAAAAATGAATTTCCTTTTAGTTACCCTTTAAATTAAGCAATTGTTGGGAAAAAAGACAGGTTGAAGTAAAGACTAAAGGTAAATGTTTTGCAAAAACTGGAGCTTGTGAAACCTAGGAAAAAAAGATATTTCTAAAGGATATTATAAAATTCTGAACACAATTTCCCTTTTCTAAACAGAATACATTTTTTTCTTGGTTTACAACAAACATTAAGGCAATGTAATCCAAGGCAACATACAAAGAAGAAATATCCTAATCCAGAAAATGAAAGAACATCAGCTTGTTGCTGATATAGATAACTGTAGCCTCAAGTTACAGTTTTACTCTGAAGGACATGATTTCCCTCTCTCTCTCTCCTGTCCTATCCTGAACATGTAAACACAGATCTCAGTGAACATGGCACTCCCATTTCAAAAAAAACTGGTAGGCAGATGCAGCACTACATATATGCTTAGTCTGGAGCTATCTATGCAGTCTGGAAAACAAAACAGGCCAGAGCTCAGAGGGGAATAACTATGAAAAAGTTCTGGATATTGTTTTCCTTGAAAATATAGTATATTTTGACTTAGTATCATCCACACTTTGTTAAACTTCAGTAATTCTCATAAGCACTCTAGTTTTTCACTGAAGACTGATCATTCATTTGAAACAAAATTCAAGATCAAGCTAAACATGAATCTAGTTTTTGAGGCTTAGCAAACTAATTTTTATTTCAAAAAATACATCGTAAGACAGTAGCAAGCAAATCTGCAGTACTCGCCCCAAACCAGAAAGTATCCAGTTACCTTGCCTACTGATCATGCCTGATCCTGCAAGTAATGATTCATCTCAGTAACATAATACTAATGGAAACAGCCCTACGGTTTTAGTACGTAAGAATAAGGAGGAGACGCCTGATCGAAATGCTCACAGAATACCAAAGAACAATTAGTAATCAAGACCAACAACAGAGTAAGTAAAAATAAAAATCAACATGCTAAATTCCTTTCTTTAGAGAGTTTGAGTCCTGTGATGATGACCTTAGGTTAGGTTGGACTTGTTCAGCTTTCCACTAGAATTGCTTCTGCTCTGTTTATTCTCATCAGCCACAACACTCATACAACTCCAAATCATCAGCCACAACCTCCTCCACACGCACGGCATCGACAGTTGCAAAGTCCAGGATCATACACACTCTCTCAACATTACAGGGAACACATGGTGGGAATCCTTTGTTCAACACCTTGCAATAGGCAAACAAGAAGATCCATTAGTATCAGGAAACTTTAAAACACTGTAGGACTATTTCTGTAAGTTTGCTCACCACTCAGTAGGGAAAGCAGGCAGGGTCTTTCAATATGCCACGACACCTATCTTGTCAACTTTCAATATGCCTGCCTAATCTTTCCTTGAATGCTGTAGCAAAGGCAAAGTTCTCTCACCCACTCCTTCAATGCATGCAACACCACTGAAATTTTTAATAAAGTTAAGAAGACTCATACTAGCCAAAGATCTGACTCCTTAGAGCTCACTCTTCACTGAATCTTGCACTTAACATACAAACATTTAGAGGGTTCTCTTCATACTCAGTTAATCTAGGATCCCTTCCCTAGACACCTGAACCACAGTTTCAGACAGAACACAGAAAAGAAACTGTTATTTTTATTTATTTATTTTTTTAAACAGAACCACCATGGCTAAAGGTTGACTCATACAAATCCCAAGATTCAGTCTCTCCATAGCCTTTCACAGACAGTCCTATCAGAGGATCCGCTGCAACTTCCAAGTCTGGTATTGCACAGACTTGAAAAGGATTCTCCTGAGTCTTTTAAGAGCAGATAAGCCACTAAGATGTCAGCATTTAACTGGTTAAAAAAAAAGAACACAACCAAAAATCCCAAACAAAAAACACAGTCGTTTTAAAATCTAAATGTTTTGTAGCAAATACTTTTTTTGAATATTCCAACAAAGAAACCGGTTTGTTAGCATTTTTGTGATTTACGTAGGCTATTTACCAAAAATTTAAAATATCTGTTTTGTTTTAGGGTCTTTTAGCCCTGTTGGGAAACCAACAAATTTCAGGTGAAATGAAAATTTCTCATGACCATTAAATGCTTGCTGAAACATAACTGAATAAAGATAAATTCAGATAAAAATTCATCTTAATCTATCAAAGATTTAAACACTTGCTTAAAAAACACGGGTAAGTTCTTAATAAGGACAGTAGATTACTCTTGTCTTAAATTATCCTGGATCAAGACTGCAGTTAATTCCTACAGTGTAATCTAGGCAAACAAAGTAACAAGAGTAGAAGAAAAGCTTTACAAGTGCAAAGAAACTGAATTTACAAAATAAGTAGGGAATGGAGATAATTAAGCTAAGTAACAGCACTGAGAAACACTTTGCAATTATGTCGGAAAGTATTCAAGAGAGGCCAAGGTGGGCAAGAATACCCATCTACAGTTAGGCAGAATCCAGATATTGTATCATTTCAGTGTAATACAACAGAAAAGGCTTGCAGGTAACATTAAATCTTATTACAATTTTCCTCATTCTACTGGTAATTTTTATTAATATGAAAAATAAAAAGGCACATTACTATGACAGTGACATGATGTGAGCAATTTTATTGAAGTAGAAAGCTAAGAACGATAATATGCAATAATTATTTTATTGATGCACAGGAAATGAATTATTCATGGTTTCAAAGTATCTGTGAATAATTCTAATTACCTGCTTTTAAAGTATATGAGATCCACAGAAAATACATTAACAACTTTGATTGAACACCTGCTATCCTGTGGAAGATAACAAGCACCAGATCCCAAAATGTTCTGACATTGAAGTCAATGGCATTAGGTCGTCCAAGTGTGTATTTCTTGAAGATCATGGAGAATTTTGTTTTACTCTGTTGGGGTTTTGGTGACCTGCGATAGCTTTTGACATAACTGAAAAACAATAGCAGCTTAAATTCAAGTCTTGATTTGCATTTTTAGTTCATATTTGGGGGGGGGGAATCTAATGCAAGGTTATTATGGAAATCAGAAAGGCTGTGACTAGAAAAAGCGACCTTTATGATTAACTTACTGTCTGTATTTTCTAAATCTACATAACTCTTAATGCTAATATGTAGTGATAAATGTTGCATTTCCAGATATTAAATTAACTTGTTAAATTGTTAAATGCATCTGTGGTCTTCTATACTGCAGTGTTTAGTATGAGGTTAGGTGAAGTGAAAAATTTTCAGTTCCTCAAGTCCAAATTCTGCCATTTCACTCTGAACATTTCCTTTAGACTAACAAAAATTCAGTATTTTTACTATCAATTACTCAGCTAGCAACTAAGTGCAACAGAGAAGAGAGCTAACTTTCATAAGATAAAACACTTCTTAAAGGTAAGGTGGAGTCCTTTGTCCCACTTGCCCTAAGTTTCTTTATGAAAGTGTTTTGCAGGACGTTAATTTATTTTGCCTTTAAAATACACAGAAAATTCACAGACCATTCACTGTTCTCCAGAGAAGAATGAAACCTAGAGAATCATGTACAGGACAACACATTTCAACTGAATCCCCACCCCTCCAAAGCTGCGGCAGCTCTAACGCTTGCTAGCTGATGGGAATTTCCGAAAATCTACTTCATTTAACTTCACTGTCAAAAGAAGGGTTTGTGAACATGGTTATTTAACAAATTCTCACAATTCACCACACCAAAGAATGAATACATAAATCACAAGAGCTGGGATATCAGGACCTTCAAATTTTCTGTTTTGTTGTAGGTGCATTATCCTTTCTGTTTCGATGCTACCAGGCTAGATGCTTCCCATTTGCCATCCACATTAACTGTAGGAGGGAAATAAGACTCAAAGACTTTACCAAGAGTTATAAAGCTCTGCTGGGGTCCGTCCCCATTATCTCTGTGGTAAGAGAGTAAGAGCCGCCCCTCCTCTGAAGTATACCGTTTGCTCCCTCTGGCTTTGTACAAAGATAGAACTTTTTTCCTGGCAGCTAGAACGTGTTGCACGTTTGAGTTTGTTCATTTTATGCAATAATAATAAAATAACGACAGYGTACTTTCCAGAAGAGCAACTCTCTTCCCTATCACTAAATCCAAAAATCTCTTTGTATCCAGTCATAAATGAATAGGTCTTCCCAGTCACTTGCCTCAGTTACGATGGGGCTCCAATGGAAGGATGTATTCCACTTAGATCCCCTGCTTTAGTTATTCTACTTCTCTGTTTGATGATAATTTTCACTAAAAAATTTATCGTTTATAGAATTTTAAAATATTCAATTACGCTCACTACTTTTGTAAGCATAACTGTCCAATACCAGAATGAGGTATTCAACATCAACCTTTTGGAATATCTTGGTTCAAACTATAAAATCCCATTCTGAAATTGAGCCTGCTCTCAGTTCCACCACTGTAAATCAGAATTAAACTGTAAAAATTAAGGTGAACTATGGGAAAGTAGCATCTCCAAGAATTCAGACATAACATTTCAAATACAACTTTCAAAATGCATTCTATTAAGAACAGATATTAAACCTGCTATGAAGCATTTCTTTAATGAGAAGTCCCTTGCTGTCCTGTTTTGCAGAACAACATACAGACTGTGCGACATATAACTGTCTAAGAACATTCTACTGATCACCTGATATAAACATATTGATCTGACTTACAGAGTCAGTAATTCTCTGCTGCCTTGGGGTTGATCAAATTAATTCTAAAAGTATGAAACATATCCCTGTATGATACTGTAATTTTTACAATTCCCTCTCTATACATTCCTCTAAACTAYAACACATACTCCAGAAGATGCTGTACAATCCTTTCCTCCACACATGCTATAAAACCATTTATTTCCTGGGTATTCTGTACCTTCCATTCTGGGACTCCACATTGCATAAAACACCTAAATCAAAAGTTTTCATAGAAGAAGAAACACATGAGGCATGCGATAAGTTAAGCTATGCCATACTTAACTGTTCATACAGTGTGTTCGGTCTCTCTTAAACCAAATAATCTTAGTTTTACAAGCAATCATTCCATTGTTAGCTCTATTCCGTCTAACTAAATGTTGACTTTGCTCGTGAAACTACTTATAAATGTGTTTGCTAGAGCAGATGTAATAACTCAAAATAAAGGAAATGTCAAGAGAAACTAAAGCACTGGAACTGAAGGTCAGCCAATTTTTCCTGTGTGCATTTGTTTGGCTCAATAATTATTTATCCTTTCTCATTTACTTAAATGTTTAATCAAGCAAATGTAAAAGAATTATGAAACAAGAGTAAATACATCACAATCATTTTAATACAGACTTAATAAAATCAGAACAGTAGGTTTTGTTGGTTTGAACTTTTCCAAATCAAGCTGGTATTTGCAACTGCCAATGACATTCCTGGAATAATTTCTGTACATCATCTACTACTTAGTAGCAGCTCAAGTATAGCTTTAGCTATGATAATGCAAGGGACACAAGAGCAGCTTCAGAGGCAGAAAGCTAGTTCCATTTTCATACCTAGTTCTGTTTTTTCTGCATCCACAGTAAAGGTGAAAATTAGTGTGAATTGTGATGGAAGAGCTTTTTGTATAGGAATTATTAATTCATCAGAAAACAAACTGAGAAAATTAATATATCTTTAAGACCATCAAATGGCCATCCAAATATGATTTTACCACTGCCCATCACAACACTGGATTTCAGCTCATGTCCCATAGTTGAAAGAGTAAGCATCTTATATCAACCTATGAATATGCCACCCTCTTTCTTCTAGCTCTGGCAACACTGTTTTTTAAGAGGACACCTATTCAAAAAAAAAAAAGCAAAAACCCCACCCTACTATAGAAAAGTAAATTTCTTCATTTGTTTTTCTAAATTTAAAAGTTAAAAAGGATTCCTTTTAATTCCCTTTTAAACTCCTGTACATAAGAGTTAGACAGTTCTCTCCTTTATAAAAATGTCTGCGCCAAAAACTATGCACGGCTCTTCACAGAATTCCTGAAGTATCAAACACATTTGGGGGGAGAGGGAGGTGTGACAGCAGACAAACAGCAGCATTAGAAAAATGTTAACAAACCCTCCTGACAATAAATAATGATAAAGTCTTACAGCATGTAGCAATAAAATAGATCTTTACTGGACTCTGTGCAAGCGGTAAGTTCTGCTACTACACAGCCTGCTGCAAGACCAAGGAGTGAGTTTTTGGTTCAGCAGGTCAGTGCTTAGATATTAAAGACAGAAGCAATATGTTTACTTTTGTTAACATATTTGTAACATGTATGCAGAAGAGGATTCTTTCTTTTGAAGAAATACAAGCTGATATCACACAGGAGCTGGAAGTTACTAACAGGTAACTCAGGTGCTTAATACAATGTTCTGTATTTGGGAATACGAGAGGAGTCGCTATCTCACACAGGTGAAACTCCTAGAAAAGACACAAGTACAAGCCTACACATACACAGAGTAAATGTATTCAAAGAGAGAAAGAGAAAAAATGCATTGCTAAAGGAATTACACCTTTCTTTTGATTACAGGCTGGATCATACATATGACCAAGTGGGATGGATGCAGGGAACTACAGGCTGTACTAATAAAAGGTTTGTCATGATTGCCTTATTTCATRTAACCAAAAGGAAATTAATTGAATTACAGCAAGTATAGAACTTTGGCTTAACAATTAATCTCTAGTAGTTATTCGCTTCGGAGAACCCACACCTTTTTGTAACTCATTATACTTAATAGCGTGAAGTGTCAGAGAAACGCACCATAGCTGCCTACTCCAAACTTTTTTTTGGGCTTTGGGCTCTAAACTGCTTTCCTAAATCTACTGGTCTCTTCCATAAAATTCTCAGTTCAGTTAATCTAGGAATATAAACATTTACTCATTTATGAGCCTCAGAATCAAACAAGTTTCAAAATGTAATATATGAACAAGAGGAAGCGGCACATCTAGAAATGACTGATCAAAGCTATAGAAAAATAGTAGAGCTTGCCCTCAAATTCACATTCTAATGCCTTGGTCTCCTTTATAAAGCTATACACATAAGATATAAGCAGGTACAGTGCACAGCTTTTTGCAGTTTTCATCTTAACTCATCCACATCCTGATTTGCACAAATCTACTTATTTATTGTTAAAAATGTTCGGAAGCATTTACAGCTAAACAAGAACAGAAATTTCAGTCAGCAGAAACTAAGGCTTAGCTTTGCAGGAAAATTAAGACCTGTTGCACTTTCTATCTGTGAATTAAAAATGAAATCATAGCTGAACTGTAATTGCTGAGAAAAAATGAAGCAATTTCCTATGGCAAAGTTTAAAGGAAGTGGTTATGTGCTTGTAAAATGGTAAAGATATCCTCAGTAAAGTAAATATAAATGAACTTTTTTATTTAGAAAATGAACATTCTATATGAATGGACTCACTAGTCTGAGAAATAACAAATACAAACAAGTATCTTTTGGAGGGTGAGGGGAGGGTGGAGTTCTGCTCTGGAACTGCAAAACAATTCTTTCTCAGCTTAAGCAATGGAAAAAACCCGGATGAAACAGCAAAGTGTAACACCTACTATTCAGCAAAGCTGAATGAATAGGGCTATATTGTTAATTTGTATCTTTTAAATTTTTTTTTTAGGCTTTAAATAAGAGTTCACTGAAGATAATAGAAAGAATTTTAAAAAAAATTTACATTAAGACCACATGGAAAATTGGGTTATTAGAAGATAAATGAATGTTTCTATTACATTATATACTATTGACCAAACTCACCCTTACCATTTATGTAAGACTGAGGATTTTGTATGACCTTGTGCCTTTCAATGTAGCATGTTCTATTAGTATGAATTGCTAAAAGCCATTCCCTGTGTGAAATCCCTGTAAACTACTTCGTACATGCAGTCGATCTCATATTACATGTGTTCTTGAATATATTTTCTGTTCATTTTTTTTAAATGATGAAAGTATCAAAAAGGTAACTAAGTCACCCTTGTACAAATTACATACATAAACGCCTTTATGGATGATATATTAGTTTCAGGGAGTACTAAAAAAGTCACAGTAGAATTCAGATTCTTATTTCAGACAAAAATGTGTTCTTTATATCAAAGGGGAAACAGCTAGATTTACATCCATTTTCTTTATTTAACCAGTTAACTGAGTTATTAACAATCATCATCGTAAAAGCAGTCAAAAGTCAACATCTCCTTTAAAACAAAAACAAAAACACACGGTTGTATTTCTAGGCTAGAGAGAGTTAGCTGAACATTATTTTCTGAAGGTTCACGCCTGTGTTAAAGCAAGCAAACAGATAATCTGATAAAGAAAACAGCAAGGAAGCATCTAATGTGGTCTGAACAACCACGAAGAGTAACAGTAAAGTCTATAGAGAGCTTTTAAGCTAGTTAATCAAAATGGGATTTGAACTTCAGACAAAAACTCTTGCATTCGGGGAACGAGAACTTTGTATATGTCTTATAAAGAAACAGCAATGCAATAACAACAGAAAACCTTAACCTCACAAGAAAAACAAAATGTTGTATCCTGAATTTGGCATTCTACTCCAGTGACAAAGAGGGAACAAAGCATTTGGCAGCTAAGCAAAATCATAAAATCTAGAACCAAAGCATCTTTTATGACTGGACACCTCAATAATTACTTTAATTGGCTATTCATATTAACATCTCCCACCAAAAAAGGGTATCTCATCACCTCTCACTGACTGAAATTGTAAGGCGAAGTAGCTGCCAAGACCACACTATTTCGGATTCGTTGACTGCGCTCGGAGAGGCCTTTCTGGGTAAGGCTCACGTTCGTTTCAGAACCTCTCACCGCTGGGAGAATCAAACTCCACTTGCCAGCGGATCAACACAGCAGCTAGATTTAAAGAAACCTGTCTACAAAAGAAATTGCTACACTTCTGATGAGCATTAGATTTAGAAAAGATTTTTCAATTCACAGAATTATATATAGTGAAAAAAACCCAAAGTTTTCTATGCATTTTCCTTATCATGTTGAAGGTAAAACTTGTGAATTATATGGATGGCAGCACCTCCCTATCCCCACATGCTCTTTTATGATGCTTTCCAAGGTACAGTGAAATTACTTAAAATCTTAAGAAAAATGCAATTGCTAACAGGCTCCAGCTTCTACGTGCATCTCATACAGAAATCTGAAGGGAAATGCTTTCAATTTTGAAAAAATACTTGCATATTTCATTCTGAAGAATGTAAACGCATGGTTATCTTGAGAATTAGCACAGGAAAATAYAATTTTATATAAGCAGATTTATCTTAACTCTATTATGAAACTGCGTCCCTCGAAAGTTTTTTCTAATGCTTGTGCATTTTGCTAAAAGCATTACCAATCACTGTTTTCTGAAAATATCTGAAAGGGGTATTATTATCAAATGCATAGAGAGTAAAAACATATATTAAAGAAAACAAAATTTATTTACACGAGATGAAGAGCTACTCTAACCTCCCTTTTCAAGACTAGCTTCAGGGTGACTTCTGCCTAGTGTAGCTACTGCTTTTCAAAATACAGGTTCCTATGAAACCACAAATAGACAATCTAACACCGTATACCTTTATACTTCTGCTGTACACATGCCTGAGGTTGAGCTTACAGTTTCAGTTATTAATATATTACTTTGCATTATATCACTCCAAAGATTACCGCCTCTTAGACAAGGACTACAGAAAACAAACACACGTTAAATCAGAAAACAGCAAAAACTTATCTGAATAACTGGTGGAACTGTCGTCATCAGCCCTTTCACCGTCAGTGCAACCCTTTTCGCCTCACCATCTCCCCCATTTGACACCCATACTACACACATCAACAGCAGGGATACTCAAAATAAATGGCTTTCATGAATGTCATATAGCAGTCATCCGTAACCTCTTACACAACAGGAAGCCTACCCACTCAACACAACATGCTCCAGCAGCACAGGGTGATAACTAGAACACCTTACTGGCCAAAAGAAGCTCTAAGTCGTACATAGGTAGATTGTAAGGGTGAAAAAAGCAGGAACGCTAGGGAGGAAATGGCTTATTTTCCCAGGCTGTGGATGTATGACACTGTCCCCAATTTGCTACGGTCAGGGATATACGAGACTTTCAAAAGCCACTACAGTTCAGTTCCTACCACTTTTCCAGTCAGTTGTCAGACAAATATTAATAATCCCAACAAACACTGCACTCACACCCTTACTCTTGCTTTCAAAAACCCACTGTATTTTTGGTAGGGGTTCCTATGGAGAAGATAGCATTAAGCTCTCTTCCCCTTTTAGAACCTCAATTATCAAGTAAAAAGACCCTGTGTTTTTCAGAATCTGTGTATTTATACTCTAAAATAACCCAAACTATTTATTTGTTTTTCTATTTGCCATCTAAAACTGGGGTCACTTTGAAATAAGAATTTATAGCTCTTGCAAGCAACACCACCAGAAAATGTCATATCATAATCATGATAGATTATTTTGTTTAAAAGATGATACTGAGAATTATTAGTAGTCTGGTAGTTCTTTATCCAGCCATACTTCATTTCTTTCAGTATCAATTATAACAGAAATTGAAGAAACATAGTGCACTTTTTTATTCTCTGCTCACAGTTCCTGAAACTATGTTTATCAGGTTTTTATTTTGTGTTCAGATAGTTTGAATATTTTAGTATTTGAGACCATTGTAATACTTGATAAAAATATTCTTTTTAAGAAAGCTGACGAAATGGATGTTCATACACATTTACTATCTTTCTTATATATTTTCCTAGATAACAGCTTTTCATTATTGAAAATCATTAATATCAATCTTAAAAATTAGTAGACAGATTATCAATTTTTTCCATTGAATATCATTCAATTTTAGTAATTCTCAACTAAATCTCAATTAAGCCCAATTTCTTCCCATTAATTTAATTACTTCTGATCCCCATCAATAGCCTTTGTTAATTTCAATTACTTTCAATAAATGTCCAATTAAATCCTTTTACTTCTAATTCATTTCCATAAATTTCAACCAGCTTCCTTTGAATTCATTTGATAGCTTTAAAACCAATGTTACAGATAGTGTCAGACAGACTTTTCACTCAAAACATCATACATTTGAACTCACAGAAAAAGTCATACAAAATATATTTTGGTACAAATTAATAAATAGGTTTAATATAAATTTGGCAAGTTTCCAACTGCCTACAGAATTTAATAGTGAATGTTCTCTGTTAAAATAGTGAAAACTAAGTTTTTTGATATGCTTATAGACATGTAGGTCTTGATACTTTTTCACAGAGGCATTGTAACATACTCTCCTTTTCTGGATACCCTCTTCTGATACAAAAGCCTTCTGAAGGACACCTGGGACTGTATTTAGAAATCTGTGTTGAGAAAGAAATAGGACCAGAGGTTTGAGAGAAGAGTGAACAGCAACTGTTTTCGGATTAAATAAACATTACTCTTCTGCGTACCTAGTTCCGTGATGAAAGAGAATATTACGCAGCCTCCACTCTGGTGGCAGTCACTTGTCCATAGCAATCATCGCCTGGTCAATTCATGACTCCAAACTACCAGGTTGCAGAATTCAGAATACATATGCCTGGAGCCCAGTAAAGGTCTAAATGAAAGGCACAGGGAACACACACACACTTCTCCAGGGAAGCACTGCTGTTCTGATATAACCAAGTCAACAGTGAATCAATTTTAATTTGGAACAGGTCATTATGCCTTCCCAAGCTCTCTTCCCATCTTTATTCCTTCATGAGCTGGAACTTTGCCTCTGAAGCACAAGAGAGAATTAAAAAGTGCTTAGTGATGATAATGATCAACTCAGTCCTTTTAAAACTAGTTTTCATGGCTACATGGGTGTTGGGGGTGGTTGCCTCTGATCCTTCCATTCCTTCTTTATACGTAAGTATTGAGACTAACATTTAAAAGATGCAAGCTGACAAGTTTACAGTCTCTCTTTTAACTCCAGAACCTGTGGAAATCCTCAGCTGCTCAAGTTACTAAGCCCATCATATTATACCCATTAGGCAACAGTTTGCTATTTGGCTAAGTTGCCCGCTTCACAAAGCTGAAGCATATTCCATAGTGGAGGCATTTCCTTCCCATTAGAACAGCTAAGTTGCAATTCAAGAGAGAACATCACCATTACTGTTTTTTGTTGTACCTTATCTTACCAGTTTTTACAAGGCAGTGATCTACTGAATCTTCCTGAGTACTACTAAACAATCCAACTCTTAGAAAAGATACTGTTTCCTATTAAATGCTACAGAGTATCTTCATGAAGGTGATATATAACATTTGAATTACTGAGGAGCATACATACACACATCTCCAGAAAACAAAGTCAATATCCATAAATGCGTTTTCTTCAAAGAAATGCACAGATTCAAATATCTATTTCCCTCTCCCTGTGCAACACCGCCAGTCTAACTATTTCTTTTAAATGGTTGAAAAAGTCTTTTAGACTTCTTACAGTAATACTATAAATGCTGATAAGAAGTTAATTCCTAATATAGTACAATAATAGAAAAATAAATACACTGAACTTCTTGATAAAGGTCTTCATTTTCAAAGAAAATGTATATGTTTTAAGACCATTTCTGTCATAACCCCACTGATTTCCCTCATTAAAGAGAGCTCAATCAGAACTCTAAATCCTCAGTTACTGGTAATTAGACCATGAGGGATTCTTTCCACTGTGGCTTGGATCAGGATCTAGGTGCCCTAAGGCCAAATTTCATCTTGTTGAATGGATGCAATTGAAAGAAAGCTTGGCTGTTTTTGTTTCTTTAAATATTTTTAAGGCTTCCTTTGTTCAAATCAAAATTTGGGGGTTTTTTTGTTTTTTTTTCCCCAATCTCTCAAGAATTTAATATAGAATGATAACCTAACTCAAAACATGCTGAACCAAAAAAAGAAAAGAAATGTAATCAATGGAGTGTTTTCTTTCCTCTACAGAATTTCCTCAGTTGACTTAATAAAACAAAACAAAAAAATCCACTGTGGACTGAAAATATTCCCAAGGCTTCTACAGTACCTTCACATAGTATTCAGCTTGTTCCTCCACTACACATTTCAGTAGGACTTACTTATTTGCAGCTATTTAGTTTACCAAACTCTTATTACTTAGCTAAAAGTTTATAAATGATATTCAGATTTCTAAAACCTAACCTAACACTTCATTCTGTAAGTTACCCTCCTCTGCTGTATGACCACCACCTAAGGCAGGCCCAAATCAATTTTCAACTTCAGTGATCCATAGCAGATAAACTACGATTAGACAAGCATATTTGTATTTTAAGCTTTTCAGTAAAAAAGCAAAGGTCAGATACATAAACTAGACTTTTGGAAATCACACATAATAATCACTAATCTGCTGAAGAAGCTTCTTGAATGCTGAGATAGAGTTACAAATAAAATTAAGTGGTAATTGTTTAAAAGTACGATTTAAGAGCTAAAGCTCCCTTAAAAACCATTTGAAGGTAATTTTTCTTCTAGTCAATACAGGCTAGATAACAACAACATGTTTCCCATCTTCACTACCAGAGAGACTTAAAACAAGAGTTCAGATTTAAACAAGACGCAACTTCAAAATGGAACATTTTTGATAATATTATTTCTCACAGGCTATTTGACATGGAAATGGCATATGGCCAGGGATATAAACAAAGCCCAAGGACACAATCCTGTGTTTTGTTCAACATTTGCCTACACTGCTAGGGTTTTCAAAGTAAGAGAAGCAAAATAGATGAGGCAATAAGACAGATACTAGGAACAGGTAAATACTATGGACATATGACCCAGCCATGATGGTTCATCTCTAAATGACAGTCAAATGTTATTATCTTTAGCTCAGTGCTTTTCAACAGCTGTTCACGGAAAGAATTTAAGTCTCTTACTTTACAAGGAGTTTTATTAGAAATTATTTGATTGACTATGAAGGATAAAATGCACTGTTTCACACTCACGCAGCCTGTAACAGCCACACTGAGAAAACCTCAGTGTTTTCTTCATCCCCAAGACACTGAAGCTTAGAGGACTTCAAATTCCAGTCTACTTTGCTCTTAGTCTCCCTTTTCCTCATGGTCCAATTATGCTATCACCACTATAACATACTTCAGATTTTTTTAGCATTTTCATTTAATTGTTGTATTATTCTTTCATGCCCTATTTTTGAGATTTAAGTAGCTCAAAAGTGTCTGCGCAGTACAAGTATCTATGAGTAAATATATCTATTTCTGAATGTTTATGATTAATAATGTAATATTGTAGGCAGCTAACAGAGAAAACATTGTAATTACAGAATATTAGGACTTACATATGTTGCTTCTAAACTGCATTTCTTAGTATCTCTGTATTCTCTCCATCTATTATAGTTAAATAAATGTCTTCTTATCATCGATTCCTGTGACCATAAAAGTATTTATCTGTTTTGTACTGAAAAAAAAAGGGAGGGGAAGTATTCTGAACTTCACATATGGGTTTTTAAACTCCCAAATTTTCATTTCTCTCAAATTCTGTTATCTCAAAAATGCATACCAAACAAAACACAGGACAATTTTAGCAGAAATGTTGAGGACAGAGCAATAAGGCAAATCGTTTATTTGCTAATCACGTATCACTGTATCTTGTCAGCAGTGCGAGTACCTCGGAATCTTCACGCCACCTGCCACGGCATACACAAAGCCACAGGTTTACACGTGCCTGAAGCTGTCACGGCAGTGGGTAGAAAAAAAACACGATACCCCCAGTAGTCATCTTTGTGCCTGATAACTGAACAGTTCAAATATTTTCCATTACCAGAAAAAATGAATTCATATTGATCTACATCCTCTCTAGAGCATCCTTTGGAAAAATGATATATATGTATAGATGAGGCACTGTTCACTGCAGCACCGTAACAATTGGTTTCAAGTGAAAAATGAGGACAGCAACCCATTATACAGTACACATGGGACAATGTCTTTGTTTCCTTTTCATTTCTTTTTTTGCCATAGTAAATGTTCGTATTTAAAACTTCAACACCCAAAATGCCTGTACCTAAATTATGGCACAAGGGGCTTCACTCAAAGATCAGACAAATCCACCCTTTAAAAGAAAGGAAGAAAAAAGACATGGTGAGAGAAAAGAAAGGAGAGAGGCAGCATACATTCAATACTAGTCCTATAGTACACGACCTTAATCACTAACCATGTGTGTAAAACAGTCTGTATTCGTTTTTTTGGTTCTCTACAATCATTGCATCCTGTGCTTCATGAAAGAAACTAAATGACCTCAATGAGGTAACCATATATGGTTTTGCAGTATGTAAAAAAACAAAAGAAACAAAAAAAACCCCTCCACACACAAACAAAAAAGCTACAGGTTCAGAGAAAAGAAACACAGTATTTTCAAACCACATTCTGTCTCAGTATTATTTGAAATAAAACAGACAAGACACAAATTCCCAACAAAAAGTCCCAGAGGAGGTGGGACTCAGCACGAATTCAACCCAGAGAACACATCTCTAAGCACTGGGGTTTCGCTTGTGCTCTCTTAGGATAAGTCTTCACTGAAAACCACAGCAGACACAGGAGGTACCCGAAACAGTTCTAAATTAACTAGCTCAGGTATAAGCGATCTAGACACAGTTGCCTAAGTTTATGGACCTACTAATTTAACCTGCTTCAGAGCTCTGTGCTACCATCAGTGCTCTCTATTCATTCTGCACATTCTTCTGCAGGTATCAATAGCTAGCATGGAAGTACCTTTACTACTGATAGAAATCTTGCATTATACAGCCTGTGAATTTGTAAACTGAAAATCATCTTAAATTCCCTAAGACTCCCATTCACCTCCAACTGAAGTTGAAACATGAGGGGGAGAGGAGCGGCCTATTTTTACAGTTGCCAGCTGCTATTCAAATTATGAAAAAAAGACACAGTGAGGCTCAGAGGAACTCACAGTGGGAAAGGTACTAACTTGCCAGTGAATTCCAGAGTCACGGTCTTCAACTGAAAATTCTTGGTTCTTCCATCTTACACAATAAAACAGAAGTATTAACAGCTATTTTCTCCATGTGCATCTACAGTGACACAAAGGGAACTGACAGAGAGACAGCATGTGACAGAAGTACTTGTTAAGGCATTTGGGACTAGCTGCTTTTAGCCAACTCTGCCTAGCCACCCAAACACTCCATCAGGCTGACCTAGTTTAAACTTAGTTAATCTTCCCTAATAGCAGAAGGTCTCTTCTTGCACCAAGAAGGTCTCTTCCTGCATTGTCTATCACATTAACTTTGAAGAGTGAGGCTTCATGGAATTTAAATTTGCTCTGTAACTTTATCACACAGACAATGCTATTTTCTCTTTTACCCAGATTCAATAGAAGTCAACTGCTTCTCGTAAGGCTCTCCCCCTTCAGTTACCCAAACATTATGGCCAAAATGAATGAATAGGTCTGTTTTCCATGTTATTTAGAAAGAGATAAAATTTTGGGCATCATTCTTAAAATATTCATTAAAGAGATCAGAACCCATCATATATCAGACCTTCCCTTGAACTGCACATGCTGTGCATGTTCTTTCACTTTGCTGTATAGGTTCTTATGTCACAAGAAACCACCTGAAGCACATTTTGTTATACAAAATGTTTTTGCAAGTTCTGAAGCATATGTGTGTGTGTGTGTGTGGGGGGGAATACTAGAATGTGGGATATTCTCTCCATTGCAGAAAATTTAGGGATTGAATGCAATTTTCTCATATCAATAAAATACGGAAGATCTCACCATTTGAAAGTTCAGAGCCTAGTAATTCATATTATCTTCCTAAAAAGAAGAAAATCTGTGAAGAAAAATCAAGAGAGAGCCAACACAATAGGAAATCAATGCCAAAAACATTTCACTTATAAGCCACAAGACCCCTCCCCCTCCTCCTTTCTGCACAATCTCTGTATCCAGTTCCACTCCAGTTCTAAAAAACTGTAACCAAGAAGCAGCAACAGGCATTAATTTTGCCTGTTATTAAGCTCCTGTAGAGTGATTTTTCTCCAAAGAATCTCTGTAAAGTAGATTCATCGAAACAATATGGAGCAGTGAAGAACGAGAACACCTCTAACCAGTTAGCCATGCGCCCAAGAACTGAAGGCCAAGACATCCCTGTAAGTTTTCTGGGCTTATCTCACTTGCCTCTCTAAGTACAACAGTTTTGACGGTCAAAAAAAGGCAGAAATAAACATATCCCAATAGCATTTTCCCTCCTGGGCTCTTTTTTAAGAGAGAAAGACACATTATGGTCCCTCTTTAAGGGACTCTTCTCTGTAGTACATAGGCTAAAATTTTCTCTACTCTAGCTGAGCAAAAACCCAAATTCATCAAGTAACGGGATTTCTGTTAGCTTGTATAGAGGATATTTCTCGGGTTTACTGATAACTAGAAAATTTTTCAGAGGTCCAGTCCTACAGTCATTGCATGTGAGAAGAATCTACTAATTTCAAAAGATGCTAAACACCCAAAAGACACCAGTGTGAGCTGCAGTATTGTTGGATGCTCAGTAGTTTCAAGTTTGGGCAAAACCCGATAACCCCATTTGTACGTAATACAACTAGAAGCAGAAGCACTATTAAAGGCAATATAGATTCACATCCAAGCAGATACCACGGTACTTCAAATATGCAGTAACAAGAGTAGAGTTATAAAACAAAATAGAATAATTTATGAGGAGCATAAAGGGGTTAAGCAAGGTGAAAGAAACTTTACACAGAGAGGTATTGGAATAAGAGCTACAAAATATAGCTGTGTAATCATTTTACATTTTAACATTTTATTTGCATTGCAGTTTTTGGGTTTCTTTTCAATCATAAGCACCAAAGACAAAGTGGGACTCTGATCATCTCACCGCAGTTTACCAATCAGGATTATATGCCAATGTGTAATGAAGTGGAACTACACGATGTGACAAAATATGATGTGACAGGTAAATTTCAAAGGAGAACCCACTAATTTGGAATCAGTAATTGCTACAATTCAAACAGCCCCATTACTTTAACACTGAATTTTCAAAGCTGGATTTATGGCATATTTTTAACTGGATTAAGTGTCAACTTCAGCTGAGCAATTAGCATTTTTTTAAATATTTCTCATCAACAGAGTACTATTTATCACCTGGCAGGTAATAATTTCTTATTCCTACCTTTAGTACTGCTGAATATTTTCTCTCAAATAATATATTCAATCAAAAGAACACAACATTTTATGCTAATGTAATCTTTGTACAGCTTTAGTTAAAATCTCAAGTGCTGATAATTATAAAAAAGCCTGTAATGGGATTCCAGAAAATTGGGATTTTACTTATTTATTTTTACAAGGACAAAACTCAATCCTCCGCAAATTCTTGAAGAACATTCAACAGCATAAACTGCAAGTATTTTCACTGCATGAATTGTACAGCTAGCCTGGGCACTGAAAGTATCTCTGAAAAAGGACAGACTACATACTTACTGCAAAGCTTCTGGAGAACTCTGCCATGCACAAATAATTTTATATCCCCATACCCTACTTTGAAAAATTGACACTTCAACTCTTCTATCTGCCAGTTTCTTCATAAAAAGCCCAGGTTCTACATGGAGTAGTAGTATGCTGGTACAAAATAATATTTTAGGATCACACAAACTACTCTGTTGGTGTCCAGTGGACTAATTAACACTTTACTCTAACTTTCACAATGTTTCCATAACTTGGAGCATTTCAGTGATGTAGATGCATTTATAAAAAGTAACAGGCAGCATAAAACATGACATTAATTTTAAGTACAAGATCACAACATGAGGACAGACAGGCAGGACAGAAAATTTATAGTTAATTACTCTCTTCTTCACAGCTAAGAACTGTGAAATTTCTGAATTAGTGTTCTTCAGTATGCAGTAATTGCTGAGACAGTCAACCATACAGACCAGGAAAGCTATATATATTACCCCAAAATAATAATGTCAAAGCATACCTGACATCACTAACAATGAGCACGTAATTTGTATGCCCAAATAACAAAAAGACATAACTATTCAATACCTTTGGGAACAGAAAGCACTGAAGAATCAAAATTATCTATTTTTTGTATGAAAGTAGTATATATGCTCAAAAGATGTAACAAAAATTACATTTTCTCTTGGCAATACCTTTGGAAACTGAGCAATTGCAATGTTCACTTCACAATTAACTTTTAAAAATGGATGTTTGGACGGGGATTCCCTTTGACAAACATACCGGCCATCATTGATTTCTATCGTTTTGCATATAAATCCATGGCTCTCACGTCTGTTACAAATCAAGCCTGCATATTTAATCCGATGAACTCCAATCAATTTTTGAGTAGTCAAAATTTTATTTAAAATCTCAGCTAAAAACCTAACTAGGTAAAAAATATCTTCTAATTTTTTTTAGTACATGTGTTGAGTTGTGAAAATTCTTAACATACTGATAGCAGTTAATACAGATGTAGACAACTAATACAGGTTGCAGTAGACTTTCCAGAAGTATAAGAGTATGCTGGAGTCTGAGATTAATAGACCTTCAACAAAAAAGTCACAAATGGCTCCTCTGAACACTTCTCAACAGGTATATCAAACACACAGTAAGCACAATTGGTAAGCCAAAATGTTATCAAAAATGCCTTTTTTCCCCCAATATGTTACAGATATTTGATTGATTGATATTATAGTCAATTGACAATTCAAGGAAATAATGCAAAAACAGCCTTATAAAAACTACAATTAACAGGCAAGTGTTTTAGACACCTTTATCAAGTTGCTATAGCAGTTTTAATTGCAAAGAAGATAACTACAAGCCAGTTGACAGCAGCTGACTTTTAATCATCTTCCTCCCAATTAAAACTGTAAAATGGTGCATACTTCAATGGTAGTGTGTTATACATTCTGATAAAATAGGTATTTTTATTTTTACACCTACACACTGGGAATACGCTTTCCTAACCAATTCTGTTAACAAATGTTGACTTCAGTAAACACGTTTTTAATTTTTTAACCAATATTCTGGAAGACTCAGCAGATACGGACAGCTTGTCCCTGAATGTCAAAAAAGCCATTTTAAGATTTACATCTAAGAGTAGGTATCAAAAACAAATTATTTTGCACTTTGATCGGTAATTTATTAAGTAGGTTCAAGGACTATACAGCAGCATCAGGGTAGAACTTTCTCTTCTCAGCTATCTGCAGTCCTGTTACCACGTGATTTTCTGCTTTTACTAAGCTTATATTACAAATCTAAAATAGGGGATGGAAGGAAAAGAGACATTCAGTCTCATTTCAACTCCTGACACAGGTTTACTGCTCAAATCATCCACTGTGAAAAGATGCTTTTGAAAAGATAACTGTACCAAAATAATTAATGTGCAAATATATCTTGCCCAATTATCACAAACGACTCCACTATTTCTTCCTATGTGTAGCTCTGTTGTGGAAGAGCAGGATTAAATAATGTTAATGAACATTACCACACTCGTATTTTGGAATCATTAATAAGTCACTGTGACTGTGCGTGTGTGTATGCAAGCACACATTTCCATTTTTCAACATGTGAGATTTAAACACACTGTCTTGGTCAAGGTTTCCAGGTACAAAAATATATGCACAGTAAACTGCCCATTTTCTGGTTGTTTAATTACTGCTTAAAACTTTTTTCTTACACTCAAATGTTTTTCCCCTCCCTTAGAGGTTTCATAAGGGATTCAGCCACAGTTCAAGCCTCTGTATGTCTGAAGTGCCTTCAAAGTCAATACCAACTGACTCTGCATGGCAAACATATTGAAGATTTAATTTTTGGTACGTAAATGGCTTGATAAAATATTAGAAATCCTCAACACACTCCCTTCAACACTACTGCACATTATCAGCTCTATTTTGTAGAAAACTATACAGTATCTCTCAATTCTCTGGGTTGCTGTGCTAATGTTATCATGTATCAGACAGTTCTACAAAGTACATAATCATTTCTAATCTTGCACATCTTTAGGTTTGTCATAGTCAATATCCATAAAGTTAGCTTCAATATTAATTGTACAATTTCCAGGCAGGATTAAGCAGTATATATGAGGGGGAAAAAAAAGAAAAAAAAAAAAGAGAGAGAGAGAGACAGAAACCAGAAGGAAAAGGTTTCTTAAGCTCTTTTAGCAGCTTAGAAGTAAATCATAAAACGTCAAGCTACAAAAATTGGCTCAGATAAATATGATTTTTCCTGAATCAGTTCACTAAGCTTTTATCCTTCCTGAATACTTTCAACTCAATCCTAAATGCTGTAAGTGCTTGCCTTAATACGAAAAGTTATGCTACAAAACATAGAAAAGACTGAGAGTAGGAGTTATTTTCAAAGTGAAAAAGTTTGTCTTCGTTTAAATCAGGAAGTAAGGAATTTATTTGGAATTGGAAGGAAAAGCAAAGTTATCAGGATAATTTTTAGGTGTTTCACTTTCGTTTAGCTACCCAAGCGCTTCCAATAAATAATGTCTTCTGTAACACCCACTATACATTTCAGAGCTTTGTATCTTAAATCTCATAGCTATGCAGTTTGATAGTCCCACATTTTAAAAATAACATAGCTGTGTCTGTTAGTAATATAATTACACTACCGTATTTTCAAGTGCTCGCCAATTCCAAACAGGCTGTCATTTGGTATTCCATGGGACCTGTACTCTTCTTCCATGATCTATGATAAACTTTGTTAATGCCGAGTCCTATGCTGTTTTTCTCTCAGGAAATGATCACTGAGGATAAAGGTTACTATCCACATGTAAAGAAAATTATTTTGCATTTGAAAACCTATACCCATTCCCCAGAATCTCCATTATTGAGAAATTCAGGCCTGCACTTCAGTTACAGTATCAGCAGCCCTACACAAGCCCACAGTTTTGCCGTTTTATTTACCTCCTTCCAAGTCACTGGGTATGTGATGTTAAGGTCGGTACCATACATACTGCGCTCTAAGACTTTGGCTCATCCCCTCCTACTCTTGCTGGGTGAAGTCTGGGAGAATGTTATTATCAGGCAAATAATGTTATTATCAGGCAAATGTATCTGTGAATAAGACTATTTTAGAGGAAATTAAACGTAAAAAAAAATACACTCTGGTGTTTCCATGGGAGCTTATATAAGTCATTATTATGCATATATCCAAATATTAAACTCCTCTCCAATACATGTATAAATAAATATATTTGTTGTGTGAGTCAAATGAGCATGTAACCTAGCATAAGTTATAATTCATCTCACCTTAAATGAATCTTTCCACAGTTGAAAAAAAATAAAGTGTATTTCCTCCAATGCTAAAGACTTTCCGGGTCAAAGTGGCGAGGCAGATACATGATATCAAACAGGGGAGAGTAAAACTTGTACTACACAAAGCATAGTATTTTCAACCCATCTGATATTCCTGAACTTGCTGAGATATCATGGGTCAGATGCAGTACAAGAGGACAAAGAGATTTAAAGACAAAACCTAGATCAGTGCTACAATCTCCTTTTCAAAATTTAAGTCTTTATGAAATTTTCAAACTAAAAAAGATTTAAAAGTTTAAGTAAGAGCTAAGACACTTGAAAACATTTTTAAAGTTCAAATAAAGAATATGAGAATTATTTCCATATGCACATCTACAGTTTTAGAATAGTTTTTCTATGTGGATAAGAGTGATTTGTTTTCACCAATCCAAGTAACTATGCTCTCTTGGATTTAAAACAGAGGATAATATTTTAGCACATGGTAATGGGCAAACTCCTCTTCCCTAGGACAAATTCAAGGCTTGCATATAAACAGAAGCCATACTTAAAGTGCTTATATTTACAATCCTGAACTTATTTTTGTAATCTAGCAAAATTCGTGAATGCAAAAAGCAATTAAATGCAAAGAAAATACAAGATAGCTGTAGCTGTCTTACATTCAAAGATATATTTTGTACAATTTTATGAATTAGTGGTAAATGGATTCCATACGTGATTCCTAGAAGTTCGAATATGCTGTCATGTTTTTGAAAGGATTTGGTAAGTGTGCCAACAGGCAAATTAAATACACTGCAAACTACAGATATAACTAACTCATTTTCAACAACAATTTTCATTTTAAAATGGGTACATTCCCACAAACATACATGAATGTAAATAATACAAAAAGGAATATAGCCTGTTTAGTGCTATCTTTGTCAATAAGCAATCAAAACGTCCCTATATAAAGTCAACTGAGGTAAAGGAGATTTTCAGTACTTCAGTAATTTTAAACCAGGCTCAAGGAAGAAATGCATCATACTTAAATATTTAATTAAATGACATATTTTGCCTTTTAACTATAAAAGATGAAATCAAAAGCAATAAAAACCTAAATCTTCAGTTAAAAAAATTATTTTTTTAAACTGTCGAAAGTAATCCATGTAGCTGCAGCAATGTAAGCGTCACCCATAAATTTTTTGGAAACAAACAACATGAAGTACACTTGAGATAAAAAAATAAATAAATTCCAGCGTTCATTTATAATATCATGAACATGTCTCTGTATCATTATTCTTCTAGAAAATCTCTTTATCATCAGCTATAATTTCAAGAACCAATTGCAACTACTGTTTAAAGTGCAACACCCAAATTCTAAAATCATTTTCTGGATCACTAAAGTTTTATGATGGCAATACCCTGAAACTCACTATGAAAAAAAATCATCTGAAAATAACATGAGTTTTCTATTTTTAATTAACCTGAATAATCCCCCAGCAGAATATACAGGTAAGTGAAGAGAGCACCACCAGCAGCCTTTACACTGCTACTACTGAATGAGCTTATTGGGTGTCCATGCAGAACTGATTAAGAGCTCTTTGTCATGTGCTACAGAAATAGAAAAAGATTTAAGCAATGAAGAAACCATATCTTCCAGATGCTTCAAAATCTAAGGAGCATCTTGATATGGGAAAAATGTTTATTTTCTTTGATACTACAAAAAACCTAGATAACTGGTGAGTAAAGAGGCAGAAATAACGATCATGGTGAGGACAATCGTGAAGAGCTCTCTAACAACCAGAGGCTGAGGAAGACTAAGAATAAAAGGTAAAGTTGTAGGTAAGCAAAGGGACTAGTCCATAAAAAATGGGGTCTAAAAATATCAGCTTAGCAATAAAAACATATATTGGGGCAAGCATGGTAAAGACAAGACTTTCACTAGCAGTGCACTGTAAAAGGAGCACAATGGCCCTGCTGATAAACTGCTAGTGAAGTGTTCTTTTAGCAAGAAAAACAGTTTTTAAGGAAGAAATAGCTCCTGTTTCTCCAACGCCCTTACGCAGACTTCTATCTCACAAAGAAACAAAGAAAGAAATCTGAATATGATATATTTGAAAATAAATACTGTGAGCATCTCCAAACATAACAGATTAAGTGACAGTTGATACTAATTCTGTTATACTATCATACATTCTTGTCCAATTCCTGCTGCCAACAATTAGGTTCTCAGTCCCATAATAATAATTGCTGACAAATTTTCTTAGATGAAATATAGACCTTTAAATTTTTAATAAAATTATTAGGAGGAGACAAATAATGAACACACAATTGTTTTGGTATTAGAACTGTTCTACATTCTTTATTTTCATCAACGAATATAACAACAACTTTATTAGCTACATAAATTTAAAATTGTGAATAAAATCATGCATCTCCTTAATATATAAGGAAGTGCAAACAATATAATTTGAAGTTACGAATAATATTACTAATGATGCTTTCACTGAAAATTTTTAGATACATCATTAAATAAGCCTGCCAAAATTTCTATGATTTAAGTAAATTGCATTACCGCCATTTTAACTGGAGTAATTGATGTACATGTATATTCATTTCCAATTTTTACACTCCCTACTCTGTCACAGATTTAGTTAAGAGAAACACTAACTCTTCTTCTCTTCGTCTAATCACTTACTGAAATCACCTACCACCTTTTGGACAAGGGCATCGTACTGATGCTGGAGCTAGCTCCTCCTAAGTGCTATAGACAGCCCATGGTGGTCTGCTCTAGATTTGAGTCAATGGAAATCATTTACAGCCATTAGGCTAGATCACAGTATAAATTTAAAAAACTACATTTCTTCCTACTCCTCTTCTAATTTTCACATTACTCCTTTTTTTTTCACAGTCCCAAGAAATGCAAAGAAGCTATTTCAAAGTGCTCTTTTTCCCCAGAAAGTGACTTAGGAAGGACAGTGCATTTTAATATCACTGAATTCTCAAAGTCTTCTGAAAAAAAAATTGGAAGTGTCACTGAGAGAAAAAAAACCTCCAAAAGAATTCCTATACATATTTTTATTTTGCAGGTCAATCTAAAATGCCCTTCTAAACATCCTACTAATCTTTAAATCCTTATTTCAGATTATAAAATAGAAAAAAAAATTGCAGCTTTGCTTTTCAAGCACACTCAAGCCAATTAAAGGATCCAAATTACTGAATAATTGATCGCATTTTGACCTTTGAGAACTAATTTAGGGAATAAAATGGCAGATCATTAACTGCTCAAGAGAAACRATTTCTGTCTAGAAGTTACATTAATCCTTCATACAAAATAGATATAAAAATTTCCATGTGATTTACTTACCGGCATTTGTTCACTTTTCTTATTTTTTACATTCAAAAGACTAAAATCTTTTCCTTTTTTTTTCTTGAAAAAAACACAGTTTAATCTCAGGTTCATTCATGACATCGGAATCTCTAATCAGCTTATATGAACTACACAATATAAACAAAGAACATTCAAAAATATAAATTAGAGATAGAAGAGATCTATTCATTTACTATTACATTATCTCAGGGCAATACTGATGAATATAGTGTACACATGGAATAAAATATTCTTGAAAATGGATATGTTCTGTTCAGTTTAAAAAGACAGATGTATTTCCACTATATTACTATGGGTTAGTATTGTACTTATTACTATTTTTTTGAATGATATCCAATAATTTTTAATTCATTTATCTTACAGATGCCAAAATAATCATGTTTTTTTGCTGACATTGCAGATGATCAGAAATTTCACAGCCGACTGAAGACCATCTGAGAAAAAATGAGAGGAGTCCCAGTGTTCAACTACAGCTATCCCTAAGGGACAGCACTCAGCCAGTGCTTCCTAGAACTGCATGGGTGGGACACAGTTCCCTTGTTTATAGGAATTCTGAAGAAAAATCAAAGGGAAAAAGGCCAGTTGTCCACTAGTAGGATTCCTAACCTGAGATACTGATAGAAACCAGTTAAGATGCAGAATCCTCCACAACCTTACTTCTAGACAGTAGGGTGAGTTTTACATGCAAATGGATGGAAAGGAGTTACATGTGAATACGGAAATCTAGTTCATATCTCACTCTGAAACAGGACATCAAGAGCTTGAAGCAGATATTCCACATTTCAGATGAATATTCAGGCATCAGGTGGCTAAATGTTGTATCACTGATTGGCAAACTGCACTCACACCCCAATTCTATCTGCTAGCTGTAATATACCACACATTCAAGATGATGAGAGACAGAGGGGGAGGGGGAGGGGGAGGGGGAGACATTGAGCAAGAGCACGAGAGCAATCTGGAAAAAATCCTGTATTAAAACCTAGAGAAGATTTAAAATTATGACAAATTTCTTGCTAACAAACTATTCTTCATTCTGAATATTGAGTCATCACTTATATTAAACAGGACAGAGACAACAATAGAGAAAATTGGTGCACTCTATTTAAATAAAAGAATTGGGTAAAATTGTCCCTGATGAAGACTGAATACAGAAAGCACTGTGCACCACAAAGACACATCTTAAGAATAAGAAATTCTACTATTTTGAACACATTTCTATTTTGTTCATCTGCTTCTGTTGTTAAGTCCTGCAATTTCCTTTACTCCCTATACTCTTTCAAACATTAGTAAAACAAATTTATCAAACCTCATATTGTGATTTGATGCATATTACATTATTACTGTTGTAATAATTGTGAATGGCTCAAAAAATTATCATGGTGTATCATGAAGAACAGTATAGCATGTATTCTTCTATAAATACAATTAATTTACTACTGCTTAATGGAAGATAATGAAGAATGCAAAATGAAAATTATGTGTACTCATTTTAATATTTTTATCATTAAATAGGATTAAATTTTATTTTAAAACATAATTAGGAGAAAATGTCTTACTGCCTAATATCAACAAGTCATTGACATCTTCATTTCACACATTTGCCAAAAAAGAGGTTTTCCTCTTTTGCCATTAAATAATACTTTAGAACCTTTTTCTCCAGGAATACCAGACTTTTCTTACTGATACCGAACCTGTAGTGTATCCTCATACATAGAACTACTACATACATTTTTCTACATTTAGAAAATCAAAAAGAAATCTCAGATACGGGGGAAAAGGAAACATACATTCTATGATTCCACGATCTGCATACTTTTACAAAGCTTAGAAAAACACAAAATTCTTAATCTCTTCTTTTCTCCTAGTTTTTCATTTGAATGTCTGATGTGATAGACTGTAATCATGTAAAAAAATAAGGTTTGGGAACACCAGGAGCTCGAAAGACCCTCTTATTACTTGAATACACAGCTAAAATCAGGAAAAAGTTTATGCTGTGTTCTGAGTGAAATGTCTCCGGTCTACGAAAAAATCTAGGAGTGACATTCGGGCTATTCATAATGCTGCATCACCCACAGCCTTCACAGCAGGATGACAGCTAGGAATGCCCATTCAAACAGAATGGCTTGTACTTTGAAGTGCTCTAGGTCTCCAGGCCACATTTACTGACAAACTGTGGTTCAAGATGAAGATTTAGGACAGCAGAAGCTGAAGAGACACTTATGCATTAATGGATGACTTTAGAGTATGAGTGAAGGCTACGATTACGATAGCAGATTAGAAGTGGGGCCAAAACAAATGCATGCCCTATAATTAATATCAAAATTTGCAGTTTCTCCTGGTATATTAATGTCTAAATCTAGGGTTGAAATTTGGAACAACAGCTGCTGGAGAGCTATTTACACAGAGATATTCAGCATGATCTACACAGAGCTAGTTGGAAGATTACTGAGAGCAGAGTAAATCCCTGTGCTTAATTCTAAGTTAGGTAAGGGTCTCTGGATAAGGCCAGAGCTAGTAACAGATTTCGAGTTGGAGTTCAATACTTAAAAACAGTTGGTTTTATTGCCGTAGCTTAGATGACCACAAACTGAGGAAAAGCTGTTTCTACAAGTTAAAAGGGCTTTACTTTTCTGGTTTCTAGAATGTTAAAACCAATCTTAAATAAAGTTCCTAGCCTTATCCACCAGTTCTAAGTGAAGTAAATTAAAAACCATTCTCTAGCCCTCATTCTAGCTCAGCGGGTCATGAACAACATGTGGCAAATACCCTCGGTGTACTGGTCTAAAAAAAAAAAAAAAAAAAAAAAAAAATCCAATGCATAGCAAATTAACATTTGCAGACTAAAATAGCAAGCAACTTAAGAACAAAAAATGATGGAGAATTAACACAGCCTATAAATGTGTTATACTTCAGGTGCCAAAAATTTTTTACAAGACTGAGACATTCAGGAGAGCTGCAGTGCTTCCTGTGACATAGGCACAAACTGTAAATTATGCCAGGAGTTTTAAAGAATTCAGTTCCCAGATGCAGTGAAAAATTAATTCAGTAAATTCTAAAAAGCTTAAAAACTGTCTTAGTAGGAGGGCAGGAGACAGAAACAAAACCTCCCAATGAAAGGTAGACATAAAATAATAGATTTTCTGCTGTAGTTTTACACGTAGATATTTATTATGTTATACAAACTGTACAACACATGACTCTATCTGGAGATGGCTAACTCAGTCACATCAAACACTACACAAAAGACCATCCTTCTCAGAATAAACTCTACATTAAAATGGGAACTTCCAGTCTCACAAAACCCCACTTCCTATCCTATCTCCTGCTCCTTTGGACTACCTCCTTTATTCAGTATTTTTTTTTTTTTTCCAAAGGTGTTCATAATGGTTCTATAGACGAGCAGTTAAAACCATTTCAATGTAATCTAATGTTAAAATTTTCACTGACTTTAAGGGAAAAAAAGGAATATTTATTCATTTAGACCTGTATCTCATAAAGGGATACTACTTCTAGCTTGAATTGTGTCTAACAAAACATTTTTTGCTTTTCAGTTTTCTAAGTGCCTTCCATGATACTTCATGGTGACGCTTCCCCCTGCCCTCCAAGGCTCTTGGCACTTATTTTGAAACAAATATTCATAGACATGGACTATCTTCTAAGGCAACAGAATACAGCCTGTGTTAAGATCACTTCCTTCCAGAAAAGAACCGCAGTATTATTGCAGTAATTGACAAATCCCTACAAAAAGAAATTCTCCCTAGCTGCAGAGAATATGATTCAAGTCTTCCTTTAACTTCTGGACAATGTGAAAGAACAGAATGGATTTCTTAAATTTTTTTTAAACAGGCTTTACTCTAAGCTTCATTTTGGAGGAAATTTTTCATCATTATTTTTAAAGGTATCTTTGAATATGTGCAGACAATAACTGTGATGAGAGACAACTACAATAAATACAATACACTTTCTTTTAAGCAGGTTGGACCATTTATGCACACAGTGGAAAAGACTATGTTCACAAGCTCTCATGTGAACCTGCAGGGCACTATGAGGTCTACAAAGGTAATTAAATCCTTCACAAGCAGAGGTGGACACACCTTTTGAAGAAAGAAAACTTAATTCTACAAATTTCTAGGCAGGGTACCCGAGGTGACAGTTTGCTCAGCTCAAACAGAAAGATCTATTATTTACAATCCAACATCATCTGATAGCTAATGAGCCAGAATTTTCTAGACTTCTATGCCTCAAAGAGAGATCCACAGGCCCAGTGGCATCTTTAAGCTCATCTTGATTACAGCAGAAGAACCAAAAAAAAATACTGTAAAGTTCACATGACAAAACACAGCCAGCAAACAGCTTAAATTTAGGAAAAAAAATCAGCACTTGAAGTGAGCTTCACTTTCAGAGAGTAAGTACTGGCAAAAAGAAAAATGACAAACACATTAGAGAAAACTTAAGTCAGAAGACTGCACTGTTAGGCAGATGCACAACCAATCACTCAACTTGTACAAGTACGTGATACACAGTGAAGATCTGAAGAGACATACCATGCACAGGGAAAGACACTGAACCTACAATATCCAATGAGAGTAGACTACTTGTAAACACAGTTGGAAGACTTCCAAACAGCTATTAATACAGGCACAATTCAAATATCTGAAAGATATGATCTCATTCTCCTTTGTGATCATCTCTATCTCGAGACTAAAGTAGCAAGTGATTAAGTCAAAATCTCCTGCTTGCTGAAAGCTGACTATCTGTATTTTTACCAGTAACTCCACATTCCTCTGCAACCTCACAACTTCGGCCTTGTGCCATCACTTAGTGTAAAGGACTCTAAGCAAGTATTYGTGAAGCTGAAACCCAACATGTTACTAAAGTAGTACAAAATGCTTTTATCTCCCCCTCTCRTTACATGTAGAATAGCATCTAAAATATGGAGCTAAAATAATGAAAATACAGATTCTTCTTTTAAGAAAGTATGGAGAAAAAAATAATCAAAAATATGGAATTAATTCACTCCTGATTCAACAGCTACAGGGCTTCTCATCATTTGTGGCTGAAATCTGAGGCTGTGTCAACACCTGGAAAAAAACTACAAAGGCCTAACCAAATCATTATCTGCTAGAAGAGATAAACAATCCTTTAGAAAAGTCTCCTGTAGAAATTGTTAAGCGCCTTAAAGTTATTGCACAAAAACTGCTTGCCTAATTCTTGTAAGAGGGTTGGCTGGTTTATTCTGTAAGGATGGACTCCTGGTTAAGCATATGTTTCAAATCCAGCACAAAAAGAATGCCCCTGGAACCTCTGCTTCTAAAAATCTGCAACCCATAAGCTGAAAAATTTGCCTCCTTAGCAAAGAAAGAAATACTATAGTTTGGCAGGCAGAGCACATAATTCCAAGTTCTCACACTTTTTAAATCTAGAACACAGCATTACCAATATTCTATTACTCTTCTTTTGTTTTCCTATAGAAATAGGAATTAAGTCCATTTTTACCTCGAGGTACCAATGCAGGTCTCAGATAGTGTTAGTAGATTCAACATCACTATAAAATTTTCAAATGAACAAAGACATCTTTTTCTCTCAAAGTTTACAGTTTGTGGAATCAAGCCATTTCCAGGACAAAGTCTATTTAATAAGTCTCCTAACTTAAGCCATTATGGTAAAAGTTGAAGTTGTTTGAAAAAACCTTTTTTGCAATTCTTCAAATGAGAAGTTTTTCATGTTAAGTCATAATTATTTCCTCAGTTCAAAATGAGGATAACTGGATACTTAAAACTTCAAAACAGGAAAGGAATTCAACTTTCGAAGCAGACACTTCAAACACAGCTAAATAAAGTATACTTCATATGAACCACAGGGTCTGCTTGAATAGGTTCTCTTGATTTATTTCACTTTGATTTTGATTTTTTTTGTACCAACTGGGAGAGGTATCCTGCTTTCAAATGGAAGCTATTTTTTCAGCATCTAAAAACTTTCTCACAGAGCAGGAAAACAAGATTATATCATTTACTGTTAGTAGGCACTACTAAAACACTATTTATTATTTCGTGGTAAGAGAAGTTGCTTAAATGCTGGACATATTAAAATTTAAGAGAAAATCATGTTTTCTTGCTTGCAACTCTCCAGATGCATGCGAACAAATCTATAAAGCCATATTATGCACAGAAGACCTATCATAATTGTGTACATAAATATGAAAAATGTTATGTCACCTATTCAAATGCAGACACAGTGGTTGCATATAGTGAAGATATACAGTAGCTGCTGTTAAACCTATAAAGTTGGGGTTTTATTAAGAATTATAACCATTTCCACTAACTCAATTGCATAACAGAGCAGTACCAGTTTAACAGCAATTCCATCTTAGTGTTTCTGTTTATTAAACACAGCAATTCACACATTAAGCTACCAGTCAACTTGCTAGCTCTACCAGTTACAACAAGGTCATAAGTGCAATGTTGCAATAATTAACATATCCACACATTCACTCACCTTATCTCAAAAGTAAAAATTAACTTAGCTTTTATTTTTTAAGATTTTTTTTATTTCTAAAATCACAAAATCGCTTTCCATTCTGAGAATGTGATCAAATTTTTTGCACTCTCACCTCTGGGTCAGACTCCCAACAACTGACGACACAATGTGAACTAAATCATGCCACACTGCTACAGGGAGAACTAGACAAAAGCTACAGCCAGTCATTAACAAACATTCCCAGTAATAAATATGAGAAAACATTGTTCCTAAAAATAAAAAGATTGGAGAATTTTATTTCCTGTGCTTTCGCTTCACCATTTTAAAGATCCAGACACAATTGGTATCTAGGGTGTGAAGAATGTTCTAAACTTCATATGGCACATCCAGTATTCCTCATGAGAGATGCTTGATAACTAGAATCAAAAGTTGTCTGAATTGCTGAAGTCATTTATGAAGAATAATATTTAATCTTTTCATACTGAAATGGAAATCAAAATTATCCCATAGCTTTTGCTCTTCTTTCATAAAGTAAATTATTTGTTTACATTACTATTATGGGGGTTTTATTTTGCAGCAGAATTTTGCTATTTCCATATGGGAGCAAAAATTAATCTCTGCTTCCTCTGTTCATTTTCAGTCCAAAAGACAGAAAGTAGAAGGTGTATAAAAGCTTTTTTCCCCATTCAGCACCATGAACATCCAGTGACATGGAAAGATTTTGGAAATTTTTTTCAGCTTCCACTGTGTGTGTGTGTGGGGGGGGGACGACAAGCCAGTCCAATGAAAAAATTCTTCGTCATTCTAAAACAATGTATTTTTAAATTAAATTACACTTTGAATTGCATCAAGGGTTCCCTCAAATATATTCCAAGTACATTCCTTTCAGTATCTGGAAATCAAAAAATGTTGATGTTATGCTATACGAAAATTTCAATGATCTGTTTGGGTTGACCAGAACTTTTACTGAAGTAGTCCCCCAGTTTTTCAATACTGTCTGAAAAAAAAGGTTATGTGTGTATCTCCAGCTGCACATTCTCATCAGTGCACTGGCAATTTATTCATGCAATATAACTACAACAAATTTCCCTTTTAGCAAGATTAAAACACACAGAAAATCCCTGGCTTATTCAAGGCCAGACCCCATAGTACCTATGAATTACAGAATCACAGAATGGTTGAGGTTGGAAGGGACCTCTGGAGATCATCTAGTCCAACCCCCCTGCCAAAGCAGCATCACCTAGAGCATGTTGCCCAGGATTGTGTCCAGGCGGGTTCTGAATATCTCCAGAGAAGGAGACTCCACAGCCTCTCTGGGCAACCTGTTCCAGTGCTCTGTCACCCTCACAGTGAAAAAGTTTTCCCTCATGTTCAGATGGAAGTGTCTGTGTTTCAGTTTGTGCCCATTGCCTCGCGTCCTATCGCTCGGCACCACTGAAAAGAGTCTGGTCCCATCCTCTCGACACCCTCCCTTCAGATACTTGTACAC